>NW_026623380.1:834080-909666 GCF_030028575.1 Malurus melanocephalus
ATCTAAGAGCATGGGAACGAAATGAGGGAGGTCAGGAGATTTGAAGTCATTAATTTAAAGCATGCAGGGGCTGCTTCACTGAAACAGCATTGAGCATGTAACTCAAGGTCAATATTTTTGCACCAGAGATGAAGAAATAAAATAGTGATCTGCTTATATATCTGTCTTCAGTTAGGATGTATGCACCTTTTATCCTTCTTCTTGGGGACATTTATACAAMTAGCTTAAACTAATGTTCACCTGTCTGGGAGTACATAAAATTAATCTCCCTCCAAGAAAATTGTTAAAAGTTGATATAAGAGTTAATCTCTAGGAGGGAAAAAATGCATAAAAAATARCCTTCAGATAATGAAAGGACAGAATTTGGACCAAACAAACGCAGCACTGATCCTTATTTCAACGTTCCAGGGAGTTTCTGAATTAAATAATCTGAATGCCCTATCACCAGTCCTTGTTGGAATAAAAGGAATGATGTAACACTTCAAGTGTATCAGTTTCTAGAGAATATTCAGAGCTAGAGAGATCTGGGCTCTTTATTTAGTGAAGCAGCTCAGCCACCTTTAAAAGATGAATCTATACTCCTACATGATGCTCCCACCTAGAACTAGAGTTGTGAAGACACAGTTGGTGATCCCTTAGAATTGCTCTTAAATGCTGTTCGATTAAGCCCACAGTATGCCTTTCTTAGGATAAACGAATATCATGATCCAAAAAAGCATGCTGGTGATATGTTTCTTTGATGGAAATTTTGAGTCCATCAAAAATTGCTGTCAAGTATTTTAATTTTTGTACGGGGTGGATGTAGCATAAGTGTCACACGCCCATGTTTCTTTTAATAAAAAATATTTATATGTGACAATCACTGTAATGCTAAAGAGTAAAGTTAATCAGCATCCTTTACATGGAATGAGGGTTCTTTGTGCTCTTGTTTGCTTATAGGAATTTTTAGGATAATAATTTAGGATTAAGCCTTTTTTAACTGTTCTTTGGAAAGGGGTATCAGGACTTACTTAATAAAAAGGGAATTAAAAAGTAAATTATCACCTATGGTGACATGAATGGGGCTCATTCATAAGGGAAAGTTCTCAATATGTGGTCCATTTTTAAAGATTATTATAGTTGTATTTTTATTTCTTAGAAGTTTCGTCTTTTTTACTATCATGAATGGTCTTCACTTATATTATCATCAAATTCTTATATCATCATAGACATTTGTATCAAAAATTAACTAGGAGACTGATTTCAAGTATTCTTTAGCCTTAAAAAACTGTTCTCCTTGCAAACTGTCCTTCCTACTTGGGTAAAACTCGTCATATAGTAATCAATCTTTCAGGTTGGAAAAGACCTCTAAGATTATCAGGTCCAACTGTAAACCTAACCATTCAAATTCCATGACTAAATCCTGTTCTTAAATGCCACGTCTTTCAATTTGGGCAGTCTCTTCCAATGCCTGGTAACTCTCTCAGCGAAAAAAAAAAAAAACAAACCAAAACTGTTTCTTAACATTTAATTTCAAACCTTCCTGCTGCCATTGCCTCTCATCCTGTCACTTATTACCTGCCAGAAGAGACCAATCCCCACCTGGCTAGGACCTCCTTTCAGGTAGTTGTAGGGAGAGATAAGGTCACCCCAGATCCTCCTTTTCTCCAGGCTAAACTCCCCCAGCTCCCTCTRCTGCTTCTCATAGGGCTTGAGGCAGTCAAAACCGCATGCAGTACTGGAGGTGGGAAATGCAGGAGTGCAGAGTAGAGCAGAACAATCACCTCCTTTGACCACCCTGCAATACTGTCCTTAATGCATGTCAGGACAGAGCTGGCCCGTTTTAGCTGCCTGGACAGCTGTTGACACATTTTCAACTTCCCAACTGCCYATGTCTCTTCCTTCAAGTCTATTCTCCAGCCACTTTTCTCCCAGTTTGCAATAACCAGAATTACTCCATCCCAGGTAGAGAATCCAGCACTTGTTGAATTTCACACAGTTGGAGATTGCCCAGYTCTGTAGTCTATCCACATCTCCCCATTAGACATCTTTACCCATGAAGTCCTAATTTACTCTCATCAGCAAATTTACTCAATATACATCTATTTCCTTTACCCAGATCATTTATGAAAATGTTGAAGAGCACCTGACCTAAAATTGGGCCCTGGGGGACCCCACTGGTGACTGGCTGCCAGCCTGGCATAATCCCATTTACTACAATGCTTTGAGCCCAACYTACCAGTCAAATCTGTACCCAATGTATGATGGACTTGCCTAGCTCAATGCTGGATATTTTGTCCAGAAGGATACTATAAAAGGAAATGTATGTGAGAGACATTGACACACATAATATCAAATCATTCTATTGGCATAAAATGTTCTAAATTTTCTTCAGCTTCAGTATTTTCACTAATGAATTAGTGAATGATGGGTATGGATTTGAGCAGGATTGCATGAAATGGTGCTTGCCTGTCATACAAATGTCTTCCATTAACATTTGAATGATTAGGCCTGGGTGTGATTTACCAAACCTGAAAGTGAATTGTGTTCTTTCAATTTTCACGCATTGGGGAAACCTACTTGCAGAATTGTATAACACTATATGAGTTGATTTATGGACTTACGGGTATTATAATATTCAAATACTTCATTGAGTTTTTAGATTTAAACTGGCTTGCTTTATATAAAACATTTCTTTGAAATGTGCCAGTGTTCAGTTTTGATTGTTCACTTGGTAGATTTAGCATTCAAGAAAACCTTTCCTTATTAGCTAGACTGCTTCACTAAGGTGTTGTAATTCCTTAGCAGAACTCTCAGCATTACTACATCATTGTTCATACATTATTATTGATTATTCAATTTGGGGTCCGTATATGGCCCATACATTTTAAATCTTAAAAATACATTACCAAACATTTCTCTGGTATGATTCACACTTCTGCAATATGGTTCTCTATTATCTGAGTCCATCAAAACTCAATATAGTTTTTTATCCAGAATTAGTAATGGGCTCTTCTGCCACTGCTTGAAGAAATGAAAAAAAATATTAGCCACAGAGATAGATTGTAGAATATCTGTAATGATATTCTAAAAGGCTTCCYTTGATCATGACTTCATGATAGTTAAACATAGTGTGAAAAATTAACTAATACAAGTAAAAGAGTTCAAATACTCCAGTATGCAGCTTTAATAAAGAAAATTAAAATAGGTTCTAGGGAAAGTACCTGAATATTCCACCAGATTTCAGGTTAAATAATCTTGTTACTTTAATTTTGTAAGAATTACATGTCACCATGTCCTCATATTRCATAGATATTTTACCCAGAGTCATACAAACATCATTTGTTTAACTTTTGGAATAACATATTACTCAGTACTCAAAAAGACATGAGCATGTAGGTGTACAAAAAATTMTTTTAAATGTATAAGTCACTAAATAATTTATAAAAATGTTTCCTTGTTCTCATTTTTCYCCTTTTTTAGTAATACTTTCTTAAAGGATATTAATGTTCTTTTGATATGACAAGAGACACCACTGTATTTTCTTCCTAACAACAGGTATAGGGATAGCTCTCATTTGTTTCTTCCTTTCACAGCTTGGAATAATCAATTTGAATAATCAATAAAAGTTACATTTGTTAATTAATATACATATTTTTAATCAAAATAGCATATTACAGCTACATTGCTTGAATATGTAGTACAATAACAGAAACTTTAGCTTCTTGAATTATAAAGAAATGTCTCCACATAAAAGAAAGGAATTGGGAAAATCTGCGAAGCAGTCTGTAAAATATAATTTCCCTCCATACATCTCATAAATGCAAAGATGTGGCACAGAAATAAATTCTAGTCACAAGGGGACCACCAATGGTCCCAGATGAAAGATGAACTATAAGTAATCAACATTCTTTATAAAATAGATTCTACTCAGCAATATTTTATTGCAGTTTGAAGGAATTATAAGGTTTATTAATTACCTGTAATTCATATAATATTTCAATAATAAAATCTTCCAACAGGAATTTCTACTGTAATTTTAGTGAATTTAAATTGAAGCTTCATTTACAATATGAAAATCACACTATACTTATACTTTATCACTGTAATGATTCTTAGCTTTCTCATAATTTCTGAATAGTAAAATACATTATTTTAAGATTATTATTAGCAATAATATATCAATATATCAGAATTATTAATGGAAGCATATATATTATATAAGATTCACTTTCATGAATTCTTTATTAAAGTAGTGTCTTATACAGAGAAGATGGCTCTTTAAAAGGACTATGTTTTGATTGGTTAAGAGTTCTTGATAACATATTTTTAACTTTATATAAGCTGTAACAATATTCAAAAGACTTCAACTAAACATAACTAACTGYACAACTTTCCAACGACATCGCATACACATTTTTTCAAAATATTCTGGATAATATTATAATTAAAAGTACAAGAAACATATTAAAACATCCCAGAATGTGTATTAAAAAATTGTGATTTCATAATTATAGGTGTTATCTCTTTAAATATTCAAGATTTTCTGCATAGGTGGTGAAAAGAGAAACACCAATATTTGATAGTTCTTTTGATCACTTAACAAAAAATATGCCGATTTTTCAAGCATCACAGTTTTCTCTTAAAATTCAGTGGAAGCATAGGTAAACTCATAATARCATTACATGATATGAATATATTACAATTATTATATTAACAGCTCTCAAGATTCAAAATTGAGGTTTTCCACTTCAGTGAGTATATGAATCCTAATAAAATATGCATACCTAACTATGTAAGACCTAAAGAGCAATTTCACASTACTACAATACAGTTACTTGATCTCTTACATTTTTTGTGTTTTATAAAGGTTCAGCAGAGAACTTCAGAAATCTATCTTTTAAGTAGATTTACTGTTGTAAAAAATGAACAGGTTAATAGCAATTCTGTATGTGATAYGCTTTTAAAAGTTGCTTAAAGTAAGCTGTTCTCACAGCCTCTAAATTTTAGTATTTATATTAAAATTGAAGCTAGCAAAAACTAAATGCACATAAATTGTTATTTATAGCAGTTTCATATTCATTCTTCAACTTAATCAATGAGTATTAAAACTGGAAGTGGCACAGCAAGTTTGCACTTCTTTCTCCTTCAAAAACACAAACAGTAAATCATAACCACACATAATTTCTGCTGTTATATATTGTAAAGGTTATGTTTATACTATGAGCTGTGAATTAGATTAATGAGTTTTCTCAGCACCATAAACCTCCTCCACCAAAACAGGAACTAAATTGCAATAAATCACTGCTTATGTTCACATATTTATGGGACAGCAAAGATTTAGAGTTCCTCTACAAGGAAAACTGCCCCAACACAAGAGGAAAAAAAATTACAGCTTCTGTGTTGTAAGGTGGATGARCAGGGGCAAAAGCATGAGCATTGTTTTCACTTCACTATAATAATGCCAGAAATTTATTGAAARCAATTGCTAAAGCAAAGTTTTTTGCCAATGCTTCAGCCAAAGTGACAACACACCAACCCAGTATGTTTACTCCTTTTGTASCACTGAATATCAAAACTATTATATTGCACATATTTTTGCATTATTCTTGAAWCTAACTTTTTTTGGCCAAAAAAATATTAGTGGTGGCATGGTTTTTTTATATACATACATTAAAATAATGTTTTTTTATAAAGATACATTAAAAATTCCTTCCATGAACTTGACCAATGTTATTTACTTCTACACATTTACATTGGTGATTTCAGATTACTGTTGTTGTGATTTCTAAATATATTCCTCATAGCAAAGTCCTGTATTTTCTGCATTTTCAGCATTTTATTTCACCAATMTTTCTTACTACATTTTAGTCCATTAGCTACCCATAAAATATTCTATTATCTGTACAAAAGAACAAACTTATCAAGCTCTTTAATTTTTAAGAGATTTTTTTCTTGATTTTTAAAAATATTTCTGGTCTTTTAAAAAAGGCATTTGTTTTCATAGATATTTTATGCAAATACACCTACTTYCCAGTGTCTATTGTAATATTTTCTATTTATGGTGAAAATGCTAAAATYATAAAAATAATGTTTTGTAGACCTACTTCTTTCTGTGTGAGCAACTTAAGTCATCCCTTCAACATATTGCAGACAAGTCGTCAACACAACAAAGAGGGACATTCTTATCACTCCTTGCATTGTTAAACTGTGCAACTGATTTTTATAGAATGCAGCAGATGGCAAAATCTTACATGAACTACAAAAGTCATCAGATAAGTTCAAAAAAGAAAAACAGGCATGAATTGGAAGATTTGTTAAAGGAAGTGATAGTTTGCGCTTCCTACACTACAGTTTTGTGATCCAACATTCTTCCTGATAGCATCRATTAACTGCTATCAAGAAAGTCAAACTGCATGGTGCTTAA
Organism: Malurus melanocephalus; assembly: GCF_030028575.1. Classification (NCBI taxonomy): domain Eukaryota; kingdom Metazoa; phylum Chordata; class Aves; order Passeriformes; family Maluridae; genus Malurus; species Malurus melanocephalus. Next base: position 840,487 of record NW_026623380.1, read on the forward strand.
CTTACTTCTTATGGCTCTTAATAGTTGAATGGTTCTTATTTTATGTTCTTATGCAATGCAGTGTCTTATTCACTCATCTGCAGGAACCAATCTGCTGGCATCTCATCTGAGGAATGGTAAAATGGTGGTAGTTACTAAGTCTTTCAATATAAGTGGAAAAGTGAATTTGAGTTCTTTCCTGGAAATAGAATTACTCACTTAAAATTTAAGTGATTGGTTAATAAAAAGTAAGGTCTTGAAGGAAAAAGTGATTAGTTTGAATTTATATGCAGAAGGTGGCACACAAGGCAAGTGACACTGCAAAGGTGGATTTAATTTTCAAAACTTTGAGAGCCACTGTCTGCATAGCAACACATTATTTCAGCTTTATAGCTTCTTAGGAACCAGGCATGACTTTTAACAAGAAAAAAATCCCCAAACCATTAGACTGTAAACTTTTAAAGAGAAAAATAAATTTCTTTCTTAATGCAATACATTTGTATTGCTTTTCTTTTTCCCTTGAACCTCCTCAACAATTTTATGCATCACACTTTAGTTATTTCAAAATATTGAGAAACGACACTTCTAGCCAATGAAGAGAGACTATAAAGAGTCAATCTGATCTCTGCTGATTGTACATGCCAGGATGCTATACCAATGTTCTTTTGCTCTTCAGTGATTGTAAAAGGAACATACACTTGCTTTGTCAGACGTAGTTCTCACTATGGCAGCCTGCATGTAGCCCTCCTGAGGAACATTAAGTGTTTAACACAATATAAAGAAGTGTTTCTTTTTACATTTGGAGCTGAAATTAATGGCATCTACTCTAGAAGTAGAACCATATGCAATGAATTCTTCGTGAGCGTGAAATTAGCAAAAAAAAAAAAGCAAAAAAAGAAAAATCTGCAGTTAAATCACCAGTCAGATCACCAACTCAGAGCAGTGTCTAGTATAAGTAAGTTTATGGATACAGAAAATGTCAGATACAAGGTTCTAGTGAGATTTAATTCCTTAGATATACTAGAGTAAGTCACCTAATTGCAATATTCAGCTATTACATTCACCATTCTTACTTGAGAAAAAAAGAAAAGGTTACACTTTAAACTCTACATCAGAAGAAGCAGAAGAAACAGCAGAATTTTCTATTCAATAATTAATGATTCTGTTGATCTGATAGAATAATTCTGAAGGACTGACACTTTTTATCAGTTTTTAATCAGTTTTTTTTTTCTGTGGAGATCATACAAGAATGATGGGTTGAAAGGGATTCACAGGGTTCATTCAGTCAAACTCCTCGCCTTGCACAGAACAACCCCGAAGATCACAGCATTTGCCTGAGAGCATTGTCCAAACACTTCTTGAACTTGGCTTGGTGCCATGACCACTTCCCTGGGGAACCTGTTGCAGCACCTGACCACCCTTTGTGGGGAGAACCTTTACCAGCCTAAACCTCCCCTGACACAGCTTCAGGCCATTCCCTTGGCCTGGTCACTGGTCACTGGTCACTGCAATGAGGTGTCCCCTCAGTCTCCTCCAGGCTGAAGACACGAGGTGACCTCAGCTGCTCCTCATATGGCTTCACCCTGACACCCTTCACCATCTTCACAGCCCTCCTTTGGATGCTTTCTAATAGTTTTACATCGTCTTACATTGGGGTGCCCAAAACYGCCCCAGGTCAGAGYAGAGTGGGACAATCCCCTCCCYTGCCYGGCTGTGATGCTGTGCYTGATGCMCCCAGGACAGGTTTGTSCCTCCTGGCTGCCWGGGCACTGYTGGCTCATGTTCKACTTGTCATGAGTTGTCATGTTAAGAAGCCATATGAGACATCTCGCAGTAAGGGACAAGTTTCTGGACCCTTGTTTGTAATGGGTACAGATAACTTCTTCAGCAGAGATAAGCCTTACATTTTAAATCACCAGGACATTGACAAAATGTTGCCATTATTGTCATAATTTCTATGCTACAGTTAGTGTTCCCATGCAKTAACAAAGAACATTTCACTTTTCATCAACATCGATGACAAATTCTGGAAACATACAGCTCCTTATGGCTTAATTAAGGTACTCCTTAGTCATCTGGGTATGCAATTACTCATCACTGCAGTTTTTTTCTAGAAGAGTTAACCGCCCAGAATCTTTGAGGTTTTTAGCATATAAAGGCTTGCAAGTGCATTCATCATATTAAAAGCAAAATTCTGGGAATATTTATAGACTGATCAAAAATACAGGACATGTTTTTCCCCCTGAAATGAGCAATTGGTTAGTGCATTCTCTGTCCRCAGAAGCTTTGAGTAGCCTAGATTCTCCACGTTTTTTCAACTTCTTAAGTGAATTGTGGATGACTGTTGAGCTGATTCCTGATAGCTTGGTTAAATAAAAACCTAAAATCCAGTGGWACTATATCTGTACTGGCTGGATTTGTGAAAAATTTTTGTTCTTTCTCCAAGTAAAATACAAATTTCATTTTTATTATAAAGCAGAAGAAAAAAGCAGTTTCTTCTGTGACACAGAAAACCAATAGAAATATAGTAAAAATGGAAAAGCAATAATGCAAATGTTCAAACTATTGTCTAAAATTCCCCTTCATTTCAGAACATCACTTGATATTTTATTTTGTTTWCTGTGAGGCACAATTAGGAAATTTGTATTAGACTTGCCCCACCATAAGAAGTCCTCATTTTACACTGTGAAGATCACACAGAGAAGGATTAAAATGAGTCACTTAAGTTCCATAGTAACGATAACTATTTTTAGAAATAGACATATAGATATGTGTAGTTGATAAAACATGTTACAACATAAGATTATTATACTATTTTTCCTATTTTTCTACCCTTTAAAAAACATTATGCTCAGAAAATACTCTTCATCCATTTCTCATRTAGAAATAAAGACTTTTACAAGACAAARCTTTCTTCTGCAACAATTTTCTATTTTGTAAGTATAACCCAGTTGCAATTTGGAGAATGTGGTTGTTTCTTAAATAATGGAAAACCACATACAATTCAAATGTCCAGATTGTCTCACCAGAAAACTCAGGTATTGCACTAAAACTTATATATTAAGCAACATATTTTATTATGATTTATGGACAATTACTTGTGACAATTAGTTGTGATGCATCTGAATTGTAATGTATTGAGGTACAGATGGGCAAATAGAAGGAGTCAGAGGATATATGAATATGTGGAACTGAAATTTCCATCTAAGTAGTAGTGATCATTCTCTACCTACCCTTTATTAGGCAAAAAAAGGCAAGGGAACAACGTAAAGTACTCTTCAGAGAACTAGAATTAATTATAAAATTATTGATTTATTGTATTTTATTAGATTTATAAAAAGTAAAATCTCTTTTCTATTTTTTCCTACTTGAGTTCTTAATTATTTACTATTTGGTGAATTAGTGATGTTAAGTCACGCATTATTTGAACTAAATTAGACCATCTGTTTCTGAAATAAGTAAAAATGTAAACAAATAGATAAGAATAGTGGAACAACCAGAAACARTCTGCCAAACCTGTTTAATTCATACATTGGAGTTTTTAATTACATTAAGTGTCCTTAGAAGAAACAGGATGTAGTGTTTACACCATGATCCTCTTTCTGAATGCTAGAAGACGAATTTAATTTACAAAATRTGTTGTATAAAAAGGTGATCACCACTGTCCTAGTGCCGTAGTCATATTTGGCCAAGAGAGGAATTCTGTGACATTGTTACCAACAGTGGCTTTTAAGGGTAATGGACTCCTATACCTTTTCATTTTCTTCTAGTAAAACTTTGGAAACAGCAACCGTTTATGGCTTAAGAAAAATGCACTATGAGGTCATTAGGTCATATTTCAGCTGGTATTTTTGTTGTCAAAGCAGATATAACCACTAGATGATCTCTATTTTGCTTTTTGGAATTAAGTGAGTCATCTAACTACTTGACAGAAAGATGTTTGACATGAGTTYTGGAAGCTAAAGGATTCTCTCTCCAAATTTCTTCCTACAAGGAAGGCTTTCTAGTGGTCTTTCTGATTTGCCAGTTTTCCCTTGGGTCACTCCCTTCAGGACTTACTTCAGGGTTTCTGTTGTGCTTTTTATTTATCATAGATTTCTTCTAAACAAGGAATGGTCAGACTGTAACAAGCATGATTAATTTACTGTAATGATTMATTTCCTATAGCCTTCTTACCTTCCAATAACTATCTAAAAGATTAGACTTTTCATCTAGGCTATTTTAGGTCTCTCAGACAGCAAAGGCAAATAAACATATAAATAAAGAGAGTTATCCCCTCTTAAAATGGATGTCTGAGTTGGATAACACATCATCTACATTGTCTATCTTCCCCCCATTAACCAGATACAGTGGAAACCAAGACAAATAACATCTCACTGTAAACACTGCAGCTTTCTGTGGAGTGCTGCTTACACACCTCAGCATCCTTGTCCAACAAGTTGTRAGTGTAAACCTAAACCAAAGGACAAACTTGGTCTTGGTCTTGCTCTGAAAATCTTTATGCTTCTATAGAAATACCATTTTAATGTCATTAGGAAGTAATGTGCTATTTGTTTTCTGTTGTGCAAACAGGTATTTTTGGAGAAAAAAAAAAAGTTAAAAAAAAGGAAGAAAAGTGACACTTGTTCAGCTCAGCAAACCCAGCCCAGTAACACAGCTGTAATCCATGTTTGCAGTTGACAGTTAACCTGACAGYTGACAAATTCTTGAAGCTCAGTTCTTGTTAACCAGTAACCTTTCTGGTTCCCTGGAAGATACAGTGATGATACAGTGAGGATTAGAAGATTCTTCCCATTATTTAGCACAGGTTTTGTTCTCTCTTATACCTCCACAGAGACCACAAATGCCATGAATAATACAGATGCTAGATTTGGCATTTCAAAACATTTTGCCCCTGGTTTTTGTTAGCTGGGGGTCTCATGTTGTTTTACATAAGCAGCTCAGGTGAYACAGTAAAAGACAAAGAGTAGGAATTAATTAATTGTACTACTCCTCCAGACTTAAATTACAAATGACACTGAAGAGACAGAAAATACCTATGTGAAAGGAGAATCTTAATTGTGACCTAGTTGGCTTTATTAGAGTTAATTAGGTCAGTGGAGCTGGCCTAATTTTTTAATTAATAAATTGATTCCAAAGGAACACATGAAAATATTGCCAGACTTTCATAATTGAGGGAGGGTAATTACATTGTGGAGATTACAAAAACAGGTTTTTAACCACTCATTTTTCATTCGAATAACTTGATTCTTACATAATAGTTTTAAACTATGCTATACTGTAGCTATAGTGTAGGTGGCACTTCTTACAAAGTTTAGACAAATATAAACTAGAAAGTATGCATTTTTTTCTCTCCAGAATTCTCTAGTCTATTCTATTTGGGAAAAGTTTATAAGCTTTTTTTTTTCAATTCATTTTCTATATATTTCCAAATAGAAAATATGGATCATTTTAACAGCCTGAAGACATCAAAATAGTGGGTAAATTTCCTAGAAGTTTTTTTTCTAACAATGTCTTATAATTTGTATGGTTTTTCTTTACATTCAGTTTCTCTGCTCTTATTTAATTATTTTCATTTTTTTTAATGCCTTAGAGAAGATTAAGAATTCTTAATAATTAGAGGAAATTTTAATTGGTTTTGAATATTATAAATAAATCAGCAAGGTTCTTCTCCAAAAAAAATAGACCTGATGAACTGTTTTATATTCCAAATGGAATTCTAAACTCATTTAGGTTAATCCACCACTAAGATTAAACACATTTTTTATATGTCATACCACTTGAAAATTAGTTGTAAAAAAAGTAACAAAAAGAAAAAGCATTAGATAACATAGATGAGACTGGTGGTATTATACCCTGTTATCAGATTAAATTCTTTAGAGGAAATTTTGAAAAATAAGAATGGCTGAATAATCAGAAATCATATTTTATTAGCAATAGATCTGAAACAGATTCTTTCCTGTCTTCGACTGGGTCATCATTGTTTAGCCTTGTAAGATCCATTGCAATTTCTCACACAGCATGTAAAATATGACAGTTTATTATGTGATCTTCCTGCACAGAAGAAATGATATAATTCTGTTTCAACATTACCTTATACAGGCTCATAATCTGGGAACTTCAAATCTATGGGCTTTTGAACTTGATCCCTCAAATCCCATGAGACAGAACTTTAAATTCTGGAATTTTATAAGGTGCAAAATCTACTACTTAGATACGTACAAACTTAATGTTAGCTGTTATTGAATGTAAATATAAATTAAATTAAATTCAATGCTAATTAGAAATATCTAATTTATGTATGTCCTAAATTTGCCCTGAACCTTACCTCTGGAGAAATAATTATCTTCAGAAAGCCACAAGACTTGTTGCTGGCAATATTTTTTCAAGACAAACATAGCCCAGAAATCAGGAATTCTAAATTTACAGATAAATTAATTTGTACTTGATTTCATATCTATTGCTAATAATATGTGATTTCTGATTATTCAGCCATTCTTATTTTTCAAAATTTCCTCTAAAGAATTTAATCTAACAATATGATATGATACCACCAGCGTCATTCATGTTATCAAACGCTTTTTCCTTATGTTAGTTTTTTTGCAACTAATTTTCAAATGGTATGACAGACTGTTATTATGATTATTATTGCCAACAACTAATATTACTGCAAGTATGAGTTCCTGGACATAGGTTCACCAAATATTAAAATTTGCCTTTGAATATAAGATTACAAAGAGACAATAACAGCAATCAAACCAAATTAGGTTTTGGGGTTTTTTTGTTTTTTTTTTTTTTTACTTTTTAAAAATATGAGATGATAATATAGCTTTAGCAATGTGGATGCTAATCTAAGGTCTGTTGGTATCTYAATAATTTTAATTCTTCACTAATATTTCCTGAGTTAGGGAAATACTTAGATATTAATTTGATACCCTGATAAACCAACAATTTCCAGGATCAGAGCAYGCTCTAGTCTGTGCCCATAAATGCCCTTTCATTTCTTCAGATTATCCTCCTGACACTCAAAAATGTCACTGATAAATCCTCTTTTATTTGGAGACAACAAAGTTCCAAAGTTCTTCCACATAATGTATCACCTCACGCTATATGAAAACTCAGGAGATTGTTTGCAATAATCTTGATAAAAACAAGAACTTCTGCTTACCTGCCTGCATATACTGAACTAGACAAATCTGACTACTAGAAAGAAACTRAACAGAAGATAATTATGATGTGTTAAGGTTCTGTCATATAGAATACTAACAAGAAAAGGAAGCCAGGGTTATTATGAGGCAATAATGGGCAATTTTTGATGGGAAAAAGTCTCACAAATTAGCCAAAGTTTTTATTCCCAATCATAAACCAAGTCTCCAGACACTTGCAGTAGCTGACCCAATAAGAAGGTCATTAAGTTGTAGCACATGTTGGGAAAGAGACAGACAGATCACAAAAGCAGCAATCCTGTTTCTAGRTAGTTGTGGGGTTAATTGGCATGGGGAAAGTTTAAAAATTATATGAAAAAAAATGATTAGTATTCATAGATGGTAAAGGTTGGGGGTTTTTTCCTTCTTCTTTTTTCTTTCTTTTATATTCCATGAATCTTTGGTGAACCAGTAAATTGGATTTTGTTTTCAAGGGTAGAGCTTTTGCCATTCACAGTCAAACTAATATCAGTGTGAAAGATTTCACCAATGTCAAGCTCTGCTGTGCCAGTGGTTTTAGTATGATTAGGAAATATAGGATCAGTACAGAGATCCAACCTGACACTTCTGGAATGGTGTAGCGCTATCCAAAAAGGAATAAAGTGAAATAAACCTTTCCTAAAGGAACGCACAACTTTAGAGTTGCTCTGAAGTACCTGTAGGAGAACTGAAATGTTCTAATGGTAATGAAATGTGCTAATGGTAATTTCCTTTCTAGCATCACCTCAAAGAGTACACTTGTCCCTGCCATGCTGAACAGCGAATTCCAAAATGCTGCTTTTCAGTCCTTGACAAAAAGCTCTGCCTTGAGCCAGTTTGCTGAACAATGGACCTAGGAGATCAGCAGCAATAAGAAGCTTAAAAACAACAGTAAGGAACTGAGTTTCTTTTTGTGCTGTTCTTTGAATCTTTTCATGTCTTTTTGACAGGATGCACATGTTTTAAAAATAGACAGATAATTTTGAAATCATGCAAAGACTCCAGCCGACTTAGGCAACAAAGAAATCCCTCTCACCMGTGAGAACGTGAGCTCTTGATTCACAATGGAGAACAATGGAGTTGTCCTCTAACCAAAATTTTTACTCTTCCAATGACAAGACAATTTAAAACATACACAAATCTACATGAAAGTTCTAATTACTGTATTTGTTAACAAATAGTAAAAAAAAAAGTCTTTATCTGAAATACACAGAATCAAGCAAAAAAACAACCCCCCCTAAACAATAACAGTAAAACCCCAAACAAAAATCACTGCTGTTTTTAAAGAGAAACTACAGGCCTTTATGTTAGATGTTACTTACTTGAGCATTCTTTTTATACTTTGCAGAGTAAAAATTATTAAGGATTACCTTATTCATGGAACAATATATACCACAAATGAAACATCAAAAGAATAGCCCACTGTAGCAGATCACATTGTAATGCTTGCAAATACATTGCTACAGTCTAAGATTTTTGTACCTATATCTTCATTTTACAGGCAAGGTTGATAATGACTGTGCATATAATATATTTTATTTGGATTTGTAGCAAGCCTTTGATCAAATTTTACATGACAGGCCTCAGCTTAAAACTACAAGCTTCAGAGATCCAGATTAAGACAGAAAAGGAAAAAGAGCTAGTTAGGAAATAGACTAGTGATTGTGTGGTAGGGAGAAAAAAAAAAACTTACAGAGGTTTTTTGTGGGTCAGTGTTCACATCTTAAAGTGTTAAGCTTTGCAGAATGTGTGAGGTARCAACACCCAGCTAACTGCCTATAAATGCAAGGATGACACAGAATGAATAGAGACGTGGATGGCACAACCCACAATGGGGTCAAGGGCATGAGGGGAGCTGGGGTACATCACCTTCAGGAAGCACAGATGCCTGCTCTCAGGGATAATCTGGGTGGTACAGGGCCACTGCTACACACAGGGGTGACAGCACAGTGGATAGTCTCAGTTTTTGACTGAATCCCAGATTCCCTCTATGAAAAATGTTTACCTCCATATGTGTTTTAAATTTTTGCTTTCATGCTCACTTTCTCATGACCTGTATCATCCACAACACCTCTAGTGATGTCACCTATGCTCTGCTATGGGGTAAGGAGGGAGATAAGCATGCATTACATCACTAAATTCTCTCTGTGGGAATACCCTTCAGTGACCTGGAAAAATTTTTTTTAGTTTATGACACAGAAATCAAAATTATGCTAAAATTTACAACCCTTTAAAATTGTTTATAATTGTTCTACAGAAGTAAAACATTCTGAATTTCTCACTTATGTGCATTGCTTCAATGCGAATTGAGTTAAYAAATCCAAGTGTAGAAATAAAAATAAAAGTAAACCTATTTTAAAGAGATTTTGATTTCACTGATTTCATTTTGGGGTATCTACTTCTTAGGAATAAAAAATTCTAGTCTATTATTTATGTGCTTAAACATCAATCAAAGAGCAACTTAAGCTTAAAAATTTGTTCTGTACCTCCTATGTACACTGTGTACGTAATGTTTGTAATTTTTTCCCTATAGCACTCTTGAAAACTTTCTTTCCAATATCAGGACTTTCCTCCATTACTTTCCTGAAATTGACTAATACAAACTGAATAGAATAGAATTCCTCAGGCTGGAAAACACTTACGATCATTGAGTTCAACCATAAACCTAAAACTATGAAATTCACCACTAAWGCACGTTCTCAAGAGCCACATCCACACATCTTTCAAATAACTTCAGGGATGGCAACTCCACCACTCACCTGGGCAGCCCATTTCACTGCTTGATATCCCTTTCAGTGAAGAATTATTTTCTAATATCCAATCTAAACCTTCCATRGAKTARCTGAAGACCCTTTCCTCTTGTCCTTTTGCTTGCTGCTTGCGAGAAGAGACCAATCCCCACCTCATATTCCCCTMCCTCCTTTCACACAATGTTAGGAGGATTATGGTCTTCCCTRCTCCTCCTCTTTTCCAGGCYAAACAAACCTAGCTTCCTCAGCTSYTCTTTGTAAGACCTGTGCTCCAGACCCTTCATAAGCTTCATTGTCCTTCTCTGGACACATTCCAGCCCTTCAATGACTTTCTGTAGTGAGGSACCCAAAACTGAACACAGGATTTGAGGTGTGGCTCACATTAACAAGGTAGGTTTAGTACCTTCAGAGTGCTTTATTTAGTTTATTATTTTTTAATAATTGTATTTTTTTAAAGAAAGCATGGTAATATTATTTAAATTTTCAGCCCAACTAATTAATAAACACAGGGGTAGAGACTGTCTACAAATCTTCATAGGTATCTAAGAACTTGTTAAACAAAAATATGCACATATGTAGTCCATACAAAATTATTCTTGCCCGGCCAAAATAATGTGCAATATGCTGCCTACAGATAGCCTGATTATCCATAGCAAGCCTTAAAACAACAACAACAAAAAAAAACAAAAAACCAAAAACAAACAAACAAACAAAAAAACCAACCCAAACTAACAACTGTACCACAGCTCTCTTCTCAATCTCAGATTCACTCCTTCCTTCCCATGTCCTCTCCCCATCCCTAGAAGTGTTCTGGGGGATGCAAAATGGAGGTTATGGTCAGTTCACAGTACTACTGCTCCATGCTGTTCCCATGCTCCAGAGTGCTTGAGCCTCTCCAGTCCTTCACAAACTCCTCCACAGTGGGTCCTTTCTCTGGAGTGGAGGCTTTCAGGAACAAACTGCTCCATCACAGGCTCCCCAAGGGCCAGGGCTCCTGCCAACACACTTCTTGCATGGGCTCCTTTCTGTGGGCCACAGCTTCTGCCAGGATCCTGCTCCAGTGTGGAGCTCTCCACAGGCTGCAGGTGGAATTCTGYTCCACCATAGATATCCACAGGCTCCAGTGAGACAGCCTGTCTCATTCCAGTCTTTACCACAGACTGTGGGTGGGAGAGCATCTTCTCCAGCACCTGGAGCACCTCCCCCACCTTCTCTCATTTTGATGCCTGCAGATTTTTCATATCAGTATTTTGCTCATTCCCCTTTATGCTCTGCCCTTTCTAAAACGTGTTTTCCCCAAGGTACCACCCCCTTGGTGGTGGAGCTCAGCTGTGCCTTGTGATGGGTCATTTGGGGAGCAGTCTGGAAGCACCTGTGCCTCCCTGCAGTCCCTGAAATTCAGCACCTGGAGACCTCCACCTGGTGCCCATTTATTACTTGTGCAGAACACATGGGCATAGTAATCCAACATAATTGAGAAACTTTATGTTAATTGTGTGCACAGACCATTTGTGTAATAAATGTGTGTGAAGTAAAGCTGAACTGTGCCCATGAGATAGATAAGGCTGGTGTTCTGAGTGTGTAAAATTCTCAAATGCTTCATGGACCGGAATCTTAGGTAGGAAAAAGCATAAATGCTTCCTTTCTCTCCCAAGTTTTTCTTCTCAAAGTGCRTTCAGTGTCTCATCCGGAACACCACAAATAGTTTTCCTTATCATCAGGTGCTTACGATTTTGAATACTTAAACATTTTATTTTTTATCCTACACATTATGTATGGTTATTCAAGTTGTCATTGTTCTAATCCAAATGACATCACTTCATAGTGATGTTCATTCACCAGCTAACATTTCCCCTGTATACAATGAAATACATTATTGTCATTTATTTTCATTCTTTCTGTTTTCAGCACTGCTCATTGCTTATCAGTCATTTCTTGTGAAAACTGATCATATTTAACAATTTAGTTTACTTTTTATTTTTTGTTATTGTATATGTTCTTTGTGATTAATTATCAGCCAAAATTGTGCTGTCCCCCTGCATTTCTCGAATGCCTCTGGGTAAATCTCTCTCTGCCTTACAATACTTGCACTTTATGCAAGGAATATATTACAGTTTCTCAGACAGAATATCTCAAATACTGCTGAGGTTAATTACTTTATGTATGTTTTCTTAGAAATTGTTTTCGATTATATCCATTTGGATTTCTTTTAATCACAGAGCAGATGCTTTCACCTCAGCATTTCCACACAATCAATGTCCTCAATGCTCCTAAAACTAAAGAAACAGCAATATACAGAATATGAAAATTAGTTCACTTAGACCCAGAGTCTATGCCTATGTAATTGCACACAAATCTGAAGTGTTTTAATCATTCATTACATGGCTGACATTGCCCATTCTGCTTTAAAAAAAAAACATAAAAAGAAACTTCAGAATGCTTCATAATACAGGCCACAGAACATTGTTCTATTTGTACACATACAATAATTAGAGAAAGAAATTTTTCAAATAAAAAAACTCTGTAAGAACATTGTAAGATGTTTGATTAGACCTCTCCAACTCAGTAGGACAAATTCTAATTTTTTATCAAACCCAGCAGAAATTATTAAACTTATTAGGGAAGAAAAATAATTARAGTCACTAGCTACCTGAGCTTTTTGGACATCCCTGGAATATAATGTTAAAATTGCAGGGGTCAGAAAGAATTGAGAAGGATTAAAAAAACAAAAAAACAGACAAAAATGGAGAGAGGAGAAGGAAAGAAGCAATTTAACCATCAGATTAAGTGTAATTCTGAGAAAGAACTACAAAAATTTTGGGGCATAGTAAGTAAAGAAAACACGTCCCAGTTTCAGTAAAGTATGAAATTTTCTCTTGTGATTTCATTTTTCATCCTGTTGATCAAGTCTGTATTTTGCATCGGCTTTTGGAAAAACAGACATTACCTAAAGCAAGCATTGGATCCTCTCAACATGTTTTCCTCCTAAGTATAATAACCTACAACATCTCAAAGCTTTCAAAGGGATAATATTAGAACCAAAAGATCAAAATTTCTGGTGATACATTATGGTTACTTTTGATCCTGCAAACCACTCACATGAGAAAACTGTCTTGCAGCTTTCATTTGGATTTTCATTGGATCCCCTCTCCATATTTACCAATCTTAACTCAATAAGATTAACAAGTTAAGTTTAACATTYATTCATGGACAGCAAATAAATAAAAAATAAATAAATAGATAAATAAATAAATAAATATTTTTTTCATGGACAGGAAAAAAAGAGGTCTGAAGKGTAGACACATGTAAACAGCAGAATGCATTTTAATTCCAATCTGCAGAAAGTGAGGGACAACTAAAGCCTCAAGTCAGAACATAAGAAATTTTCAGAAATTTGTCCATCAATCTAAGCCTCTACACTTTGTCACTCTGTCTTGCTGTCAATCTTTAAGCTAATTCCTGTGTTATGGCAACCTCTGCATCATCTCCTCTAAATCCCTAGGAAAAGTATTTCTTTCCTTCACCTCAAGGGGCAGTGATGCATCTGTTCCYTGCTTTTCTGAGATACCTATTATTGAGAAGAACTGCCTTCTTACCTCAGAATCAGTCACTTGATCTCTTTCTTGGCATCTGTCACCCTGTCCTGAGCTGCAGGTGTCTCATCCTGGTGGGCAGGTGCTTAGGCAGAAAGCACCAAACCCTCCAAACATTTCCACATGATCCAGAATGCCGGAGTGTTGCTTTCTGTGGGCTTGCCCCATGCYTTTTGAAGAAACAGTGCATGAACAAACCAGATCCGTCCAGTAACAACCACACAATTCCATGTTTTCATGAATATATTTCTAGAAATAATGCTTGAAATTGAAGATGTGAAAAGCGTGAAAGAAACAKTTCTGTCCATTTACTTCAGGAGATGTGGTTAGGCCACTGTGATCAAGGTATTTTGTGCTTTAGTTCATTAACAGTACATTACATTGAATCTTCCTTTTTTATACTTTCCCAATTTCCCTTTACACAAATTATAAAATCTTGAGGCTAATGATGGATATAGCACAGCACAATCATTATTCACTGAACTCTGTTTCAGCAAAGAGGCTCCTAYATGCAAACCCACGGAGAGTCATGGATGACGGTGGAAAATATAGAGGCAAAGCTATTTTGTTTTTCATATTCAGCCTAATTACCAGTATATAATGAGGTGGCAGACTCWCTGAGTACCAAGTGTACCTGCAGAGAACAGAGTCCATTTTCAAAATTTGTCTCAGTTTAGTGAAATTTATGAAGCTGAGAGCAAAATGACAGAAGTAATAGCTTTGAGAAGAGAAGCWCAAGACTGGAATTCTTTTCCTTTGGAAAATATAATTACAATAACAAATATTTGAAAAMTAAAATATCCAAGCCTGAATATTTTTTAAGTATGTGTTTAATAAATTTAAAAAAGCCCAAACAAAACAAAACAAAGAAGACTTAATKCTGGTTACATGCTTCTCTTATGAATTTGTTGTTACGCAGTACTTGAATTCCCACYGATTACAGAGGAAGCCTTGTTATGGGCAAAAGGAATGCATCGTATATGCAAAGCTGAGAATTGATTGTTAGTCTCATTAAAAACTCTTAGCAGTGTAATCAAAGAACCATTAGTCCAGTTGCATTGATTTTAACATTTCTAGGTCAAATCAGATGCAGGTAGAATGATGTATTCACAAGCTCTGTTGAATCTACTCCTCTCTTTGGCACTATGCTCAGCCTTCTACTTCTCTGCATCCTGACAGTTCTTGGGTATTTTAGGTATCAAGTCATCAGTATACCAATGATGAAAGTAGTATGGTGCTAGTATTAATGGTTTCTTTCTCATCACTGTAAGATCCACCAAGGTTCATTTTTTACACATATATTATCAAATTCCACGTGCTCCTTTTATCTGCAAGTACACCATACATTGGATTTACCATATGCGTTGTCGTTTACATGTAATGGATATTTCCTCTTTTTTATTTTTTTTTTGTCACCCCTATAACTGGTTTTTTTTTTCCCATTCCCAAGGTTGCATTCTTTGAGGACTTCGAGTGGCTGAATAGTGGTGAGTGTCTTGAGGATGCTGGTGCCTGTTTTCCCTGGTGCCTGTTTTTCCCAGGTCCCTGTGATCACCCTGTGCCTCCACTCGTGCTCCTATTCCCAGTCTCCAGCCTGTCACAAGCAATAGCAATGATGTTCTTACTGGGTTACAGTGCTGCAGATCTGTGATACAGGAATTTCTGATCCAATTTCACATCRAGCAAAAATGTACTTTCTCACAGAAAACTTTACTTGGCCTAAAAGAGAAATGTGGAACTGTTTTGGCAGTGATTAAATAATATATTGGCACTTTCAATTTCAACATTTTTCTTTCCTTTAGTTGACTCTGCTCATCCAATATTTTTTAACTGGGGATTTTAGCCTGTTAATAGAGACTTAAAAGAATTTTTGCCAATGATATCCCATAGATTGTCAAATAAACTTCCCAAAACTGAACACTATATTCTATTTCCAGATAATAATGTTTTTTGTTATTTTACTTAGTTCCTCACAAGTGTAATTRCCCTACTACGAATGTATTTACTGAAGGTTTCTAAGATCTATTGCCATTGTTATGAATCCTTTTTCTTAGTTATAGTTAATGGCACATTTATTGTCAATATTTAAATAGGTGTGAATTTTAAAATACAAATTTTATTAACAAAGCCTCAAATTCGGCAGGTGAACAACAAATACTGTATGTTTTATTCAATACTTTTGTTTYATATGTTTTTTATGCTAATGTCCTTTTATTGAACATGACTACTCTTCAAGATACAAAAGTAATTTTGTGTAACTGTGATGATTCCAACTGGATTAATTAAAGTGGTCACAGCACCTGCTGTGGTTAGACAATGATTTTGAGCACCAGAGTGGCACWGTAAATTGATTACTATTATGTAAACTGAAGTTAATTTTAAAAGTTTCAAGATAAAACAAAATAATCCTTCATATTTTCTAAATCATCGGTAATGTTACTTCAGCAGCCCTACGTTATGCTTTCAAAAATGGATACGTTTTTAGAGATTTTTTTATCCCTTTGCCATGGTGATAAAGAAAATCTTCAAGATTACAATCCTTGGTTCAGAATATTATAGAGACTCTGAAATAAGAAAGTCAATGCTTATTAGGCAAAGAGCAGACAGAAAAGAGAGGAAAATCAAGACAATAAAGATATGAGAAACAACAGGAGGCTGCTTGTTGAGCCTAGTGACCTTATTTGCTGCTCTTAATATRCTAAAATCGTGCCAATCATAGGAAAAATGGAGAAAAAATCCTTCTAAATTCAATTTTTCAGCACAGTGGTTGGATATTGTTGGATTTTGTTTCCTGCATCTATTCTTAGGACTTTTATTTATTTCCCCTCAGGGTAATACCTTAAAATGCAACTTGTTGTAAGCTAAAATGGAAAAACCTCACCTGATTATACTTGGGTAAGTTATTGTTACTGACATGTATGCAAACTGCTAACTAGGGCTGTGTGCCCTTCATTCAGCTTGCATTATTTCCTTGACAAGCAGCACCAAAATTACTGGGCAAGAGTGAAATACAGCCTTGAACTAGTCTCAGAGCTTATTAAATATTTAGTAAGTAATAAGAATCCATCAAAGGATGGACTTTCCCTTACCTGTGACAGCTGGAGGCAAGAATTGTTTTACAACTTGGCCTGAAAAGTGATTCTCTATGAAAACGACTTGAGCAGGAAAGAGGCAAAACTATTCTATCGTTAGCATTTAAATATAGAGTAGTCTATGAATAACTGACTTATTTGCTTTTATTATGGGCCCCCAGGAACTAGGAACTATGACTGCAGACACAGTTTCATGCATTTATCTGTGTCTATGWGTTGTACAGTGTGAGTTGAGTAACATGAAGGCTTTGATCCAGTTTCAGCTGAAATTTCATCTTTTCTGCTTCTGCTACCAACTACTTAGACAGCATAATAGCTGAAGAGTTTTAGTGCTGTTTCTTTGAATGTAATTAAGAAGGAAAATATAGCTCATTGCTACTTTTGATGAAACATACGTACATACATTTAGCATTTTTTGTAACTATCCTTTTCCTGAATAAGAAATTTCTTGTTTATACCTATTCTGGATCTGCTCTCCATTASTTTAAAAACATTATCTCATGTCCTATTGCAGGAAAACTTATGAAAAAGTCTATTCCAAAGTCTATTCCAAAGAATYCTGTATTTCAGTGAATATGCTAAACTTTATTTATTTTTCATAATTTCCTATATTGTATAAATCTAAATTATCAATTCTGAGAGCTACTTGTCACTTTTGTAGCATTAAYGGTTATTCCTTCAAACATTTTTGGTTGGATGGAACAAAAATTGAAGAAGAAATAAGATTTTCTAATGAATTACCAACTTCAAAGTGTCCTGAAGTAGAGAAATGAGAAGCTAAAATTGCTCTGTGCTGAAAAATCCATGAAAATGGAGAGGATACCCAGGTGAATTAGTGCTTCACCCAGGGTCTCTGAGCAGCAAGCACCAGTGCAGGACACAAAGGAAGAAATCTTATGTCTTATCAGCACAGGTCCCATTGCATTTGTTGTCTTTTTTTCTTTTTCTCATTAAATTAGATAAGGGTTTCTTTAATAAGCCAGAAATTTTAGAGCTCTGGCATTCTCCATATAATTAAGCACGTGGGAGACAGGGTTTCAAGCTGTGAAATAAAAACAGTATAGCAAAATTTTTGATGTCATAACTCTTGAGAGATGAAAGAAAACATTTATMTCTGATAAGTTATAAAAATTAAGTACTAGAAAAGAGTCTGAGAGATTTTTGAATTAAAATTAACCCTTAACAAAACAGTTAGAAATTATTCAAGCAAAATTATTTTATAACTAATAATTCAATGTACAGAAAGCACAGAAAGCTGACTGAAAATCCTAATGTAGTCCAAGAAAAGGCACTCATTAGCAATTTAATGCAGAATTCAAAGCTCAGGAATACCAACAGTATACCAATTTTATCCAAAAGAGTACAGGCTAAGAAAATTTGCATTAAAAAAGTAAAAATGAAAACAGTCAATCGGATCTGTTTGCAGGCAGCTACAGTGAGCCCTATGAAGATAAAAGGACAACTGCGGCACTCACTAGCACAAATGAATTTTWTGTTAAAGCAGTGGAAAATTGAATATAAGTGAACTATCACARTAAGGCAGCAGTAACATTTCCTTACTGAAAATGAAACAAAGGTGCACGATTATGGTTATAGCTGAAGCAGAATTAACAATAAAATACAAGTAATGAAAAGTAAAATGAAAATTTTCAAACTTCCAATGGTGTGCTTGTTACCACTAAATTTATATACTAAGAAGATAAAAATTAGAAAAGCTTTTATATGTTAAGGGRAAAAAAATGTTGTTGGGCTAAAAATGCATCTAGCCAGATAAAACAAATTATTGATTTTCATATTTGGGACTGTAAAGCTTATATTTTAGATACATATATTCTACAATAATGTTYCTTGATGAAGAGACATTGAGTCCAGAGAAGAATTGGAGGCTTGTGGAGACAGAGACTGAGAAAACACAAATATCAGAGCATACATCTGATCGAGTAATTCTCTTCAGCTGCTAGGACCCCACTTCAGGATTAAAACAGAAATTCYATACGGCTTCTGGAATACAGAACCCAGGATAGACCCCTCTTCATAAATAATTAGAATTCAAACGTCAAAATGCAGAAAAAAACCATATCCACTGACATGAGCATTCAACTAAGAGGAGTTTAGTCTCTCTGCCTACTAACTTTTGTTAATTTTCTTAATTAATCAGCAGATAAAATAGGTTCTGATATTTTAAGTTGACTAGAATRATTTGGGTTTTTTGAAATGTATTAGGAAGACACCAAAAAATCATTACCTGGAAGAAATGGGGAGGTATCAGTAAATTCCAATAAGGGATCAAGCATCCCTTTTTTGCCACTGCAGAAAAAGAAAAGCTTGTGAACCTTGGCTGTGGGGAAGTTCCAAGAGCAGACTGCCTTTTATATATGTGCCAAAATCCTTGTTGAGAGCACCAAGAGTTCAGTAGATCTCAATCACCTGCATGTGGGTCCCATCGGATTTCAGTGCACCCTGAGCCTTTCACAGCTTGTGATATTCCCTGGGTCAAACACACACACAGAGCATACGAGCATTGTAGTTTTCAATGTAGAACATTGTAGTTTTAGGGTGTAGTAACTATATAGTGACTAGTAACTTTATAGATAACTTTCCAGTGAAATGAGGAATACTTCCCATCTTTGGCAGAGTTTCTAGAAGTCTCTGTAGTATTTGTAATGAAGGCAGAGAGATCCAACAATCTGATGAACTTTTGCACTCTTCAAGTTGAAAAGCCTGAATTAGGTATCTCCAAGGGTAAAAAGGCTTGAGCAGTCCCAGCTATTGATGAATAGAGTGCATACCAGGGACAAGTTCATCTTGTCTTACATGACCTAGATTGTTCKCAGACAGACATTGTCCATAATTGATATCAGTGTGATTGATAACTAGCTTAGTGAGGTCTTAGAAGATCCAGGGAAATAAGGAATTCCTCAACAAAGTTTAAACTTTTATCTTAAAAAGTTTAACTGTCAATCTTGTCAAGATTATGAAAAAAAAAATATTGTGCTTTATCATGGATTACACGTCATACTGGTTTTCCTTCTGCTAAAAGAAAATATTCTGCATAACTGTTAGTGCTGTGTTAAACAGTATTGAACATTTTCTGTGAAGGGTCTTAGTTATTTGTTTCTCAGTAAAGCAGTGAATTTAGTATGGTGTCTGTTGTTTACCTACCCAGCAGTGAACAATAAGAAAAACAGAAACTGGTAACAAGTGAAAGGTGCTTTAGAGTGTCTTTGTGGAGTAAAAATGTTCTCTGAGACATTCTATCTCAAAGGCAGAACTGACTCATCAAGCATGAATTATATCTGAGTCAGGGAGACTGAGACCCAGATCCCTGATAACATCCAGACACAAGACATCTACTGACTTTAACAGGAGCTACATACGTGARTGTTTCTTGGGATTTGGCCTGCTCAACACACCCATAATTACATAAAAAATCGTGTTGGCATGTGGATGTTTTACATGCAAAATCTGTATCCTAAACCTTGAGCCTGGCCTCAAAATTAATTTTATGCCCTTGAAAACTAAATTAAACATTTATCTTTACACYGGTTTCTGCTGGAGATACCCAGATATGAGACAGATTGCAACAGAACTATCCATTGCAGATTTCATTCCATCGTGGGACAATTGCATACATGTGACTACCTTGCTGCAAGAAAAGGAGACTATGATAAAGGTTGAACAGGCATTTTTTTAATTGGTTGCATCTTCATGGTTCTCCCCCGATGAAGGTGGCAGCAAAGACTGCTGATTACATAAAGATATATCCACACCGTTTTGTCAATATGATTTAAGGGGAGAAAAAGAATGGTTTTAARCTCCTCTTCCTTACACCAAATTTAGCAACAATGTGTCTGAATAGATATTACATTCATACAAACATGGATTACATTGCATTAAAAARGATTCCAGTAAACTGAACATTTTACTTATGTATTTCCGAGAATATAAATGTAAGCAGTAAGAAAGGCAGCACTATCCTCTTCAGTGYTATTTTTACCTCCCAAAACAGCATCTTTCTGTGCCAAGAATGAAGATGTTGCTTGTTAGCTGTTTTCTCCTTGTTTTAACTATGTACCAAGGACAATCTTTGTTAGAGAGGCAGGTGTGGTGTAAAGAATAACTAATGAATTCAGGAGGAAGGATTCATTGTGTACTTTCAATAAAAGGAACTTTCTTATTCAGTCTTTCAGGACCCRATCCAAGTCTCATTGAAGTCAGCTTGATTCTCTGCTCTGATTATTCAATACAGAATCATCAGAGACAAAGTAAACAAGACATGTCCTAATAAGTTCCATAGGAGCTACAATCCTGCCTAAGGAAATCAATATTRCTTCGGTATCTGGTTGTATATCATTGTAGCCATTGTGCCATGAGTACATTTACCCTCCGGATTTAGACAYTGAGAGCACTTATTTCATCTAGTCATCAGTGCACCAGTTCTCAGACTGCCTGTGTGCTGAGAAATCCCAAATGCAGCTGAACTTCCCAGCCGGCAGTCTTCTAGTGTCTTCTATATCTTTGAGTTTCTATCAGAGTTTCTGGTCTCACAGAAAATGCAGAACTTCAGCTGATTCAGAAACAAAAGCCTTTGTTACAKCAGTATCCAATTCCATGGGCTGTGTCCCACTCAGGCTCATTCCCTCACATCCCCCAGTTACTCTGAGCTTGACGATGAAAAACCAACCAGTGAGCAAAAGTGGTGAATCCACCTTGTGTGGCAAGCAAGCCCCCACTCTGTCCTTCATTCAACCTCCCCTCAAAGGGATGGGGACAGAACCTGCATGACAAAAATGAGAAAAAACTCATGGGTCCAGAAAAACAACCACTTTGGTGAGAAAAAGGGGGGAAGGGAAGGGAAGGGAAGGGAAGGGAAGGGAAGGGAAGGGAAGGGAAGGGNGGTCCAGAAAAACAACCACTTTGGTGAGAAAAAGGAGGGAAGGGAAGGGAAGGGAAGGGAAGGGAAGGGAAGGGAAGGGAAGGGAAGGGAAGGGAAGGGAAGGGAAGACCAATGGCCAAACATTCCCTGACTAATATCTATTTTGCAAAGACTATGCCCTGGTTTTATAGCTGAGCATGTGAAATGGAATGGAACATACTCCTGGTCAGTTCAGGCCTGTTGTCCCASCTGTGTCCCCTCCCAGCCTCTTGTYCATCTCTATTCYAGATGCTGGCAGAGAAACAGAGAAGTTCTTGGTGTTGTACAAGTACTGCTCAGCAATCRTTAAAAAATCGGATGTGTGTATCAGTCACATGGACGTAACATAATGATGTTTGAGAAAAAAACATTATCTGAGAAAGCTGTATAGTCTGGTACTTAGGAATTCACTCAGAAAAGGAGAGTTCTACTTCCCATTCACAAGACTGCTCTGCATTTTATCACATAGACTGAAACAACCTTATACTTTCCTGTCTCTTTCTTCCCCTGTGAATCTTGAATTCYATGTGCAAAATAGCACAGCTTTAGGCACTGCTTCTGCCTGCAGGAGTTTTATATGTGTTTTTCTAAGAATATGGTCATGGATGATGTGTGTTGATATTCAGATTGCACATTTTATGGAGGAAAMGTTTGATTTTTAATACAAGAAACAAGTGCATATGCCTATAGAGAAGCTGAGGCATAAGTGCATAAGCCTATAGAGAACTGAACGAGAGTGTCTGTTCCTATTTTTTTCTCTCCCTTTGAGCATGTGTGAAAGATCCAGGGACAGTCTAACTCTTAATTCTTGTATAGGTAATTACCTCCTAAATAAGTTAATCAGCTTTCTTACCTTCTAAAAGGATGCATGAGTAAAAGGCAATTTTTGACACTAACACCTTGACATGAGGAATAATGTRAAGTGACTGATGGAACAACATAAATAGCAATAAGCCACTAAGAAGATTCCCTCTCCAGTTCTTGCAAATGTGATTTTAGATCAACTGCAGTTTCATTTCTCCAGCTACACTTTTTGGCTGTACAAAAACTTCTGCAGTACAATTTCTACATCTCTGACAGCTAGTCATGTTATACGCTGTCTTTTGCTGCTAGTTATCCAGCATAATTTCCCCGGAATTCTTGTGATTACTTACAACTTCCTATTTAATTCCTGTTTCCAACTGCATTTTTGTTATTTTTGGGTGCTGTATAGCAGTAAAAAAACCCCATTCACAACATTTACATGCATTAAACTTTACAGGTGATTATGTGAAAGTCCGTGGTCCTATCACAAAAGAGCTGATTGCTGCTGTGCCTTACCTTGACTGTGTGTGTACTTGACTCCGAGGGCCACCACTGAGCTGCAGCTGGCACAGCTGGGAGCAGCTCACCTGCTAAGCAGAGCAGGCTAATGAGGGTATCTCACACCAGCACACTTTTCTTTATGGTGGATAATATAGTTCTACTGCACAGGAAAAGTCCTTGTCCCCRTCTGCAAAGTCCAGACTCTGCATGGGTCTGCCACAAGCCTGCTCACTGCTTGCCCTGAAATGACAGCTGCAGTTAGCAAACAGCATTATATAGTGAAACTCTGCATTTATTTATTTACTTATTTATTTGCCTTCCAAATACTCTTTTTCAGACTTTGTATGTTTTTTTTTAATAGAATTCTAAAATACAGGCATAGAAACCAAAGCTAAAACTGTATGTCTCTTTCTTCTTTACCTTCATATGTACAAAATACTATGAATATTCTCCTCAGGTAGCAAGTATACAGCTGGTCACCGTGGATTATGAAATCAGTCAGTCAATATTTGCTCACCTTTGAGTGAAGAAAGGTAGAATGGTTGAAAATTAGATGACTCCAGCGGACCTTTCCATGTCAGTTGTCAATCAGCTCTGAAGAGCCATACAATGACAAAGTCATACCATCTAAAGTGTCATATTGGAAAAAGTGTGTTCTTCTAAGGAGCCTGTACATTGTGTACATATATGTATATTTTACAAACAAACAATTCATTAAATATGTATTGAGTAAAATGTGTACAGATTTTTGATTTTCAAACAAGCAACCACTTGTTAGTATTTTAGTCTCTTAATAAAACAGACTACAGATCTCTAATAATTTGGTGTTTAACTGTATGAAAACAAATTTTTTCCAAAGATTTTTTCACATTAGGACACCCTAGGTATTAGCTGGTTACATAAGTTTTGTGTATGTTCCTTATTATATATAGTGACTTTTTTATCATTAGTTCYTGCATCTAGACTGTTACTCACTGACCTTCCTCGTATTAAACTGAGACTTATCCAGCAGAATAAGTCATAATCTTTATGGAAAATGAGACAATTTTACTTCCTATGTGTAGAAACTTTGAATTGTAACTCTAGCAAAAGGGTAAATATAATGATTGCATAAAAAATATTACCCAACAGTTCCTTTTACATGATTCACGCTAATTAAACAGGCTTTCAGTGTTAATTGCCCAATATTTCACTTTCAGATTGATTAGGACACTGTTTTCTTGAACACTCTGGAATTCCGCCCATATCAGCTTCAGTTCTTTTTCTTTTATACTTTTTCAGCATAACAAAAYTCTGAAGCCATCTTATTGACAGAATTCAAAACTTCATAACATTCAGACTGCATTTTTTCCCCCTGATATTCTGTAAAGAGGAGGGGAAAAGTAACAGATTTTGAAGTTTCTTATTAACATAACCTAGCTGGCCATTASTGAGTTTAAAATGTTGTTCTCTAAAGTGATACTCTGAAATAACTTTGATGTTRTTCAACGTCCTAAATTGTTTAAAATTATTATAAGTGCTATGAAGCCATACTAGTTATTCAATGTTATTTATTTGAAAGTAATACTTTTTGTATATCCTTAAAGCCTAACAGAACTTATTTGAAATTTAAATACATATATATTTGTAAGGCTTTTACCCCACAAAATAATTTCAGTTTTAGTATTAAAGAAGAAGTTAGAAATTTGGTGRCTTTTAAATAACTACTCCAAACTTTTGTTGAAAGTAAGAAAAAATATCTCATGAATCTTGGAGTTTGTGGAGCTCTGTGTTGCCTTAGACGTTATCCCTAACTTTTAAAAATAGCTAATAGTTTGGTACAACATTTCAAGATAGTTGTTGTAGAGGTAACAACTTGGATTGAAAAAAATGTTGCTCTTGCATCCTTAGTATTCATGAAAGTGTTTTGAATCTTTGGGAAAATGTGGCTGGAATGTAGTTGTTACTACACTTGCTTGTATTTAAYATATTTTAACACCCTGGATGCAGATTTCTGAAGCTACTAAGCTGATCAGTTATTTCAATTACTTCATAATTTCAGTAAAACTACCAGAGTAGCGAGTCAAAAAAAGAAAATTTAAATTAGGTTTGTACCAAAACTTTTAATGTATGGCACTGAACTGTCATTTCTGGCCAAAGCTCTTTAACAGCAGATCAAGTTTATTCATTTATTGAAGCAGCATCAATATCTGTCTTAAGCAAGGGACTTGGGAGAAGCCCTCTGAACCAAYGCCTCCTTGCACAACCCAGAGGAGGTCAATAATTTTTTAATTCCTCTGTTCTTCATTTTCCTCTTTCTCATTCTGTTGATTACATCTGAGGAGAGTGAGGCACACAGAGGGCACAAAGTACCTTTGAWCTGGCCCAGCTACAGAGTTTGGGGAAAAAAAAGTAGAGATTGCATGGGACATGAATTCCATCAGTATAATCCAATGAAAAACAAAGCAGAGAAAAATGGTAATAGCTCAGTATATCATCAGAAAGATGAAATTAGGAATGGAAACCTGCCAGTATTTTGAGAAAAACCAAAGACTTCTGCTAAAGTTAAGTATTTGGAGTGATGTTTTCCAATCTAGAAACAAATTGTGATCCTGAAGGCTTTGGTAACACCAAGTTTTATTTGTAACTCAAGTTTTCTGACCTCCCTGTAAGACAGTCTGAAAGGTTTGCYTTTACCTGAAAAAGGGACTTCTAAAAGGTGTCCATGCTACAGTTAATTGAAGCTAAAAATACATATCTTTTGTTTCTTTTGTAAATAAGTGTTGGTCCTGCTCTGCTCTTTTGAAAAAAAAAAAAATTATCAGAAATTAAAATGAGTAATTAGCAATGTCTTCTCCYTTATCCCATTATAGAAAACCTTTTATTTCCCAAAAGAGAAGAACATAAGCTGCTTTAAACAAAACAGAGCATAGCTAGGGTAATTTGAGTCGTAGGCTTTGCACAATTACAGCTGGAGCTAGTTCTGCTTATATTCATTCTCTAAATGTGTGATGCGAGCTAAGAAAACAAAAGATTTTCAAGTCCTCCACCCAGGTTTGSAAGGGAATAATAATAAAGCCACAGGTCAGGTGCTTCAAGTTACCAATTTATAATGCACAATACAGAAATATGCATGGACACAGGAGCTCAGCACTTCGAAAGCCAAGGTCAGCACAAGGAATGAAGTTTTCAGCAACTGTTTCAGAGAGGCTGAGCTGTCAAATGGTGATTGTCAGAGGSAGAAAATGAAAATCCAAACCTCACTTCGCTTCATCTGAGTGCTTTTAGTCAGTGTACATGAAGTGTCTGGGCCTTGCTCAGCTTTAACCACACTTTCAGGTTCCTTCCACCCACAYGTGGACGCTGCAGGGACGAGAGCGCTGCTCTGCTGATGGCAGCACACGTTCCCCTGGCTACGGAAGAGCCTATTAGCAAACAGTGTTTAGGAAAAATCTGGGCAGTGCAGAAATCAATAGCAGAGCTTTTCATCGACTGTAATGAAGCCAGATTTCAARTTGCAAACCAGGATTCTTATACTTYAGCTTATTGCAGTCGTTTTCATCAGCAAGCAGGAGCTGAAAAGATTGATCCAATGACACATCTTATTTTTAATTTTCTTATGATGGAAAATTCTTTAATAAAAAGCCCATGTATGGCAAAAATATTGTGGGAACTTATTTATGAAATTAAATCTCTGTGTAGATTATTTGTAGACACTCTGTCTTACTGGAAAAACAGTCAGAACTTTTCTAAATGTATTAATACGTTTAATAAATTTCAAATCAGAATGAGGAGATGAAGCTACAAATATTCTGTTGTTCTTTCTTGCTGTGAGCATCTGGAAAGGATATAAAACAAACAGATGAAATTAATACTGCCACTGAAGTATATCTCTTCCCTTTATTAAGTGTCCTAAAGTGATTAATACTCAGCATCCCAAACTACTTCATTCTTTAGAATAAAAGTCACAAGTTTTCACATTTATTGTTTAATTGATGGTGGGGGAAATAAAAAAAAGTATTCTGTTTATTTAAATGCATTTTAAATAATTAATCTGATCTGTTTGAAAAAGAAACAGTAGCATACTACTTAAAAACTAGTATTAAGGATGCTTTAGAAATTGATTTGTTTCTTTCTTGCTCAGTATATTCTTTCACTGAAGATAAAAGAGGTAATACTGAATTTAGATAGAAATACAAATTTTTGAAATTAACAGTCAAAACACTCCAGACCATAAAAGCAGTGTTTCAAGTAATTTGATTTTTTAAATGTTGTTCTTTCATGCATTTATTAATGCACATACCAGTAAATACTTTTATCTTAAGTATATGAATTTATATTAACATACTATCTACTCTAAAACCACTGTTTTTACTGCTTTATCACTAGGCATTATGATTASGTATTATGAACTATTTTATATTCATAATGCATTTAAACTTAAGACCATTCAATTTAAATTTTTAGGCCAGATTTGTTTGAAAAATATTAAATCAGATATTGAAAGGAAGTAGTCTTGATTTGGGGCCTGATCCAAGACTAGGATATTTCCAGTGACTCAGTGGAGGTGCCATCACATAGTGGGATGTCTTCTCAACTGTTTTTTTCAGATCTAACTCARATACCCAGTTTGAGTTGGCTACCTCAGACTCTCTTTGCAGTCAACAGAAAAAAATCCCCCAATATTCTAGGCTGTGGTTTATGTCAGCCCAAGCTATGTGATTCCTGTCTAAGGACTCAAACTCTCGGTTTCTTTGCCTGTWGTCCCCTGATACTTCAGATGCAGATGTGCAGATGTTAAAGATGAATTCTCCTGGTATCTTGCCTCCTGTTTAAGATTATTTGTAGCTCAGTACTAGGAAGTCAGTCAAGGCTAGATAAGAATTATTTCAATTTTGGTAATACTTTTTTTTTTTTTTTTTTGGTGGGGGGCATCACCCGTAATACTTAGACCTGGCTGAAAATGAGATTCATTTTAGTGTTCAAAATACAAACTGGAAAATTCAGGGGGAATGTTAAATAGTAACACACATTTCGAGTCCAATAGCTGCAAAGATCTTAAACACATCTTTTAATCTAACCAAGGATTTTATTTTAGCTTTCCACATTTATAGTAACAGGCACCTTTCACTCAAARCCTAAGTAATCTTAGACCTTAATAGCTTTTCACTGCAACATGAATCAKTCTTTCCTTTACTCATCCCCAGTAATGGAAATGTGAATTTGAATTATYGGAATAAGAAAATTATAGGTAATTTATGTTTGTTGTAGTCTTGTTTCTATGATTTTGAGAGAAGATGGTCATAATTTGTAACCCTGGTAACAGGGACTGCACATCCATTTGTTAAATCTGACCCAACAAACAGCTTGTTCCTCTGGATTTTAGTTGGAGGGAAGAAAAAAAAAAGGGAGGAAAGAAAACCCACCAAAATGAGATTAACTCATCATTTGGGAATTTCCTTCTTGTTGTTATTGTTAATTATTCAAGTAGCATTAGAGAATTAAAYATTACAAAAGGATTTCAACCACTTMTGCTAGAGCTATATTCAATTGTCTCAATCTCAAAAGGGAAAAAAATATCCTTTAAATAATGTCACTGGATAATAACACCAAAAATTACCACCCGTTGAAGAACACACTTGATTTCATCACATGCCTAATCAGCACCTATTCAGATCACCTAATCYAAGAGAAGAATATTTGGTTAAACATTTACTTACAGTTGCAGCAAGAGAGGCTTTACAGAGAGACCTGAATAACTGCATAAGACCCGAAAAAAATCCTACAAAGACCCCATTTTTTTTATGAAAGATGTGGATCATGACTCTGGTCCCACTGTAGTAAACAGAAATCGAAGTTCTTTAAAGCTTGCAAGACGTACCTTGTAACTTCTAGCATCTTGTCCTCAATTAGCATCAGTTTACAGCTGAAACATTGGTCTGTTAATTTAAATTGATTTGATGTGATGGAGCAGACTGTGTTCTAAATGCTTTTTCCTAAATCACACTCAATTAAATAAAAAGCTTGTGATGTGTTGATGGGATATCAGTGCCCACAAGCTGTAGGGTTTGGCTGTATTATATAAATGTTTCTTTTTTAAAACCAAACAGTCAATCTCTGTAYTTGTCTGTGATATATCCTTTGAATACCACTGTTGAAAACATATTTATCCCCAGAAACATTCCCATTCGAATGACCACATTCCATTATCCACCTTTTTTTTCAAGCATGTTGTTCTGTCTGTGAATCTAGTGTGCTTTTTACCCATTACCTGCCTTCATACAGCCAATTTCACAGACATTTTGCACAAAGTAGTGAATTTCATCCTCGTAGTCCATTTACCAGGTGTTTCTTCAGCTCTTAAATAAAATATTGAATTATCTAAGCAATTGTCACACTGCTGAATTTTGCTAGTTAGGAGAAAATGCATGTACCTGCTCACAAACCCCTAAACTTTTTTTTAGGGTTGTTTTTGTCATGTAAATATAAAACCCAAACCCTCTCTGCCAATACACAGATTTGTCAAGACTTCACTTGCACTCTGTTAGGTCTGGACTGAATCTGGACCCCATAGGTTTCTGCACCTACTAGCACTGGCTGATGGCTGATCACAAATTCCAGGCAACTTTCTTGGATAAACTTCTTTAGTGCACAATCAAGTCAGATCCTCTTTATGTAATGGAACACCATATGGTGCTTCTGATAACACTGTAAAACCTGTGTATGAGCCTCCTTGAGACACAGCTGGCTAGAARAATTTGACTTGGAAATTTCTGAAAAAATTTCCTATGCTGCAGTGTAGTTGGATTTCCTCATGGCAACATTCAGGCACAATGCACAGGGAAAGGAAGAACCACTGACTCAGCTATGCAATTTCTCAAATATGCATATGCACTTTCGTATTTAAATATTAAAGCACAAATGTACCTAAAAATTAAACACCCCAGAGAACATTTGCCATTCCAATTCCTTTAGCAACAAAGTGAACTCAGGATTTAGGCTATGTCTTTGAGACCCCCCAGCCCTCTGGCCTGGCTGAACTGCTACCCAGCTCCTGAAGGAGAAACTTCCTTGTTTGAGCCAAAAGCTTTTCCCTTTTCAAACAGTCTGTGACTCTTTCCTCCCCCTGAGCTTATGCCGCAAATTTTCCAGCTCTGACATGAACATRCACCCTTTCCGCTTCTGGGCAGAGTTGTTCAAAGTCAATGGCCCTGCTGCTAGCAGGCACATTGATCCACTGGTGTAGAGCCATTAAGTGTTGATGGCCCTTGATTGCTCTGTCAAAGCTTCCCAGCTATATTCTCCTCTCTACGTGCCAACTTCCTGCTTTAAAATGAATGCTTTAAGCGGCACTAAATGTTACCTTCAAAATGAAGTGTAAAACACAACAGGCTATTCACAAAACACAAACGGGAATTATACAGGCAAGGGACATAACCCCAAAACATTCCTCTTTCGTTGTCAGTTAGGAGTATGTCAATTACTCTTTTCCAGCAATTAAGACTCGAAAATCTAACAAAGAAAATTTAAAAAGCAGAGTTTGAATTAATACCATGAGTGTGGTATTATGAAACAGAGAAATGCATCTTTGAGAAAATGCGTGGGTAATAGTTCTCTGACTTCATAGCAACAAGGCTGATCTCTTGCTAGGGCAGAGTGAAACGAAGGGCTATATGAATCTCAAGTGTTGTCAATCATGTGTCCGAACTATCCTAAAGAGTCGAGTTTTATATGAGAGTTTTCAATGAGCTCAGCTTGACTCACTCTTTGGCACAGTGCATGCAATTACTGATKATTTGCACGCTAAATTGATGAAAATTCCCATAATAAATTATTGATTTATTTAATCCCATTTCACCCAGCCAGGCATATAATTACTCACAGTTTTGCAAAACCACGAACCTGTTAAAATCCAAATATGTATGTAATCACCACTGCTTCTCAGATTAGCTTTAATCTGTTGRCTAATAACATGAAGATTGATATTCCAACTCAAACAACCCTTCTATCCATTTAAAGCATAGATGTATATTGAAACAGCAAATGGATTTCATATTTTATCCTGTAAATAGATGCCAGATGCTCAGCTGGTGTCACCTGGTAGAGCTCTATTGAAGGAAATGTCAATTTATACCAGCTGGTCCATGTGACTACATGTCTAGGTGAAAGTGAATTTTTATTTTTTGTATACAGAGTTCTTTGTTCCACTTACTTGACTCTTCTTTAATGATAGCAAATTGGAGTTAGCTGCATATGTTGTTTTGGTTTAGAAACAAAATGTGCAGCCTAATGTTGCCTTTATATTTGTTAAAAGAGCTGCATTTCCAAACAATACCCAGAAAGGGCAGTTACAYCCCCAGGAGAAGGAAGAGCAGTTTTCAACTGAGTTAAAAAGGCAAGTGCAAARGAGGAAAAAAAAATTGCAGGGAATAGCACAGGAATCTCTAGAAGAACTAAAATTCAAGACCAGAAAATTTCAAGCAAAAAGAAATTCAGTAATGAGCAAATGCAGTTACAATGAGCTGCAATCTCAGGTGTTTTCATACACAGGGTTTGGTTTTTTTTTTTGTTTTTTTTTTGTTTGTTTGTTTTTTTTGTCAGAGCTTCCAAAAATGACATAAATATATACGATAGATCTGTCTATCCCAGTCTGAGCTATAGATAAGCTTTGGTAGATAGCTTCTTGTTACTGCGTTGCAGTTGTTGTTTTCAAGCTGCTTTTATGTCTTATTTTGATATGCAAATAACAGWGGCTTAAATGTTAAACCACCTACCAAATAACAAGGAAATCTTATTTTATTGTACCTTTCTAAACATTCTTTTTGGTTTTGCTTTTCTAAAGGCAAAAATAGCKCTTCTATTCAAAGTGGAAACAGGACTCCAAACTAGGCTATGTAAACTAATAGGAGTACTGTGAGATTAAACCAAGTAAAGTATTTAAACATTTAAAAAAAAATTATACAATGTTTTTAAAAACAGCAAGGTTTTTACAAGGATATATATAAATACAAGGAAAAATATACAAGGAAAAGAATACACAACCAAATGATCTAAATTTTGTAAGATTTCACTGAGATCAGTCCTTGCTMAGATCCTAAAGGAGCTGAGTCCTCAGTAGAACTTTTCTTCTCCTCKCTTTTAAGGTAKTATTTACATACACATGCAGAGATTYATGATAATGCATTTGCAAGTGTTGTGGTCAGCCAGAAAGAATGACRAAAATGTATCTGTTACTTACTTATATAAAGAAATGTTGGTAAGCAGAGAATGCCTATGCCACAGTGCGAAAAACTACCCCTGAAATAAGCAGTGAGTGCGCAGTGAGAAAGCTTTCACAGCATAGAATCAGCTGAAGCTGGTCTGCTAGGACAACCTCATCTAAAATATTCTCAATGTCACCCTCAATAGTGGTTCACCAAGAGAGGCAATAGAAGTTACTGAGAACTGGTGACACAGTCACAGGAAAATGTGCCTGTGATTATACATATCTCATGTATATATGTATTTTTATATATATGAGAAATATATGAGAGAGAGAGTGTGTACGTGTACTCCCGTGACTACATATCCTCAACACAGGGTGCTCCACAACGGTGTATGCCAAAAATCATGTTCACACAGCTGTTTTATTTTGTCCTTTTTTTTTTATTTTTTTTTTACAAAAGAGCACTGGACAATATATTCTGCCCAAAAGAATTTCTGTTTCAGTAACTAGGCAACAGAGGTAGACCAGTGATCAATTATGTCACATTTTGCCAGTAATCGGTACCTATGACATCAAGGTTTCCTTCTCATCCTTCAGTAGTGCATATACCACAGCTTGCTAATAACTGGCAAATACTGAGGGCTTTCCTTTATAAATAGGGGAATAACAGCAGTGGCTCAAACAAAGTCAGAGGCAATATTAACATTGGAAATAATTAGCCATGGTAGAACAATATTCACATAAACAAATCAAAACAAGCAAGGTCCAGCCACWTCTGACAAGGATCTTGGGATGTAATTGAAAGGGCTTAGCAAGCCAGCTGTCTGGACAGAAAAGGAAGACTAATACTTTCTTCAGTTAAAATCAGCAGGTGATCTTCAGGAGGCAGAAAGCAGTAAAAAGTGTTCCTGGAATTTGGCTCAGCCACATACCGGTTATGTGACAGTAATAAAATCTCTGTGGCCACAAACAGGCAGACTCACAATTCACAGGGTTGTACTGGGATTACAGTGTCTATAATTATGTCTAATTTTTGTGAATACTTTATAGACTATTCCAATCCTGAAATTGCAAAATGACTTGAAGATCTGTACATTAAAATTTAATGAAAGTGGATCAAAAAGATTACTTTAAAAGTTCTTCYGGGAAGTGTTGATTTGTACATTCCACATTATGATATAAATTGCTGTAAGTCAGTTAAAGATTCTAAACAAAGACCATACCAAATGCCTACGAATAATTAATTTTCCTATGCTATCACCTGTTCAAGAGGCTTCACTCCCTTGATTTTTTTTAATTTGTMTTGTACAACTAGTGAACTATTGCATAACACAGGCCCACTTTYCTGTCAAAAATAATCAATGAATTCAAGGGAGCTTGCCAAATTTATATCAGCAGCATCCAGAGTAGAAACTGGACCTCGGATATCGTAAGTTTGCTAGAATCTTTTTWAAAACTTATATTTTTCAGCAATTACAACTTTGAAGAACTGTAGACTTCCCTGTGGAGGAACTAAGAAAGTAAAATCTGCTTCAGGAGCACAACTTTGACAAGTACATACAAGGAGTTTTTTTTTTTCTGTTACTGAGCTATTATGTCTACCATGCATTGGACAACATAATGTAGTCCATCGTGCCTGTAGCTTTGCTCAGCTTGCAGTTTATAATGTTCTCTGTGGTAGTCATTGCACAGCCTGCAGCCACTAACAGTTGCTGAACATGCTTTTGAAGTTCAGTATATGAGCCTGTCTTGCTCTCTGACAGACATTGAAAATGTTGTCTGTGGAGTCAGCTCATATATTTAGAAGATGTAGTTATACCTAGAGTGCTGCATATGTAGGTTTTCTTGAGGTTTTCTTAGAAACAGCCTATCTGTTTCAGAATAAACTGTRTGCACTTAGCTGGAGGGATAGTGGGGATCAAGCTTAGGGAATAATGAGATGTTAGCAGAAGAGAGGCAGAGAAATTTGTCTTACAGAGAGTTTTACCAAGTTTAACTGGGGAAAGTATCTAACCCAACATCATAAAATTTTGAAATGAGAGCATGTAATTAGGAAAATGGTTCTATGAGATGTAATTAGAACTGTCTGATGTGAAAACTGGATGAGTAAGCATTTTCTGTATGCACATGTATTTCAAATATAAAGTCTAAGGAGTGCATACATTTTCTGCAATATATATTAATGACTCAAATCTTCTAAATGGGTGTTCAGATATTACTGGGGGAGTAAACAATTCTGTGAAAGGGAGTCGTCATTTCTCACAGCATTTTACTTAGGGAGTGCAAATGTGGTGTAATGACTGAAGAGTTTTTATTCATGGGAGTGTTTTTTAAGTGCTATACAGTACTAGAATGCTTTTATTTTTTACTGCTTCACTGGACTGAGGTAAAAAATTACATATACCTTTAAGGGACAGAGGTTATTTGTAACTGAGTGTATAAACTAGAGGAAATCAGAAACAAAACAAAACAATGATCTATTTCATAGAACCATAGAATAATGGAATGGTTTGGGTTGGATGGGATCTTAGATCTTCTAGTTTCAACTCCATGCCATAGACAGGAACACTTYTTATTAGACCTGGTTGCTTAGAGCCCCATCCAACCTGGCCCTGAATATCTCCCGGGGTGGGGCATCCACARCTTCCCTGGACAACCTGTTCCAGTGTTTCACCATGCTCTGAGCAAAGATTATCCTCCAAATATCTAATCTAAACCTACTCTCTTTCAGTTTGGACCCATTCCCCMCTGTCCTGTCACTACATGCCCTTGTAAAATCTCTCTCTACATCTTTCCTRTAGGCTCCCTTCAGGAAGGCCACATTTAGATCACCCTGAAGCCTTCTCTTCTCCAGACTGAGCAATTCCAATTCTCTTAGCCTTTTTTCATATSAGAGGTACTCCACCCCATCTAATCATCACATTCCACTTAATCATCACCTCTAAACAACTGATTTCTGTGAGAACAGTTAGGCCACTATTTTTTTGTCATTTATTAGGTCAACATCAATGATATGCCTTCTATTCTAAAATTAAACTCTCTGCTGTGGGAATACCTGCTAATGGCAGATAAAGTTTTTTCTTGTTGGAATATAGATTGTGTTCTTATTTAAGGCACAGTAAGTGACTTCTGTCACTATTAATGACTCGTGTCTGCTTCAAGACATGTATGATAATAAGTGTATTTTGTAAATGTATATATAGATTTGAAGAGGTATATCATTAAACAAATGATCACCAATCACTTTTCCAGATGCAGAAAACAAGACAAAGGTAATTAATTTTTCCATTTAGTATCAAAAACATTGTGTCTCTTTCTTAAACTTTTCAGAGAACTTAGCATATGTTTATTGATAGAATTTAGGCTTTTCACTTAGGAGCAGCAATATGTATTCTGAAGAATCCCCTTTTTTATGGACTACTCTATATGCATCCTCTTGATACAACTGCATGGGTTTAAGTTCTCAGCTGTACATTCTATTTATATATAAACATTTGTAAGTATATTGAGAAGAAAATTCTTCATCTCTAAAAGCAAATAAATGAGAAAATAAATGACCTACAAGCACCAGCYCCTGAGCTGGTAATCAAATCTACAGCATCAAGTCTTGAAAGAGAATCATGGGATTGCATATTAAATACTTGACATGATTTTCTTTTCTCCCAGAGAGACTATGGCTTTCCTGTGCAAAACATTCAGATTGTAGTTTGTGTCCTGTGCTCTCAGCCCTTCAAATTGTTTAAGACTTTAAAATTTAATCAAGGGATTCTTAATGGAGGAGAATGAAGAGTAACATCAGAAATACATTTRACAAAAGGGTAACAAATTTCTATTTAATTATTTACAATGGCCCTATACTGCTACTTAGAGACACAAAGTAGTCAGGCTCCCGAGCGTCAGACCCAGCAGTCTGGAAKGACAAGGGCATCAATTCGTCCTCACATCATGCAAACAGTTTTCAAGATTGCATCTTGTTGATCTTGATGAAATTACAAGTCTAGGATCTGATGCAGCATGCCAGTAATTTATGATCACAGGTCACTCCAAGCCGAATGCTTTCAGGGCACATCAAGCCTACTTGTCATTTGCATGCAACTCATTTTATCACCTAAGAGATGTTTTTCATCAGGCCACTGGGCAGGCATTTTCAGTTCTGGAAGGCCTGAATTTTAAAAAAATGACCTCTTTTCATCCATCACAACATTAAAACAAACATTGATSCAAAATGTAATATTAAAGCAATTAACCTATTATCTTCAGGTCAGGTGTTTGTTATTTTGCCATTTACAGAATGACAAACTCTCCCACTTGGCTGCTGATGTTTGGACTGGGCCAGCTGTCTGCTCTTTCTAAATGCAGTTTCAGTTGATTACATGACTATRAAGTGCCCTTCTTCCCATCATTTGGGATTACTTATATTTAACTCTATAACTGAGCAATTTTCCCTATATTGCCTMTTTGAGGAAAAAGAAAAAGGCAGATTTTGTAGCTGTTATGTAATATTTGTCTCACCTGTCAACATTTTGCACAGGTGTGGGTTTTTTTTCCAGAGGAATCTCTCACTCCTAATGTACTAGGTGGGGGAAAAAAAAAGGTAGGTAAGTTATTTGATGATGTTATTTCTAACATTATGCCATTGAGAGGGACCACAGGATTCCCGTAAGAATAGTCATGATTTAGAAAAGCAAGGTAACATTTCTCAAGGCATTTCAAAATTAAGGCCTACATGATAGAAAYATACCAAGCTCCATGTAGACTTACTGGAAGAAGTTTAAATATTTGAATAAATCTGATTATGGGGAATGGGAATTGGGTAGTGAGTTGCAACAGGAATAGAATTTATTAGCACTAACTTAGGCATCTTCAGTCTGTGTCTGAGCAAGTCATCCTAGGTTTGTTTGCAAACAGCTCTAAAAGAGAATTAATCTCACCCAATGACATCTAAGATAATTCAGAAAAAAAAAAAATCCTCCTGAGGGTTCCAATTTCTGTCTAATGGCCAAGGGAAGAAAGAAGATGATTCATTCAGCTTTACAGAACCGATGTTTCTCTGAAATAATGCAGGATGAATCCTGCATAAGGCATATTTTCACTCTTGTGCAGGCTGCCAACTGGGTCAAACCTGTGCTGTGGCATGGTTAGTGCACAGCCTCTGTGTATCACAGGGCACTCTGGMTAAATACCATGCTGCAGAAGCCKYRCTTCAGGTCTAGAKAATAAMAATGGAAATGTTTACATGRTCAYATAAAAGCAGTCTAACACAATTAAAAGAAGAATTATGCCTGTACTGCCTCTAAACTATGCAAAGCAGTTCAAGCCTGACTCAGTCCAAAGCAGTTAATGTGGAACTGTCTCTATTGATGATACCCAGCTACAGAAGACTACCCCAGAAAGATTTCCATTTTAGCAGTCAATCTAGAGATGAAACTTAAGTCAGATAGTTCACAAGAAAATTGATTTGCATCTCTGTTGTGATTTCATTAGGCATATTTAGAGTCTGATCTCATGCTCCACAGACTTTGAAACACAATAAAACAAATACAGACATGAATACATGTTTAGCAGCAAACTGAGTACAGTTGCAACCTGATCATATTTAGCCACTTTACATATACTTTCATGCTGAGGTTTTCTTTGTTTTTATTTTGGTTTCTTTTTTTGTTTTTGGTTTGTTGTTTTTTGTTTGKTTTTTTTTGTTTGTTTGTTTTTTRGGGTTTTTTTGCATCTGGATGTGGTACATAGCTTGGACTTTAAAGTAAGTGACATGGATCGATCATTTTAAACTAACTCTCTTTTCCATTCTTTGCTGGTATACCACATTGTACTTTGCACAGCCTTATGCCATGGCCTTAGGCTTTGTCTGTTTTACCTCATAATTTTTCGTGTTTCAGCTACTATAATTGAACAAATATCTCCCCACATTTTGCTGTTCCATATATTAAAACAAACAGCTCAACCAAACTTTCTGTCATGCTATGCTGTCATCAATTCRCACACAACAGAGAGAAAAAACACCTCTCCTTCTCTACCGCTACCAAAACTGTCATACAGAATTATAATCCAGGTCATATAAATTCCTCCAGAACATTTTCCACAACATTCATGGGAAATGAAGGTGCAAAAAGCATCCAAGCATGTATTGTCACTTACAGGAGAAATCTGAATTAATCTTTCAAAAGTGTGAGGTTTGTTCCTTGTTCATGACTTTTCTGAGTGAAAAAACATGGAAGCTTGGACRAAGAAGTCAGTTCTAACCTCCGTCAAATGCAAATAGGTATTGCAAGAAAAATAAAACATTTCCTCTGTGTTCTGTTTTCCTATAATATATGCCCATCAAGCTTTGAGCAACAGTACCAATTAACTAACCATAAAGGCTTGACATTTAATGCTGAAACAGATAATAAGGGAGCACAAGTTAAACCTTTCAGGACAATACGGAAACTGAAGGTGAGTCATAGCACCTGGAAAGATCTGTTCATTCTGTATGAGACTTAAAGGACAAATTGTATGCAGATTGTAAAAATATAATTTTATAACGGATACAGCAACTTGGGTGCTGCAGTGCCACACATCTGTTTTATACACTGCTGAATAATTTAGTAATGAATTTTAAAATTAGGATAAGTTGTGAAGTGCCATTAATATTGCATGGAGCATCATTGAATTAGATAGTATCAAAATTGCATCTGTTGTAGAGTGTTTCTTCAGTAATGGTCACCTGTGTTTATACATAGTCACTGCGTTTCTTAATTCTAAATATGTTAGTGATGGAGACTGAAATCAACAGATGTTCTATAGTATATAGCTCTTCCAGATGGCAAACACTTTTGCTTTAATAGCCTAAATCAGCCCTTTTTTTATCATCAATACCTAAACCATCACTACGAAACTGGGTTTGTTTTTTTTTTCTTGCAACTATCAAGTTGGGAAAAAAGTTGTAAATTTTTCAGTGTGCCTTCAGAAAACTGATGAACACTGAAGCCTTAATCCTTTAAATTTCAACTTGATTATGGTACACATTGTATTTGCTCCGAAGTTCCCCAGGAAAAGCTTTGAAAAGTGTGAAAACTATTGCTGTTGAAGAGAAATTGGTCCTATTTCTTTCTGTATCTGACTGAGTGTCAACATCTTTACCTTTTAAAATGCCATGCTTCTGTGTTCTCATCAGACAGAAACAYAAGGCTTTCTGAGACAGTCAATGGAGAATAAAACTTCCTCTTTGTTAGAATGCAGAAGGCTTTCTTATACAGTAATTTACTTTCTGTTAATACAATATACAGCATTCTATAAGGATTATATTGGTCAGTCTTTCTTGCTACAACTTATATGGAATAAAAAAMTATTTCTCATATTCTTTCAGTGAATGCTGTCTTCACAATAGGACATAACTATTGAAACAGTGTTTCAAGATGCTGACGGACTCTTTAATCAGCATTTTAAAAGTAGTAATTTTTTCATCTGACCCCTTTGGTCCAGAAAGGCACAACCCTTGGYACAGCATTGTTGCAAACAGCTACCACTACTTTCCTTTCTGAAGTCTAATTACAGAGAGTTAAGTATTTGCCTTCCCAAATCAAACTCTTACTCGTTTTTCCTGCAATATTACTGTCAATGTCAGCATAGCTGTGAAATGTAACAACCCAGCCTGTTCCACAAATGAAGCAAAGATCTTCTTTTTTTTTTTTTTTTTATTTTAGAGTTTAAAATAATGGCAAAAATTATACTCAGGATCAGAGGTTTTGGTTGATATTAGGGAACCTCCTGTGTTCAGTCACTTGGTACCTTGAACAATTTCTTGCTCCTCTAAAGCTCACTGAATCAAATTGACTTTGCAGACTTCCAGATAGGTACTTAGAATGGATGCACACTGTTTTTCCCTCCTAATTCTGCCTCAAAACACAAGGTTATATCTCCACTCTCTGTCCCTTGATAGGTACTCTCCAGCCGAAATCTGTTATGTAGCCATCTGTTTATTAACTACCAGCATTCTGCAAAATGCATCTGTGGAAGAATCAAATTTTTTTAGAAGTAGCAACTAGCACTTTAGAGAAAAAAATTCCATGTTCTGCACCCCAGACTTGACAGTGAATTCCCTCTACCTTCTGCCTATTTTGACCTTACTTATCAAGCAAGCAAAGGTATTTTCCTTTTCACTTCTTCAGTGAATAGTGAAATGTTCCTCTGTTTCATGCGTTTTGTCTGTGCTTCAAAGTCCTTGATGATACAATTATTGTGGTAAAGTCTCCAAGACTTTCTAAAATATGTTTTCTTTCTCATGTCTCTGACTGAATCCATACTAAGCATAAATCATTAAATAATCACAATGCTAACAAAAGTCCAAACTTTGGAAATTGAGGTGACTTCTAAATGATATTGAGAAGTTCTTCACTGATATAAGAAGGGTAAAAGGAAGAAACAGAACAACTTTTCTCTGTGATACTAAAATTTCTGAGATTGAATTTGTTCCTATTATAAAATTACAGGAACTCCTAAGTCCATTTTCTCCTGGTCTGATATTTCTATGTGTGTGTATGAATACCTGCATGAAACAAACACGAGGGCATGGTTTAGAGTTCAGATTCCTGGGTAAGTTCCTCCAGGTGTCACTGCCTGTCACTCTGCATGTCTGTGTCATGTTGGTTCACTGGTGCCACTCTGTTGCCATCTTTGTGTGGAAGGAGATAGGCACTACACATTTTTGCTATGGCAAAAGTTGGAAGGAGAGAGATGGTGGTCTTTTAGAGGGAGAGAGGGAGTAGAAAGTCTTCTAGCATGATTCTTGTGCAGACGTGAGTTAGTAGTAACTTACAAGACTACCTATAAATAATAGATGAAGAAAAGTATTATCACAGTTCATTTGCTGTCTACTATATTGTGTATTTTTGGTGGCTTGTTTTGTTTTTTTTCAACATGTTATTAAGAATCACTGCAGCCTACTACAACCTTAAAGTCTCAAATTTTAAGCCAGTGGGAGAGGGACTAACACAAAAATATATAATTAACATTATAACCAGGTGCCTGGTTGATAGAGAGAAATAGACATTTATTATAGGATTGGTGTTTAAGATCAGCAGTATTGTTAACTTCAGGTCAGACCATAAAAATATCTGAGCATGGAAGAGTTAAATGCACAATGTGCTACAGAGAATACACYGTGAACTATATTTATAGTTAATACAGCTAACTAATTACCATGGCAGGTAAATTACTGACAATCACACATCTTACTTAAGTGTGTCAGAGTGCAGGTAAATTATCTGAATAGGCTGTTGAGCTATTCTGAGTCATTCTAGTCAAGCCTAGCTGACGGAGGGAAAAGGTGGATGGTGCATGCTACAGATGCTAACAAAATCCAGTTTTATGTCCTTGCTTTCTCAGGACTCTTGTAGATAATCCACAATTCAGTGACATCCTGCATTTGAATACTTTCTACAGGGCAACATCATGTAGTGATATAAACATATAATATGGATATGTATCATATAGGTTATACAATAACTATTTTGCATTAAAGCACTACAATCTTKCTGCAAGTGATTAAAAGTAATTAAAAAATGAAAAAAAAATCAACATTTTTGCAGCTCATACCACTGTTCATTGGTTCTAAATTGCAAGCTGCAGAAACAAAACATGGTTTTCACTCAGATTAYTCATATAGTCAAGACCTGACATTCTCAAAGGCACCGCTTGTTGGTGGTTATATATCTAGCATAGAATAAAACTGAAATAAAACATATGAGAGAACCAGGGAGAAGTAAAGATGACTTAAAAATCTATTGGCAMAGACAGTTATTATGTAAAAAATAAAGTTTTATTGAATACTACGTAGATTTGCCTTAATTTTAACTCCTTTACATTAAGTTCTAAATTGAAAAGTAATGCGTGCACTATTGTTTATTTTGTACAGGTCCACAGCCTTCAATACATTYCAAAGGTGTATTTGCTGCTTCTRGATTTGAATTAGTCTCTCAATCTTMCTCCAACAGAAAACTACCAGCTGTGACCATCAGTAATTCCTCTTTTTTTGTCATAACAAAACATGTAGTGCCATATCCGGAGATAAATTAGTCTGGTGGGTTCGGAAATGGGAGTCAGCAAAATTAAAGAAGGAATGAATTACCTAAGAGCAGAACAACAAGGCTGAGAAAAGACTCATGTTGAGAGTGCTGTGGCATGGATAGGTGTACAATATAATCAGCATAACAAAAATAATTGCTGTRCTTAACGGCCAAAGAGACCCAAAATTTTCTGTCCCCAAAATAAAAATGAAAATGGCTTCCCAAAATTTCAACACTTTTTCTGATTTTCTGGCAAGTTTAAGTGTCTGTTATTACTAAAATTATCTCAAATTCTAGCAGGCAGTTCCTTTTGTTTCCACTAACTGCAATAGATTTGTGTTTTGAATCCCTACAAGAAAAGAAATCCATTTATAAATAATAAATGTACTATATGTAAGACAAAACATATTTTACACATCTCTCTTTTTCACCACCTTAAATTTGAATCATCTTCAAAGATAATGTCTGTATACACAGAAATTATGTAAAAAATTATTTCCGTGACATAAAGATCTATGATATTTTACAGTGAGGAGGAATCTACTGTATTTTTGAATGGAAGGATCCTTGTTGGCATTGAAAAAACAGGAAGATCTTAAAGACAGAAAGTTGACATATCCATGCCATTGAGAGTGTGAAAATAAGATGAAAGCCCCATGAAAAACCAGTGCTGCATCTGGCACAGGGCACCACAAGATAGCACTGCCCAGCAGTTCCCCCACTCTTTCCACCATGACTAGTGAAGACATAGGCTGCAAACAGAAAAAAAGTATTTTCACCCTGTGAACTCTGCTAGATGTATATCACTGTCAGCATGCTGTTACTCATGTGCAAGCAAATGTAGTCCTGTAATAGCAGACAAAGAAACCAGGATTAGTTCTTAACCAGGACTCAGCAAACTAGCGCTGGCTATCTCAGCCTCCTAAAAATGCATCCTTTCAGAGTGGTGCATGCCTGATCTTGTGTCAAAAGTGACATTCAGTGTCTGTCTGACAGTGCAGGGCAAAATGCACATCTTACCCACAAGCAGAGAGTAAAATCCAAATGTTTCACAAGACTTCTGAACCAAAAGATGTTGCTCAGTAAGGATATGATCTTGCATGAACCAGCTTTATAGCTCTACAGTGTGGATATCTATAGCTTAGATATCTATAGCTGATCACTTTTGTCACCTTTTGCAGTCAATGAGAGAAATGGGCACTCTACTARGTACAATTCCTCTTACTGTTGAATAGATCTGTTGGCTGATATTACTGTAAAAAATATTCTTTTTACCTATAGCTGATTAGGGTTTCACTTAAAAAAAAACAAAAAGTATTGAAATATAAACCAGAAAATCAATTAAATCCAAGGACCATGAAATCTGTACTAATCTAGAAGGGTATGGTGGCTCAATAAAACAGAATAACTAACTAATTAGAAGTCTAATTTTGTTCAATTATTCAAAAGAAATGTATGTTCCCACTAGAAAT
The DNA here is from genome assembly GCF_030028575.1 of Malurus melanocephalus. Classification (NCBI taxonomy): domain Eukaryota; kingdom Metazoa; phylum Chordata; class Aves; order Passeriformes; family Maluridae; genus Malurus; species Malurus melanocephalus. Next base: position 884,019 of record NW_026623380.1, read on the forward strand.
GTTCAGCTACAACAGAGACACCTTCACAGTCACCACTGTGGAAATATTTAAAGAGTAAAATACATACCCTCCATCATATAATAGAAAAATGGAATGGTTTGTGTTGGAAAGTACCTTAAGGATCACCTAGTTCCAGCTCCCTGCYATGGAGGGAGACAAACCTTCCACTAGACCAGATTGCCTAGACCCCTATCCAGCCTGGCCTTGAACATTTCCACGGATGTGGAATCCGTGGGGCATCCACAATTTCTTTGGTCAACTTGTCTCAGTGTCTCACTGCCCTCACAGTAAAGAATTCCTTCCTTACACTAAACTAAGCCTACCCTTATTTAGTTTAAAGCCAATACCCTCTGTCCAGTTAGGAGACGTTCCTATCATGAGAGCACAGCAGATGAGAAGAATCACTTCCCTTGACCTGCTGGTTATGCTCCTTTTGATGCTTTACTCTGCTTGTATTTGTGCTTGGGATCGTCCCTACTCATGTTAATGATGTTGTACCTGGTCTTGAAGAACTTCATGAAGTTTGCATTGCCCAAGCCTGTCCAGGTCCCTGTGGATTAATCCTTTCCCTCTATCATGTTAACTGCACCACACAGTTCAGTGTTGTGGTCAAACTTGCTGAGGTTTTACTCAATCCCTCTGTCCATGCCACTGATCCCTTAGGAACACAATTCATCACCAGTCTCCACTTGGACATATGTCTGCTGATTGCTACTCCACAAGTTCCTAAAATTCCACAGATTGCATCTTTCCTCAGTTCCACCTGTCTTAAAAATACGGAAGAGAAGACAAAATGAAAATTGCACATGATCAAAGATTAAATTTAAAACTGAGCAAGAAGCACCGTGTCCATTGGTCAGTGACTGAGAGACACTGAGAGAAGGAGATGCTTGCACTGTTACTGTCAGCTCCTCACACTGTCAGTGAAAACCTGAATGACCTATAGCAGTGCCAATCACAATTTAACCACTTAGGTTAAATGTCTAAATTTAAGTAAAATTAATTCAGGTCTGATTAACTGAATAAAAATGGTSTCTTAAGGCAAAATTTCAGGCATAAAGCTGTAGGAGGAAAGCTATTTACTCCCACTGGCAAATTTTTGCCCAAGACATTTAGGTGTATTACAAACCAAATGTGTGATAAATATGCAGCTGACCCAGGCAAGAAAAGTGGTGGTACTTTAGCCAAAAGCTGAAAAATTATGGTGTTAATATGTGAATTGAGGATAAATTTTATAATATTTTGTATGTTATATAATTGAAAACACATAATTGCTTAACTGACTTCAGTAAAAACAGTCCCCAAAGTAGCTGGCTTTCTAGATTTTCAACACAAATGTGRGCAATGTTTAGTTAGCATAAGAGTTTTTTTCCTGATGTACAATATATGGCAATATCAGCATGGTGATAAACACTGCCCTTTCTTGGCTAGTACTTTTGCCCTCCATTTCCAAAGAATCTGTCAGACAGTCTGTCTCTAAAGCTTTATGATTTTCTGAAATAGATGGTATTATGGAGCTGTGGTAGTCATTCCATGGCTAAGTTGTAATACCTTCCATTATAAGCTCAATTAGGCCCTTACATCTAATTTTAACTTCAGACTGTTCTATTAGAAATTTCTCTTGTGTGGTGTTCTGAAAGTAGACGACTTTTTTTCTCCCCTAGAAAGTTTGAGGGTAATTGGACAAGGCATTTGTGAAAATGTTGRAAAATCAGTAGTAATTTGCATTTTACATTATCCTAATGTATTTCAGAGCAGCATATTCCCAAAACAGCATGTTGCAGAAAAAGCAAATGTGGTTTGTTCTTCTGTCTTCACTGAGGACTGAGGGGTTTATGATCTTTACAGGACCAGACAGATCTACCAATTCTAGGGAAGAAGCGAAGCTTAARAGATTCTCAGGAGTTGGGCTGTTGTGAGAGCTTTTGTTTAGCAGGTGCTCAGCAATAGGAGGCCATCTCAACATCTTCCTACATAATATTTTAAACAACAGAATTGGGAAAAAAAAGTAGTAATATTAGATAAAGTTTCGTCTTACTGAAAAGAAAGCAAAATCCCTTAAAAATCATTTACACTACTTTTCAGATATTTCTCTCCATTACTTTTAAAAAGACTTTATTAGAACATTGTGCAAGAAATAAGAAATTTGAAAGTCAGAGAACTGTAACATTTTAAAATAAAATTTATAAAATCTAAAAATCAGGAGCCCTGACATTCTTATGTTAAGTACCAATGCTTCCATTATTCCTGTCTCTTACTCCTCAGTCACTTACCTTTTATGTATAGCTGAAATGTCATGCATTGACCTTGACTTTTAGGTCATGATCACCTACTAAGCAATAAACCACGATGTTGTAYTACTACAAAAACATAATGTTAAAATATAGGTACCATACAGTACTGGAAAACATATTGCAAATTTAAGCAAATAGAAATTATACATTTATGTTGTTCTACTTYCCTTTCTCTAGTTTATGAAATGTTCTTTACAAAGTTCTTATATATATATGTATAAAATTACATTATTATCACAGGAAACTGATATAATCTCTAATGTAAATCTCATGCTTTAGTTTTTCACATTTTACTTAAAGGAGGCTGAGAAACACCATTTTAGAGCAAGTGCCTTATTTATAAGGCTGTAAACCAGGCAACAAAACATAGCCATTACAAGTTGAAAACTAAAATTTACCTCCAACTTGCATTCAAATAAAATATTATAATATTATACATACAGTTCTTCATATTAATATTTTATATACCTTACTGAAGGTTTTACTGTACTGTATTGCATATAATTTTCAGTATTATTAGAATATATAATTATAGAACATATAATTATGTCTCAGGGTAGAGATTGATTATTAACCCAGGTGTAGGCAAGGCATGGAAAGAAAATTATTTCACCTAATTTCAGTCACCTAAAATTTAGTCACCATTTCCAAAGAGGTCGTCCCAAAGTCTAATTATCCCATGAAAACAGAGAACGCCTCCAGAATGCAATTTATTCCCTTTGAAGATTCCAAGACAAAGTTCAGTTTCCTCAAAACATTGATTCTCTGTTTCAAGTGTTCTGGGATAAAAGACACAAAGATTGGGCTGGCAAGCGCAGCTAAAGAACCTCCTTTGGAGCTGYTGCTGAAAGTAGCACAGGTCATACCAAAATGCTTAATGTGTTACTAGATTYAATGTTTTGGGAACTGAATTCCACCCAGCTCTCAACTTTAAACTAAATAATCAACTTTGTTAGTGAATGCAAATAGGTAACAGTATTGGCCCTCACACTCACAGGCAGAAACATATGTCTAATAGGTGGGCTTGTTTGGCATGTGACATTTAAAAAAATTATGTTACCTGGAGAACAGTTAGTACAGGTCTGCCAATCTACATTTCAGAAATGTTTTACTGTCACAGACATTGAAGGAAGGTATAATGAGTGACTTTTATGCCAAGGACAGCAAGCATAGAGAGTTCTGTATATCCTTAACTTGTAAGAATAATTACTGTTTAGTRAAATGATTAACCATTAACCAATTAAAAAAACCACATCTTTCAATCTCATAATCTTTAATACGCTTAAATTTAGCAATTTATGAGCTTTTTCTGAATGAGAGCTTAAAAGATGAAGGTTAGACATAAGAGAGAAAATAAGATCACTCAAGAAAAATTGAAGATAAGAAAGGTAAAAATATTTCCTTCTTTCTAGAGTAATACATTTTCTTGGAAATACATTATGAGCTAACAACAGTGATGCTTCTCTTACAATGAAAATTTATTCTTAAATGATTTAGCAATTTCAGTGTATGATGAATAAATTATATATGAAGATTAAGTAAGGAAGCATTAAAGTGTCAATTACTTCTTTGCTTCTTTTNCTGGGTGCATTTTTCACAGATAATTCCACTCTTCTCCACTTTCTTCATAGCTGGGTGCATTTTTCACAGATAATTCCACTCTTCTCCACTTTCTTCATAGTTATATTCTAACCCAAACTAGTATTATTTCATGCATCGAAAAGAAGGAGGTCTTAAAAGAACTTAAGATRTTATTTTTCCTGTTAAGATACAAATCTTGAGGTCTAGAGATGCTCCTGTAATTACAGATTTTTGGACAATTAGAGGCACTTTGGACAAATTTTGCCAACTCACTCTTCCTCTTTATGTGTAAATGATGATGTATCAACATTTGAACATAGAGGTGTCTACACTTAATAGACTACTGRAGCAATCAATATTAACCAGGCTGATTTAGTTTACAAGTTTCTTGTACCATGCAAGAATTTTGTGCAGAGATTTGAAATCTTCTTTACAATTATCTTTCTAATTCAATAAGTTGTCTGACTATTGTAGCTCAGTCATTTTAACACCAAGGGAGTGATATGTAAGATTCTTTGGTAATCAGCTGTCAATCATATTTTCAGTTAAGGGTATACCYTACATACAAGTGTGAAAAATCATTTTTAGAAGTGTTTCTGTGTTCRTTAATGGTTTCCTAAATCAATATGACATATATTTCTTCAAACAATTACTGCATTACTGTCTCCTATCAAAAGACTAGCAAAAAAAAAAAAATCCACCTCAAATCAATTTAGAATGACAGATTCACTTAATAAATGAGATCTGTCGTACACAGATTTTTTTTAAGCTGACACAGAAAAATAGCCCTACCTTCCCTTTAAAATCCTCTCCTGCAAACAATTCAAATGTCACTGAATGCTAAAAATAGAAACTCTGATTCTTTAAAATAGCACATATTTKATAGACATTAAAAGTATTATTAAATCCTTCACTTTATGCTATTTGGCATGAGAAGTTTAATAAGTTCCATTTCAGTCTACAGGGTTTTATATGTCTGTCCATTACAYGAAACTGAAGAAATGCAGAGCAGACAACTCTTCATTCAGAGAACTAATAAGCTCACTAAGCCATAAGCCCTGCCTCAAATGAGCTATCGTTTTTCACTTTTCTTACACATTTGGGAAGCATTAAGTAATTTTTCCTGTGAAGGAAACTTCTTTCCCTATCCAAAGGAAGCACTTTCCTTGTACAGTGTCTAAATAACAAGCCACTTCAAGACAAATATTAGCTGAGGAATTCATGTAAAAGAAATGCTTCTTGTAGGTTATATGTGGGTGAAAGCCAATAGTGAAGATTTTGTCTCTCAGATATCCTCTGACTGCAGGTATCCTAGACACAGACAGAGATTCTGCTTTCTTTCTGAAGTATTGTATGGTTGAGAGTTTTGAWCCTTTACCATAAATCTTCAGTTTGTCACAGGACGGTACAAAATGTTATGTGGCCTGTGATACATAAGGTCATATAAAATCAATGTCCTGTAGACCCTGTACAGGACACTTCCCTACAATTCATAGGGTTTGAACTAAATTATTTCCAGGCCTTTTCCATCCTATGACCTTACTATTTGACCTTCAGAGGATAGCATCAAGATTAGTTCTACAGGTTATACATTTCATCTCTAATACCCAGGAAATACCTTTGTCCAAGTTTTCAGTCCTATCACTGAACCTGCWCCATGCTTCTGAAGAAAACTGAAAATTCAAAGGTTTGAAGCTTTGATGAAGTGCTTGAACTGGAGCTGAATCTGAGGAAAGAATCTGACAGTGATACCGAGCAATGTGAAATTCTGTGTCTGAAGAAGGATGAGGAGATAGCTGGGGATCGGTGCTGATTAAAAAGCATTTCTACAATCAGACACAGAGCACTGGGGCTCTGCATTTCATTGCAGAAGTCTGAACATGCACTTGGTTAAATAAAAAAATAATATTCCCGTTTATTTCACTGATTGTCAGACTAAGCTTCTGACGGSAAGCTTGTCATACTCTTTAAATAGAGGGCAAACCTTCACAGCAGCACACCCTTCCACTTAGAGTTTTCAGAATACTTAATGACTTACAGAAATTACAAATGGAACTTGCTTCTAGTTTGCCTTCTCTCGATACAGCTGACTCTCATAAATTTTAATTGAGCCATATAGAGCAGACAGTGGGTGAAAAGGAAGTGCCGTAGGAGGAAAACAATGATGACCTGGTACATGATACCTTTCTCTCTGTCAAAGCACTTCTCATAAAATACGGACGGTATCTTAAGGAAATGAGTATGAATTATAGTCATGGAGAGCAGAGGGAAAGAAAGATGTTAAACTTGTCTTCCTTTCTTTAAAGGTTATTTCTAATTTTTCATTTAATCTCCCTAATGAGATACCTGTTGTTGCCCCAGACACACTTGCCTGTTTCAACAGGTGACAGATTGAACTCCAAACTTCAAATATTAGAAGGTAATAGCTWGTTAAAGGCTTTTTATTAGAATCACAAAGAAAAAATCTACAACTATTCAGAAAATTCAAWATGTTCAGAAGTGAATGACCCATTCCTGAGTTTTAAATGTTAATTTTACACAGCTGATCTTCAAAATAAAGGTGTATATGCTACAGCATAAAATATTACATGGATATTAAATAGATGAGGATGTTAAGAAATCATCCTATTTACAGTTTATGAGCTGCATTTCATATTCATTGTCAATTTACAAACATCACTTTTAACCTGGGCCTTACATGTCTTCTTCTGACTTTTAGCTCAGCATTGAGCTAAATTCCACAGACAGTGTTATGAGAAATTCTTGCTTTTATCACAGAGSAGACAACAAGAGTCATTAAAATTTGATGACTTAAATGCGATAATGTTCAACAAAGAGATGCAAGCAATCCAGAATATTTTTCTTTTAAGTTTGTGTGTGAAAGACAGCATTACTTGGTAACTGATTAACTTGGAAAGGCTTCAGTTACTGAAAAAGCTGGTTGATGATTGTAACAGAAAGGTTTGCAGAGACTCTTCTCTCCAGAATAGGTGTAATCTGTAATAAACCTCATAGCCCTTGTCCATGTTATCCATGACAGAAGACCTAATGAAGAGCACAGGAGCTTTCTCTAACCATTAACTTACCTTTCATCCACATCAGTATGAAAAATCCAGGGCTAGAAGGGCATGCACCCATCATGTACATGAGAACCTCTCCTGGATTATTCAATTCACATACAGCAGACTGGCTCTATCCACAATACATAGAAATCAGCAGTGGACCTTTACGGAAACTCATACGGGCAAGGTGTAAAGATGGTTGCTGGTTTGTTTTTTCCTTTCTTTCCCCTCAGAACAAAGCAAATAATGTGAGAGTTCTGCTGCAGTTCAGYAAGGTGATCTTTTTACAACATGAAGGTGAGGTCACGTATTGCATGCCCAGAGGCATGTATGAGGCTGGGATAATATTGAAGGGAGGAAACAAAACTGCTTCACTCTTGTCTACCAGAGCTTTAAAAAAAGAAAAATTCTGTATATGCTTGCAGATTAGCTGCTTGAAGCATTGTGGGCTTCAGCATGAATTACCATTCATGCAATCTGCAGTGGCAGGGAACCCGTTCACCAGGGGGAACTTGGAACTGAAACTGATTATAACACCAGAGATGTATTCACAGTGGGCAGAGAGGAAACATTCAAGCTAAGAGAAGTTTTGGAGCACGTATTCCCCTGTGTATCTGGGGAAAATGTACTTGGAATAGGTAATAGCTTATTATCCTTTCAACGTGTATCCATTTYATCTTGGTTCAGTCTTACTTAAATACTAAGTGATTTCTTCTCCGTGATGACACGAGGCAAAGTTTAATCCTGCCAGAGAAAGTACCAATCTTTAGAAGGGAATAGAAAGACAAGAAAATAGTTGTTATTATCACTTACAATGTTTTGTACCTATGTGCAAGARCTTTTTGGATTTTTTTTTAAACTGACTAATGTTTCATAATGTTGTAACTATATTTTCTCTTCTTGCCTTGCCAATATATACTCAAACCTTCTTTCCATTMATTCTTTAAGAATTTAAGTAGAAAATTGCCTTCACAATAAAAAAAAATCTCTTGAGGGTTTTTGGGTTTTTTTTTCTTTGTTTGTTTGGTTTTTTTTAGTTTCTTTTTTCTTTTTTTTTTTAATGCAATATGATCTCTACCTGTTAGTGCTAAATAGAGATGGTCTCATCTTCCTGGCCATGCCCTAAGCAATATAAAATTCCTGTTTGTAAGTAGACATCACTGCTATTTCAATGCTTATCACTAAATAATTGTACTTGRTGCTACATGATTAGATCAAAATAGGAGCGATTTGGGGAGTGAGGAAGAACAAATGATTCACAGTGAACTATTTAATAACAATTAGCCTCTTTCCCATGTGTCAGATGCCCACAARTAGCTTAATGCTTTCTCAACCATATTAATTCCCTGTGACTGTTCACCACATATTTTGTCTCAATTACATGGATGTTAAATTCTTCATTTGAACTGTTWATTCAAAAGCATTATTATTTTTCTTGAAAAAAATTTAGTTTAGTGAATGGATACATGTAAATGAACTCAGGTTTCTGGTGCAAATATCTTAGATTAAAAATTCATAATTTACTCTCTCATATATTTGCTATGTGAGAAGTAAACAGATTTTTAGGAGAAAGTTTTCATTAGAATGCTTGCAAGTATTGTGTGTGCAACTAGAAGATATTTAATAGCTATATTCTGTTTGGTAAGGTTGTCTTCTAGAATGGGAAACCAAATCAACAAAATTTTAACCTAATTCTCCCCACACATARAAAAACCCTCCTTCATGCCAGTATTAAAAGAAATAGGCCTACATTAATTTCTTTCTTGAGCCAGTTTCCTCTGGATAGTCTGTAATGTGYTGGCATAAGTTCTGATGTCTATTTCCCCTTTTTCTCTAACACACTCAGACATACACTGAGCAACAGTATCCATGAAAACCYGTCTACAGCACGATAGAGGTCAGCCTCACCCCTTGCCCAGGARTCCCTGCAACAATAGTTTAAAGGGTGTAATGTGGCCTCTGTTTTTATTAGCAAATGTGACAGGTCTTTGGCAGAGCTCTCCTAAGCTGTCCCTCCTCTCATTTCCAAGTGCTTTACTGCATTTTGCATCTTCTTTTTCTAAAAGCTAGGTTCCACAGGAAAGACCAAAATAACCATTAAATCCATTCCCTACAAAATTTTATGGTGGTGATGAGGCTCTCCATAGAAGACTATTGAGATGTTAATGTTTACTAGAATCTGCTACTTTTCAATCCTTTTATTCTTTTGTATCATGCTGAACCCATTGATCACTCATTTGTGTTGCACATGGACTCATTCAAGCATAAACAAGGTTGAATTTACCCAGCTGTTACTGCTGTGTTTGACCATACAGGAGAAACAGCTCATGCATGAGCCAGTTTTTATGCCTTTGGCACCTTTTTTCTTTAAAAGCATCTGTAAAGAAGTCCCAAAATTTAGTTTCCTCAAAGTGCCAAATTCATTGTAAAGCTTGATATGAATATCTGCAGCGGATGGATTCAAGGTTAGTAAAAGGGCAAGGGTCTGAGACAGGTCTTGCATTGGAAGCCATTGTGCAGAAGGCAGCTACTGCTGCTGCCACGTGATTTGCTGACAAAGGCTCTAGCTGTTGCTCAGATTCCTTTTTGTAGCTATACTCACAACTTATACTTKCTGAGACTTGGTTTCCCTTTCTTTTCATGTCTATTATTTTATCCTTATCACTTCAATATCTTTCCTTGAGAGTCTTGAAGACAGGCTATCACTGCAGTAGGATTCTCAACATCTCTTTTTTTCTTATCATACACATAGTCTCTAAAATTAGAAATGCCTGATTTTAGACCAGCTGAACTGGTGTTGATAATCATGGTTAGCSCAGTCCACATCCCCAGACAAGCTTATAAGGATGGGGAACATTCAAGGTCAAGCCAGGAAATCATCAGCAAGCCCAGGATAGGATCAGGTCCAGAGTCAGCAAGAAGAATCAGACACAGCCCAGGAATTTCTGGGCATGTTTACAGTGATGAGACAGGTCTGAGGTCAAGCCAGAAAGTCATTTGCCCTGGTATTTGCCCTAGGTTCACTAAAGCTTTTGTTTAATGAGCTTTATTCTAATTGTAATCACCAGCACCTATACTATTCAAGTGGGAAATCCAAAGAGTTTGACCTGGTAGACAACCTCTTTTTGTTTTCTTATAATTCTAGACATACCCTGTGGGAGCTACAATAAGAAAAGCGTGAGCTTTCTCAAAACCACTTCTTTTTTCATAACATATTCTTATTCACAAGGCAAATACTGCATGCACGTCTGTTTCCCTGCTAGCAGCATGGTATTACATTTGTTTTGGATTTGTTTTGCTTGATTCATAGCTATATTCTGCAGACTTTTCCCTGAGTRTCATCAGTATTATCCTGATGAATGCCTATTCTGAAGCAAGGTCTCCCATTCTGCTATCTCTGTAGCGAGATTTGCTTTTCAAGCTGTCCCCAAAGTCATTCTGTACTGCAGTTACTGTATTTTATAAACAACAGATGCTCCTTGCCCCTTGTCCACCTTAAATGATTGCTGTCAAGATGTAGCATCAGAATAGGCCACCTTGGCAACAAACAAACATAAAATACGCCATTCCAAAGTCTGGACTATAGTGCTTGTCGTGCTAAATGCCCTGGCTGGAGATGTGAACATAATTCCAATTCTTCTGCCTTTGGGTTTAGAAAAACAGCCTTCACAGAACATTTGAAATTCTGGCAAAAGAATTCATTTAATGAATTATGCTCCAAGTAAATGCAATCATGCATATGGTCAGTGGGTAAGATTCACACCCATACTAATGCAAAAGAATAGTAGAAGGCAAAATCTACCCTTTTACATTTGAGCTAACTCTCCTTCTTTCATTCATCCTGGAATTGTTTTGACTGCAAACTGGGAAAGAAAAAAAAATCCTCCAGCATGATAATGGCTATTTTTCATCCCTTGCTAGAGAAATTCAAGAGATTTTACATGGTAACTATGGGTGAAGCTTTAAAAGACATGTGAAGATAAATCAAATTCTCTTATATCTCCTCTCATTGACTTGTCCTTAARTTCTGTTGGATTGAAACCAATACAGTTTTAATGATTAATTTTTCCCAGGTTTTATTTTCTCTGCTTTCTTTTCTCAGAGGAAATTTTAAAATATAATTGTATATTTTYCTTTTAAAACCTATGTTCCAGTTATGTACTTTYTGGTAYAYAGTTTACAGAGACTTGTAAATTCAKGAGAGCTAGCTAAGGGAAGTAAGCTGCSTTGTCAGAGTTTAATTCTGGACATTGCATTTTCATTGTGAAAAGGTTCAAGGAGCTGAAAATCACCAGAAATTACTGTCACTTAAATCCTTTATTTACATCTATTACAGCTGAATCACTCTTAGTTCTAAGAGTCCCATGGCCTGTGCTGAGTTCTGYAAGATGATTAAGAGGTATGAACCTCTGAAATTACTTATGTGTGATATGTTAAAAAGTTATGCCAGTTKAAACCTTGTGCCAAAAAAATGAGCATTATTTGTAAAGATACACAATTGTGAATTTCCTTTAAAGTAGACAAGAGAAAGCTRATTTGTGTGAGTTTGCACACCAAAGACCCTGAAGATAATAACAGTTAGGATCCCAACGTACTATAACTTAGACATTGTTGCCTTTTGGAATAATGATTGAAACAATTTATACACTTYATATTTTTTTACTTCATACATCAGCAGAATGAACGCAAGTAAAAAATATTCCAAGTGAGTTTAATGGAAAGGGCTCTAATTTACAGGACATCATGAATAATTTTCGTACTTCTCCCATACAAATTAATAATGTGAAATRTCTATTAATTCACCTATTTCGTTCCTCTCTAGCACAATAAATCTACCCTGGCCTTACATGAGTCTATCTTAAATGAGAAAGTAATGAGAAGCTGTCTTAGAAAGCATCTACTTGGCCAGTGATTTGAGGAAAATTTCTGACCACACACAAAGGAGGGGAAATCTATAATAGATAAATTAGACATACAATTCAAAAGAAATTTCCATTTAAGAAATAAAATATATATGGCTATAAAACCCCTTTTCATGTGTCTAATTTTGCTATACCATTCCTAACAGAGATTGCACACAAAATTCAGCCATTTCCACCCATTTCTAACTTTCTGACAACCTAGTGCCAACAGTGATTTCATTTACAGAATATTACTAAGATCTTTTTTCATTTACAGTATTTTAGAACATGCTATTATATACAGCAAAAAGTAGTCACTGTGATCAGCTCTCCTCTGAAATGTTAAAACTTGGAAGAGACAGCATTTCATTATCTACTCCAGCATTGTTGAATGTAGAGTGAGGTCCCAACACCAACTCAGTGTTTTTCTGCTTATATATACAATATTCATACYAGTTCTTTCAGTTCATGTGTCTTAATGGGAGTTTACATACAGCTGATGAACACTCTGRTAAATTAATCTCTTTTATCCAGTCACATAGACCTGGAATGTAAGTTCTTATTTTCCATTTCATTCAGTCTGTGACCACGTATTTGGGAATAATGAACCACAAATATTTTTGCTTGTTTCAAGTTTAGATGCATCCATATAACTTCCTAGCAACGTATTATTCTTCCCATTATTTAATATTTTGCAGTCTTTATCAGTCATGGTTTAATCCATATTGCAATAGTAATGTGAAATAGAGGGGTGCAAACATCTAAGAGCACGGAGGGCAATTTTTCACATGTATAGATAGTGACAGAACAAGGGAATGRTTTCAAACTAAGAGAAGAGAGATTTAGATTAGATGTTAGGAAGAAATTCTTTACTCAAGAAAGTAGAGAGGTATTGGAACAGGTTGCCCAGAGAGTTTGTGGATGCCTCATCCCTGGAAGTGTTCAAGGCAAGCAAGGTAAGTTTGGATGGGGCTCTAAGGTGGAAGGTGTCACTGCCCATGGCAGAGGGATTGGAACCAGATGATCTTTCAGAAATCTTCAAATCCAAACCATTCTGTAACTCTACTCACATCTGCACATAAGGGGGCCAGGGGCATATCTGTATTCTCTGAGCCAACCTTAATACTAAGACTCTTTAAATCTAGCCTCTTGTACAGCACATTGGCTATTTTCACAGTCTGTGTTGTTCCTCTGACCCCAAGTACAAGCACCTTTACTATTTGAAGAAAAAATTCAGGTCACATACCTGAAGTAATGTGAGAATTGTTTTGGACAATTGAGAAGGGCAATGGATTGCTTGAGAAGGGCAATGGTTAAGCAAACAGCCACAGCCAGTTTGGTGGTCTCCCCTGTCTTTCCAAACATACTAGTAATTATTGGGCATTGTACTTTATTTCTATATTGTAAAAATAAGAAAACAAAATCTACATTAGTTACAGCACATCATCCAAGAAAAATGYTTCTATTTGTTGTGTAAGTAGCCTGGCACCTTTCTTGCAAAGAACATCTATGGAAATTATCATTATTTACATTTTTAATTGCAGCACACTTAGCAACTGTATGACAGAATGGGTCAGGTTAGAAGGGACCACAGGGGATAATCTGGTYCAACCTCTCCACTGAAGCAGGATCATCCCAGAGCACATGGCACAGGATTGTGTCCACATGGYTCTTGAATATCTCCAGTGAGGCAGACTCCACAACCCCTCTGGACATCATATTCCAATGCACSGTCACCCACACTGTGAAGAAGTTTTTTCTCATATTCAAGCAGAAGTTCCTGTGCATCAGATTCTGCCCATTGCCTTGTGYCCTATTGCCTGGCACCACCAAGAAGAACCTGGCTCCATCCTATGGATATCCTCCCTCCAGACACCTGCAGACWTGGATGGGGTCCCCTCTCAGACATCTCTTGTCAAGGCTGAACAGCTCCCTCAGCCTTTCCTCATAAGAGAGATGCTCCAGTTCTCCAATCATCTTTGTCACCCTAAATCAATATGTTATTTCTAATTCCAGCCTACAGCTACTACTGATTAGCAATGAGATTTAAAAAACATTGACAATGTCTTTCAAGGTTAAAAAATTACCGGAAGCTTTTCAAACTGTCAGGCTTTTTGCAGCAAATGAAGTGTACTGCTTAAAGAGAAGTGAATGAAGCTAAACATTTACTTGATATTGATTCAGTCTACACAACAGATGGCAACATGGATGCAAATAAAGTGCTTGTCCTTTTATTATTATTAGTTAATATTTACATCACTGGAATGCCCAGAGGCCTCAGTCAGGAGCAGAGACCTATTATGCTAGACACTACACAAATACACACCGGAACATTTTGTTCCAGTATCATCTTTCTCCTGCTGCACACTAAACTCATGGATGACTCATTTGTATTGCCCAGAGAGTCATTCAAGCATACAGAGGGTTGATTTCCTCCAGCTGCTCTTAGTTATAACCTAAGCAGCAAGAGAAAGAAGGAAAAAATGAAAGAAAGTTTCATAAAGGCAGAATTTAATTTTGAAGGTTTTGCCTTATGTTTCTTATCATACAGATTTCTTGGAATACCCTTTCTTGTTCTGCTTTCTCAGGTTATCTTCTTAGTTTCCGTGTTTCCTTCGTTTCTGTACCATAGCTCTTGTTTTCTTAATGTTGTCTCCTTTCCTTTGATGCGTTCTCCTTGCTTATTCTCCACCACTTCCATGGCACATGCTTTTACCAATATATCACCCTTGTCCTCTAAGCCTGGCAAAAGACTAGGAGCAATATAAGAGTTAAAAGTGCACGGCATTTACTGACCAACAAACACGTCTTTAAATATTAACTGAASTAGTGCATTCAATTTTCAAATTCAAAATGTTCCAGAGCTTTCATTCAGAGTGTGATGTATTTCAATGATGCTAGTTAATATGTTATAGTATTTTATATGATCAGTTCTACAATACAATTGATTATTACATATAATCAATTWTCCACAGAAAAGACTCTTTGGCACCAAGTTTTTGTCTGAGGACAATTTCTACAGGGTAACAGGAGAGAGGCCTCCTCCCACGCCATTAATCTTTGCTCTCAGCAGGTGCATATTTCTGTCTCTCACAATTGAGYCCTAGTGGAGTTTGAAACTAGATTTCAATCAACTGCTTTCTGAACCTGTGGATGGGTCTCAGCTACATGAGTATACAAAGTTTTCTCTCTCCTCTTTGCCTGCTTTCTCACCTTTTAGAAGGAAAAATTGAAAGTCTGCTAAGAGTTTTGATGTTTAGGATTTAAACAGAACCCACTTTTTCGCTCCCTTCAARTTCGGTAGAAATTCAACTACCTAAAAAGAAGAATAGGTTTTTTATTATTTTAAAATTAAAGAAATAGAAAAATCACGCTTTAAAAGGAAATTTTGTTGCAGCAGAAACTACAAAGTGTTATAGTATTAGCCTTACAAAAAAAGTCTTAAATGTAAAAGAAAGCATTACTTTGCACAAAAAATAATTTTAAAATTCAATTAGCATTAAAGAAATATTAATATAGTTTTAGGGTCTTATAAGAAAATTATGCAAATACATTTTTTTTTTTTAAAAAAAAAGCCTTAGGAGAAGTATTGCTTAGACTTATATCAAGGATGTCGACTTCTCAAAGAAATTAAGTGTTCCTGATGACATTTAAAGGAGGAAAATCCATTATATTTGCAGTCAATCATCACTAGGATTCAGTTAATATCATACCGCTACCTTTTATACCTCTTCAAAAAAATCACAGATGATRATTTGTGCATAGAGGTTCCCACAGCATTAATTTGATGAAATGTTAATTAGTTTTTTTGTTGGTAGTATTTTTCTTTAGTAACTCTTGAGCCTCAAAGAAATATATCTGTACAGGTTGCTGAGTGGTACAGYTTAGCCTAAAGTTACATTCACTAAAACCAGTTAATAAGTACATTCACACTAAGATTTTTGGAAACTATTGTCTAACATCATGAGGTACCAGAGTCTGGTAACAGTAATTACTGATTATTGAGGTGATCCTTTGACTCATAATTTTTTTGTAGTGAAGAAAAAACTGCATGTTGGTAACAACAAACCCAAGGATAATTSATTATGTGCAATCTTCATGCAGCTACTCCTATGCAAGACCAGTAAAATTGTCCCAATTATTACTGAGATGAACTATTACAGGAAAAAAGAAACACTGCAGYATTCCCCCAAAGAAAATAAGGATATGGCGTTCAAATACTTTTATAAATGCTATTTTTTTTGTCAGGAGATGTTGTTCATAAAATACTTCTTGTAGGATTATTTAGTTAGGTGCATTTCCTGTAAATCAAATAGAAGTGCTAAGCCAAGCTCTGTCTGGAAAACTGGAGGAAATTAACTTGACTGCCTAGGTTTGATAAGCAGTAATTTCTGTTTCTTTGCTAATATTTCTGGCTTTAGAAAGAASAGGAAATAGTGAATTAAAAAATTGACCTAGAAGTTAAAATAATGGGAGGGGAAGGTTGATCCATAATGGCAAATAATAGACCAATGTTATTTGTGAACACTTCCACCTCAGGAGGTTTTGACAACAGATACTGTCTCATGATCATGAAAAGCTTTTGCTATTMAGCTGTTATTGATCAACTAACCTTCCTTGTAT
Source organism: Malurus melanocephalus (assembly GCF_030028575.1). NCBI lineage: Eukaryota > Metazoa > Chordata > Aves > Passeriformes > Maluridae > Malurus > Malurus melanocephalus. The sequence continues at coordinate 900,480 of NW_026623380.1, forward strand.
CTCCCACAGCTTATTGGCCAGTATTGATAGCCTCCATTCTGCACAWGATGACCTCTTGTCCTTCCAGAGGATCCAGCAAAATTATTGTTCTTTATTTGGCAAGGTTTCCTATACAGAGTTTTCTGGCTTYAAATGAAGTATTCCCAACTTATCTGAATATTGCCTTTTAATTCTGCCATCTTACTCAGTCTAAAGACATTWTAATATCAAGTGGGAGACCATAAATAGATGCACGAGCCATACATGTTCCTAAGGAATGAGATAAAAATGTTGTATTCCTTCTGGAATAAAGCTTTGGATCAAATCCCATCAAGTGACTCTTGTGGTGTAAGTTACATGACTAGATTTTACTCCCTAACTCTTTGGTTTATCTTCAMATTTGATGTAAGCAACAACACTGGAATTTATTTCCAAGCATGGATTTTTGCAATTAAATTGAAATGTGGTGGCCTGACATCACCGAAAATTCCTTAGAACATGTGCTGTGAACTGCATATGTTCTCCATAAGTCCCTAACACATTTTGGTAGCACAATGAGTGTCAGAGTGATTGCAGCTCCACAGCCAGGAGCCCATTATCTCTTTCAGAGCAGTGATCTGTACCCAGTTCAGTCAGCATTCTTGGCAGTGGCACATGTCTAATCACAAGATTGTGCTCCCTACCTCATGCCAGCTATGGCAATGCCATAACCCTTCACTGACAGCCTTGATGACCTTCCTTTGTGCCAACCCAATKGAAAAAGTAAAACCCAGGAATGATGAGACTATGGTGTGAGGTCACACATTCAGATTCTAGCAGTAAATCACTGGCTTCAAATTCCAAGTGGAAATAATGAATGCCATTATACTGAGAGCTACACTCTCAGTATTAAAAAAGTTATTTTTAATGTATCTTAAAAGCAATGTAAGTATGGATTCAGAAAGTCACACACGCTTCTTCTGCTAATGCACATAGTAGTAGCCTCTGGAGAAAGAAGGTCAGACTCTATTCTTGCTTATGTCAAGGACTCCAAGCAATATTCCCAGTTGACACTGGGGACAAAGAAGGAAGAATCTCACCCTTAAAAGCTCAAATTAAAGACAGGATGAAGAGCTTCTTTTGCTTGGCTTCAATTTGTGTGTGTTGGGCTTGGTTTCTATCACTGTTGGTTTTTTATTGACACAATTCAACTGGATACTGATGAGTCACTTTTACTTTAGCCTAACATATTTGAAAGGAAAAGGTTTCAGACTGTATGAAAAATCGAATGTAAGGCAGATTTATGTGGCTAGTATGACTTAGAGGAATTTTCTTAACTCTTTTGGTACTCTTATTGCACAAAAGAAAAAAAAAAAAAACCCAGAAGTTTTAATATGTCTTGCCTCTGACAAGCTAGGGATTGTTTTCTGTTACAGTACTTTATGAGCCACATCATTTGCCATGTGTCACATTTATCAAATAATGCTTATTAATAAAGTTAATCTTGAGTTTTTGACTAATTCATCTGAAAAATCCTTAGCGCCCACGCATGATATAACCTTTTTATAAATGTGAGTCATTTACTTAAACTAAGGAAATGTTTATGGCAGTGTAAAACATTAATTAGTTATCAGTCTGAGAAGATACCAGGAACTAATGTTCAAACTCCTTGTATTTTAACAGATGTCAAAGAGATTAAGTCAAACAATTAACCTTCATATGTCAAAAAATGTCATAGAGGAGAACAAGTCCTTAGTGTATCTGTTAAACACAGAGAAAGAGCATACAAAAGCAAGCAAAAAACCGATCAGCAAAAAGAGACAGAAAAAATACAGAAATATATTTTGCATTGGATGTTATTTGGAGTACTTTTAGCTTTCAGTCGATGCTTCATATTGCTTGGGCAGYGTGCGCTAGTGCCACAGCAAATCCATTCCTTAGAATGTAGTCTGAAATACAACAAGTTTTAAATCATGATCATAGTTTACTAACCCATTTTAAATAATATGATGCAGTGATTCTGCATTGCCTTAATTCCGGGGACTGGCTTGTCCTYGGTTAAATAATGCCCTTGTAAAATTGCAAGGCAAAAATAAACTGTTTTCCTCTTAACTAAACACAGATAACCCTGTGATGTGAAATTATTGAAAAGATGTGATTTGGGGAAATTACAGTTCYTTGCTTAGTATGTATTGTGCATGCCCTACAGCCTCCCCTAACCAGTAGCTCCCAATTTCATTTAAATTGTAATGATTTCCTTTAAGGACAATTACGTTGCCTAAGAGCAATGCATGCATAATAATGCTGCTTTGGCATGGTTCAGTATAGAACGAGAGTAATAACTGTTTATTAATATGATAATTAACTGTTAATGCTTAGCAACCTAATTATATCTGTTAAATAACTTACATTTTAAAGCCAAATTCTAACAGAAGGAATTCTATTAAAAATAATAAAAAGCTATGAATATTATAGTAAAGGCGCAGTTCCAGTTTAAAGTGCTGGATTTTGACTTCACTTTCATGAAACAGATTTTGGATTTCTGCATATTGTGAACAAAAGAAGCTGTAAGGGCTTCCTTGCTTTAACAGAAGATATTTCAATGTTAGAATTTGGGCCTTATTTCAGAAAATCCATGAATATCATAAAATGTGAARTAATTAATAAGGCTATGTGTACTCTTTAGGGTTATTAGAAAGACTTKAGAAAGGCAAAGACTTTTAGCAAGAGTTGCACATATTTCTTTAACAGTGATCTTTGTAAATTGTCTTATTACTTTTCCTTTCTTTGGTATAGCAACAAGAACTGTACTGATACTGAACCAACACATCGACAAAAACAACCCAAATACAATAAGAGCAGTGAGATTTCTGTGGCATACCACAAAAAGGTGGACTAATTTGTGATAATCTGAAAGAATAAAATCAAGCGTAATCAACTACCTAAATGATACAGCTTATGAAAAAAAAAATGCTTATTCTTTCTTTAGCCTAAATAAGAAATGCTGAAGAGGAACGAGGCAGTCTTCAAGTCAGAAATTAAGTAAAATTAAGGAAGAACTGAATTGAGCAAAGTCAGTGAACTGAAAACAAATTGCCTTTAACTGAACAAAGAAATGTTGAAGTGAATCTTTAGAATGTATTTCTAATTATATACATAGCAAAAGCAGCAGTAGTCTATTTCAAATATTCAAAATTAATTTTGGACAATTGTTCTCTGAAGTACTTAAGGTATGTGTGCCATTTGATTATCTCTTCCCTTACTCACTGGATCTGCAACTTGTGCAGCAAAAGTCAGTTTCAGCTCTGTGGCTGCTAATTTCTATTKTGTTCTTCTCATATCTTGATTATACAATGCTTAAAAACATCATAATTACAATTTCCATTATCTCTCTTTCACAGACTGAAAAAACAGCTCAGGAAATAATTTACCTCAGAATATCTAGAAGCACAGATAAGACCCAGTCTAGGTATGCTGATGACAATGCCATGTCACGGGACTCTGTAATTTAGAAAAACCTTAACATTTGTTTAAGATGAAAGTGGAAATCTTCCACCTTACTTTCTTTTCTACAGCATCTTCTTTTGCCCCGTAGTTWTGAGGACTATTATTTTTCATGTGGCTTATCTACACTAAGATTTAGTCCAGATTTTTTTATTATAATAAACAGTTTTTTGAAATTCTATCAACCCTTCAGTTATAGGATTTCCTTCCCTCAGCCCTTTCCTCTGCTCATCCCTATTGAGTTAAATAGAAGCATAATGTAGAATAATTTTACGTGATCCTTTTGATCTTCTTTCTTTCATAGCTCTGAAACTGGTTTTATAACCTGTCTCCTATCATCTTCATTATCATAATCTATAATTCTGTTCTTCAGAATAAAGAATACAACTGGATTCAGTATTCAAATTAAGTTCTTTCTGTGGCATTCCAACATAATTCATTGAAAGTTTTAATTATAAACCAGCAATTGAATTTGATTTTGTTCCAAAGATGAACTGGTATTTGCAGGATACAATGTCATACCAGCCAATGTCACCTGGCTGGCAGATAGACACTTATTGACCCAATCTCTTTTTCCCTAGGAATTCATTGACATGCTAAGGTCAACATATAAGGGGCATGTTGAAAAACATTAGGGGTGATAGGTAAAATAGGTGATTCAAAATAGCCTGTAGAGATGCAGAAGTTTTGTATTAACTGTCTAGACACTAGATGGGACTTTAAAATATAGACATGACAAATGACAAAAAATTAAAATATATCTTAATAATGGAAATTTGAATCACAAAGATAATGGTAGGAGAACTAACTGACACAAAGTGTACTCTCAGATGTCTTATTAGCCCCACTCTAGAAAACTTCATTTGTAAGAATTGAAGGAAGAAAAAAGGAACACTGAAATTTGTGACCTTTCATCACAACTGGAATAAATCAACTCTAAAATAAAAGGGCATAACACTAGCACTCTGCATTCTCCACACTGAAGAACCTCATTTATCTCTTAGAAGAGAAATGGATTCTTGGCAAACTGAGCTGGCTGACAGTGTTCTGACTTGTTTGAGCCAGCTATTTCAGGGTGATTCATTAAGATCTATTAACACAAAATTTAAGATGCCTGACTTTTCACTTTTTATTTCAGAATTAGAAATTCTGCTGCAGTGAGGTCAATTAAACCCTGTATTATTATCAAGCTGATAAAGTAAAAAATACTTTTCTTTTAACTCATTTATGGATGGTGCAACASACTATACTGGGTCCTAGAACTGTACCGCAATCAGAATTGGGAGATGGAAGTATCACTGGACACAAATACATACATACATGAAATAATTGTGAATTACATGAATCTCAGTATTATTTGAGTATTTACCCCCTGCAAGGGATTTGAGCTTGCACCCCTTTAGGTGTCAGTGCTGCAAAGAGAGAAAGGAGACAGAGTTGCTCAGAGGAATGAAAAGCATGTACCAATGCAGAACTGGTGTTTGAATACACAATATATATGACTTGCAGGGTCCTGGTCCAYGGCAAGCTGAACATGGGTCAGCAGTGCCCTGGCAGCCAGGAGGGACAACTCTTTCCTGGGGAGCATCACAACCGGGCAAGGGAGGGGATTGTCCTGCTCTGCTCTGACCTGGAGCGGCCTCACCTCGAGTGCTCGAGGCAGTTCTGAGTGCCACAAGGTAAGAAGAACATAAAGCTATTGGAGAGCATCCAAAGGAGGRCAATGGTGAAAGGACTGGAGGGGAATCTGTGTTAGGAGCAGCTGAGGTCACTTGGTCTGTTCAGCCTGGAGGAGACTGAGGGGACACCYCACTGCAGTAACAACTTCCCTGTGAGCTGAAGAGGMGGGGCAGGGACCGATCTCTGCTGTGGTGACCAATGACAGGACCCGAGGGAATGGCCTGAAGCTGTGTCAGGGGCGGCTTAAGTTGGATATCATCAGGAAAGGTTKTTCAGCCAGAAGATGGCTGGGCACTGGAACAAATTCATCAGGGAAGTGGTCACACCACCAGCCTGACAGAATTCAAAATGTTTGGACAATCCTCTCAGGCTCATGGTCTGAATCTTTAGATGTCCTGTGCAGGGCAATAATCCTTGTGAGTTCCTTCCAACTCAGCATATTCTGTGATTCTGTGAWCATGATGGCCTGACCCACTGATCTCACTTCATGCCACATAGAGACAGCTTCCCCTAACCGAGAGGCTCACAGATCCTGACTTAAGCAACTTCACAGACTGTTTTGCAAAGAACAATAACTACAGCCTGAGAATGATGATCTACAAAACCATTTTGCATTTGTAAAGGTGAAGCTTAGGATTAGCTGCATGAAGCTAATCACTAGGAAACACTCCATACATACTTCTGAATGCAGAAGACCCTTCTCAGAGGGAAAAAGCCGCTATCATCCTAGAATCAGAGATTAGATCCATTCCTGAAAGTTTGGAGGCTTAACTGAGCAGGGTTGTATTTTTTAAAGAGCATCAGCAGTGTTCTTTGACTGTATACACTACCCTAGTACTTACATGCACTTGCCCAGTAAGGGATCTGTGCTGGGTCTGAAACTCATCTGGAAGAAATTCACATACCTATTTTAGTATGGTCGAGTGCAAAGTTTGACTTTCATGTGTAGCTGTTTGAGTATATGAAAAGGAATGTAAGACTTGTGGTGGCAGTTGGAGAAAAGGAGAGAAAGATGACTTGGAATTCAGGTTCTGAATGTCCTCTGCTTGGATGTGGAGAAAATTGGGCTCTGGTCCTCACCAGCCTGCTTCTGATTTTCTAATCCAAATACCACAAAGTGCAAAATGCATATTATCAGCTCAAGCACAAGGATTCAACATCTGGTGTCTTTTTATCAGCAACCATTCACTCCTGTGAAGTTTTCTAAATTGTCTCCATTTAGTTCAGGAATCCCACATATTTTTGTCCATAGGGGAGGGTGCAATAGCAGGAAACATCCACAAGAAGACAAACTGCTGGCGCTCTTCCATCACCTGAAAATTGGAGCATGATAAAGGCATGGCAATATAAACTGACAACAATTTTCTCATTTCCTCCCTAGACCRCAAATTGTCTCAACTGGAAACTGCTTGGCTGAGTAAAGAAGAATGGGCCACCTTTCCTCYGGCCCTGCATTTCAGTGGAAGTGTCCACAGCTGCTTGTCTCCAAGGAAGGTCCATGCTCTGTGTGTGCTTCAGGAATGCTGTGGGGCCAGGTTTGTACGAGGTGTCCACTGTCACCAGCCCAAGGCATGGCGCAGAAGAGGTGAGCGCTGCTCACCTCACCCCCCAGGGCCACTTCTGTGCACGTGTACACATCTATGAAACTTTACAACTCAAATTTAAGGCATCAAACTAGAGTAAACAAGTGAGGAATCTTGTGCTTTTGGGATATATTTCGAAAAGCACACAATTTATATATTTGGTGGCAGTTTTTGTGATGCTCACTCTTCCTGGTTTACACCACATCAGTTGTTTCTTAATCTCTAGGTATACAAAAACAATTAATGTATCCAAATGGTTAAAAAATTACTCTCTCACCCTTCAGTCTCATTCTACCTTGTAGCCTAATGCTCTTCCAAAAAAAATATTGGATTGTATTTTCCACARATCACTGCTCATGTAATTTTTTGTAACTTGTCTGTAAAGCACCAGTGGAGTGATATAAATAACAAGGAGAGAGTAAAAATAAGAATCACTTAGTRGTTTATATAATCCTCTCCATGGATTGTTTTGTATCATGGAAAATCTTTTCTTGTCTCTTGGCTCTTTTTTTTTTCTTAAAAATTAGTAAAGTGGAGAAAGGCTGAGTTATCATATGTCAGCCTCTTTAACACTTTCAATCTTTTYCATTTAATGAATGATACCCGCAAAYGACCCTGGACCAAATTCTCTCTTAGTGTCATTTTATTGTCACTTAATGGATCACTAGAACCTATATGCAACAATTTTTAGACYATGAAAAGCAGGGCAGCTTGGCACTCTTCAAAACAAAATAATATCATAATTCATGAATTAATACTCAAAAAAATACAAGTCCTGTTGTAAAAGGAATAAATAAASTCACTGTTTTATTTATTATTTATTTTTCTCATAATGTTTTTCTGTCTTGACAGAATTTTCTTAGATATTTCACATATGAATATAGACTGATTAAAATTACTGATGACTAAAAAAGTGTAGGAATAAAGGCATTGTGAGGGAGAAGTTTATAAGCTGACTTGAAGGAACTGGGCAATTTGTTGTGGGAACATTATATAAGAGTAAAAGGAAAGATCTGGAAATGGAAGGCAAAACTACTTAAAGGATTAAATGGGATTCTTGCAAGAGATAAAAAAGRAAAGCATTTTATTCATAAGTATATTTATACATCTATATGAAGTTCAAGGAAACAACAAAAAATAATATTGTGACAATGTTCTCAGCTATTTCAAACAGGTGAAGGATTTTAGAASAATAAAAGCAATATATTCCTCACATTTAGGAAGAAGAAATATAACAACCCATACAGAATAAGGATATGCACATAGCATGATAAAGAAACAAAACTTTCATAGAGAAAACATTTCCAGTCTCCAGGATGCAAAAAATGCAAAAAACATTTTACAAACAGAAGTATGATGATGTGTGGCTATATTCARAATCTTGAGATACTAACAAAATGCTCTCAGCATCTTGTTATTAATTTTCTACCATGTCTCTAAATTAGTTATAAGCTCTTTTCTGAAAAAAAATTATATAATAGGTAACAGTGTGTGGAATAATTGTCTTTACACARCTGAAGTTGACTTTATTATCAATCAATGTCACATTTGAGCCATAAATATTTGTACAATGTCACAGCTGTTAAACGATGTCACARCAACACATTAGCATTATGTAACACTAAAGAGCTGAGGGCCACTAAATGGTTTTGAGACCTTTGCAACAAAACTTTTGGGCTCTTTGGAGATTCTTGATACGATTTTCTCCTCATGATCTATCCATGAATAACTGAGACATAAGTTTGATATCTGCACTTGAATTAATCACGGTCACCAGCGTTGCTTTAAAATCAGTGGAGAAAACCAGAACCTTTTGAACCATTTTCAACCTGTTTTAAAGTGAGCTTCTAAAATAGGTTAGAAGTGTTGTACATTGAAAGGTCTTATTTCAGTGTCATGGTTAGAACGGGTGCCTATAAGGGCTGCACTGTAGATTTTTAAYCTTAAATGAGGTTAATTCCGATAATACATTTTAAATCTTTCCTTTTCTGTATAAAATCCTGGCTACGTGTGTCCAAAAAAYAGGTAATGCACCAGTGCTCACTCTACTTGCTTCATCAAACCTCCCAAGATTCTGCCAGAGCAACACAAAGCTTTCCAAATATATGTGCACTGAATAATCTTTAACGTTTTGGGTCTCAGTCAAAACACTATTGTCTTCAAGGTAATATTTTCTGAAGACAATTAATTATTCACATCCTCAGACAATGTTATGATAAGAAAGAACAGTTTATGTCACATAATTTCAGACATCTAAAAATTACAGACATAAGACTGAGCCAGTCACCCTAAGTTCCCTTGATAGTGACTGGAAAGAAATTGGCACCTCCAAAGAGCAATCCATCTGACCTATCCTAGATATCAATCTTAGAAGAATCATTCCCTTGAGGTATCCATTTCTTTTCACTGACTATAAAGAAAGAAGAGGGCAAGTTTGTGAGTTTTTGGGGGTTTTTTGGGTT
>NW_026623380.1:909701-925953 GCF_030028575.1 Malurus melanocephalus
TAAATGCCAAAACTAGGGCAGATAAATCTTACACTAGGAGGAAAAGAGTTAGTCTACTTTGTACAGAAAGTCTGTAAGAATACACGAGCCAAGGGGCCAAATTAATCTGTGTTCAAAATAAAGCAACAGCACAGAATTCAGTGAATTTTTAAAAATGTACTAGGCTCAATATGTATTCAGCGTAATTGGTCACTCAAGAAAACTCAGAGAAACTGTAAACAAAAAGGACTTTCTGATCAAACTCAGAAATAAAGTATCTGTTCCAGTGCAGCCATACATTTCATATTTAATGCTAAGAATAGTCAAGGGAGTTCAGGCTTAAAAAAAAATTTGATAGGCTAAGTTCACATGCACTTTTAGAGTAAGAAATTAACTCTTTTGATATTGTTGTCATTATTACAGAAAAGATTAAGGTCAACACCCTCCCTCTATGTAGGAGGCTTTCAATCAAGTTCCAAGCTTAAAGCCAAGTGCAGAACTTGACCTACAGTGAGTGGTATTTGGAAGCTAGTCAGAGTTGGGTGGGAAGAAATGGTAGGTTTGGAACAAAACTGAGTGGAATATAAGGGAAATAGCAATTTCTTGATCAATTAATTTATGAGAATTATCCTATATCAGTTAAATATATATTTAAAACTTGAAATTGTTCTAAAACAGGGAAATCGTTTGTAAAATAGGGAAATCAATTTTGCTCTATCCTGAATTTCCATAGTTCTAACTTGCTAAATTTGGCATGAAGTGGTGGGCTTATTTTGGCAAATATCACACCTTCATAAAAAGTGCAATGAAATAAAAGCATACTAAATTTTTTTTGTATCATAATAGCAAACAATAAACTTCTCACATAGTGATATTTAAAACTTTAATAAAGAATACTGTATAGAGGAAAAAAAGGAAGATTCTTCAATAAATATTGCATAAGGTCAGGTTGGATGGAGCTTTGATAAACCTGATCTATTTGAAGATGCCCCTGCTCTTTGCAGGGGTTTTGGACTAGATGACCTTTACAGGTCCCATCCAGCCCGAACTGTTCTGTGAATCTATGATTCTATAAGTTAACATTTTCATGTGCATGATTTCATGTGGAGCAAACATATACAACAGCTGACCTGAAGCCAGTAGGAGCATTACAAATTATTTCATGTCAGGTTTTCAAACGGTTCTGTGTGTACTGAGACAGTTTCTACCCCAGCTATCTGCAAATACCCTCTTCCCGCATTCATTCTGGTCCTTATACCCCCTTATTTGTACAATGAAAATGACACGTCTATGTTACTGAAAAGAGACTGGATTTGCTGTAGTCAGGCAGGGGCATGGGCAAGAAAGAAAGGACACATGGGTTAGTGATCATTAGGGMCTGGGAGAGGATTAAGGGAAAGCCAAAGACATGTTTGATGTGCAAATCCATTTCAACTGAAGTACAAGACTAGTATCATGAACACCGTGACATGTCTAAAACTTCAATATAATTTTATTTTAAAATACATTTGACTRCATTTAGAACAATGATATAAATGCAGTATCAACAACCTACACTGAWTTTTTTTTTTAGTTTGGTTTATTTTTTTAATTTTACGAACATATTCCTCCRATGGAAAAGTAACACTCTAGGAAGCTATTGGAACTATCATAGAATCATGTTTCTTTACATTTTATTGGAGAGAAAAAACATCTACAAAATTTTGCCCCCAGAAAAGAAAACTAAGAATTTTTTTTTTAGCTCTGGTGAAACTAACTATGCTTGTAAAAGGTCACCCATAGTATGTGGCCTGATGCACTGACAAAGGACAGAAGGAAAATAATTTATCAAGACCTTGAACACATAGACTAAAGGAGATACAACATTATACTATGATTCTGTATTTGGGAGCACCTGAGAGACACTGGAATTGCATACAATATGAAAAAGATGATGCAAGACTCTATTTTGTTCTTCTTGAGTTTATCAGAAGTTATATCAATGCTAACTAAATGAGACTAGGAGTAAAATTTTCCACAGTGATAATCTTATTTCATAATGGTTCTTTTTTAAGAGTCCACAGGGGACACTAGAAGGAGAACACCAGGTCAGATAAGCCAGAAGGCGGATACATTATATTCATTTTAATGGTGCAGTAAAGAAGACAAAGTTATGATCCAAAAGGTAGGAACTGAGAATAGAATTCCCCCAGTTCAGACTGGTGTGGGAGCTGAACAGAGCAAGATGGAGAAACATAAAGGGAAAGAAGGATAAAGGGCATATTTGGCAACCATATCAATGGTAGATAGCTTAGAATTTGACTTTYCGCAYAGAGCAGATAGAGGCAAATCCCATCAGGAATATTTACCTAAAGCATGCATTTGTATATAAAATGTGKTTTTTTCTGATACAAGACTTAATAAAAGACTAGCAACACCACATTTCTCTTTGACAGGTATCATGGCTTCCCTGAATATTTCTTTTACTTTTTACCTACATATTGTATTCAACAGAATGGTCCATGGTCTTTCATARGGGATAAGCACACAAAGGTCATAGACTCTGGTTCCACACCTGGCTGAACTGAAATGCAGCTGGACTGTGGAAACCAATTCTGTTAAATTCAGCAGGTGTCTCCCAAAGTAAGTAGCTGGGAACTACTTATTTCAGAACAGTTTCTTTAATTTCATCCTTCCTGTACACCACTGAATCCAATAGGCCTCACAAACAAMTCCCTATACTTAATGATAAAATGAAGTCAATGTTCTGGATTAATGCCTTCCAAAGTCACAGGCTGTTAAGTAGGTGACCAGAACAATTTTCAGACATGCTCACTAATCATCAAAAGGTCCTTAGTACCTAAGAAATGACCTCAAGCATGATTTATTAATGCTTATCATTAACTTACTGCTACTGCATTCAGTTTTTGGACAGAAAGTTGCTGCCAATCAGCCTTAAAATAAGCTCAAAAATCTTCCTACTTGTATTAATATCAGTTAAACTGCTTATGATATTTGATGGCAGGTTTTGACTGTGAAATTAGAAAAACATTGGATGATGATATACTAGTAAGCACAAGACACAATTATAATGACAGCATTTGTTACCATAAATGTTAGGGTATACTATCAAACACAAAAATTCAGGGCAAGAGCTTAAGAAGGAAAGATTTAAAGCATATCATTTTCTTAAGTGATACACTTTCTTAAATGTAATACATGTTTCTTATGATCACTGCAGAGGAAGATATTCTCAAAAGGAATTTGAATAYGCAAGAGTTGATGGTTAAAGTCTTGCTGACACTGGAGAAAATCAGAACATGAGGACTGGATGGAAWAAGAGTAGGGAGAATAGTGCAAAAAAAAAGGAATGAATTGCATGTGAAGGTTAGAGCAGAAAATTGGGGGCAATTAGTCTGGAACACTGCAGAGAGGCCATTGTTCCTGGCTATGACACTTGCTGAGACGACAAATCTCATATTTATTTATTTCTGCTGAACTAGCCTTCTATGTAATAAAGTGCTGCAAGGGCACAGACCAAGAACAGTAACATAATTCATTTGAAATTAAGTCACAGCAACCAGCTTATAGATAAATGGATAAAGAGCTACATATTTTTCTGGCATAAATTGGGTGTAACGTCATTGMAGTCAATGGAATTGTATCATTTTACAACAGGAGAGAATTTGTTCTACAACACAAGCAATAGTTTTGGCAGCTATGTCCCATTTTCAGTAACACCAAAGCTACAGAAAAATCCCATTTGCAGCTTCTTGTTGATCCATTTAGTRGTTCTGTSTAATGGCTAGAATSGTCYTTCAAGAATTAAAAARAAATCCACTTCCCTGCTGGTGATAYCTGAAGACAAAGGTATGGAATTCTGACACTTTTTACACCTGGAAGTTTCACTCATTTTATGATATACAAATTTGGTACATTGTTTCCTATAGTTCTTTKTCATTTAAATGTCTGAATATTTGAGTAGCAATAAATAGAATATCTGCATAAATATAAATTCTTTGACACCTTCCGTACTGTCATTTCCTCTATGTATAGCTTAATCAGTAAAGGAATGAGTAAGGACAACTTGTCCAGATTTAACATTTAAACAGTTTTATTCTTCAATGGCATTCCTATTTTTTAAATTTTTTTAGGCATTTAGAAGTTATTTTGAGACTTACAGCAGCGATAATTCTTTATTTCACAAATTCCAGAATTTCAAAAATTAATAGAAATACCTGGCTCTGCAGAGGCATTGCAATCCTTTCTTGCTCATATTTTGCTAAGTATTTGTTTCTTTCTTGTTGCTGCTTTTTGTTGTTCATCCTGGTGTTTCTCAGGTGAAGAAAGAAACTAAATCTCTTTGAGAAGACAGATGGATCTAAGAAGCCTTAGATAAGCCTTACYTTTATTCTGGAATATTTCCATGTTTTTAATTCATATTTCTGGCAGTTCATGGAGCCCAATAGGAAAGCAGAAATGCCTTTGAGTAAAAGGGAAAGCTTTGTTCTGGAAGGTATTAGTCATTTCCTAAATATTGCTACATATTTCTTCATGATCTTTTAAAAAGCTACATGGACTTCTGAGAGTGTCTTACATTCTTTATATTCTTCTTTAGGCTGCTTAAAGACAGATAAAATAGGGAGAAAAAGTAAATGTTATTTTCTGTGCTGCTTGGATCACAGAGAGCCACTTTCAGTTGTGACAAGTACCTTTTCATCTTTTTAGGAAACAAGAAGTTTGTCCATACCCTGATATGTCACGTTAATGACAGGACAACAGCTTACACTGGAGGTTTGTGGAATCTGAAAACTTTCAGAAAAAATGCAACCTGCAGTGCTGAGGAATTCACAATAAATTTAGACTCTGTGCTAGTGATCCGCTCTAAACATATTTTGGTGTGGGAAGTGCTGTGACAGTGTTATTGTCATATTAGGATACATCAGCAAAAGGACTTGCAAACCAAGCACCGACACTGTGGCTTTACTGTGTTACRCAGAAACCTTTTGCTGGACTGCCACCTACATCTGCAGTCCACCTTTATTCCCTGTCCAATGATCCCCATYACAGAGGTCCTGATCCCACTGTCTTGCTTTGTGCTTATACCCKGGTAAGGCTGTTAAATGTCTGGTCTCATCAGGGACTTCCAGTATGGCCAACTCTCCTATGTGTTTGAACAGCATCAYACAAAACACTTTTATCCAGTATCTTAGTAGTCTCCTAAGACAGAAACTCTGAGAACTGAATCCTCACCTCTAACCTTGGCATCCTTTGAGATGAATACTCTATTACTGTATTGAGAGTGGCTGGGACTTTTCTGTAGACTTTCTTATTGTTCAGTTTTTATTTGTCAGGTTTTGCGTAGCAGCGTGTAAAAGTGGTGTCTTGGTCTCTTACATGAAAGAATTCTTGTGTCAGAGAAATAAATATGTCTTCTTGAGAAAGGATTAAATAACTTTCTCTACCCCCAGTGTTTTCAAAGAGCTTAACTATTTCAAGTCAAGTCCTGACTGGTTTGCAAGTTCCTGGGACACCTCCCTTTCTCAATGCATTGAAGAAAGGAGAAAATASAGTTTGTCTGCAGAGCTCTTAGAAATTAGGTACTGCAGTACATAAATTCTTCTCTGGATCCTTATCAATATCTCCTCGGATGATCTGGAAAATAACAAAATCATACTGCATTTATATCCAGCACAGCATCTGAATTTCTACACATTACTATACCACAATTATAGTCAGGCGCACAGAGATGCAGATTCAAGGTATCCATTTCTGATGGCCTCACACCCACATGGAGAGGTAAGTGAAATGTCATAGCTGTGCAGAATATGTTTACCCTTTATCAGTGACCAATACACAGTATTTGTAAATACTAAAGCATTTTATTTAAAATCCTTCTCAAGTTCATAATGGTTTTCAAAGTATTGGATTAAATTCACCTTCTTGAAATGTGACAAAACCAGTGGTGTTTCACCAGATATGCCTGTGATTTGGCAGCAACAGCAACTTTTATCTGTGTTTCATTCCTATCAAAAGATCCAATCTCCTTTATAAGCAAAGGAATGAGTTCAGATACCAATGAAATGCAATCACCATAGGTGACATGCAGCAGATTTCCTCTTTAGTTTTTTTTTTAAAATTTTAAACTTACATAACTGTTCAGAGCTGGTAGTGGAAGAGAATTTCTGAGATGAGATAAATCATCTGCACTGATTTTTTTTTTTTTTTTTAATTCCCCTGAACACAGGAAAATACATTGATTAGCTTCAGGGTCAACTACAGCCACAGTTTTAGAAAAAAAGGAAGGCTAATTTAGGGCCTTAACATATAAACAAACGTATGAGAAAAAAKCACTTGCAAACCCACCAATCACTAGCGGTCTCAGCTAGATTGAGAGCTGCTTGATGAGTAATTTATTTGGGTTGGAATAGGTGACTGTTACTAGCAGAGGAATGTTTGAGAGAAGAAAAGGTGTTTTCACAATGGAAGGGCTTGAAATGTCAATAAAGTACACATTTATGGCAGTAGAATTAAGCAGTTAGCTGTGATTCACAGAATTAAAAGCAAAAGACATTTAGCYGCTTACTACAACAACAGCTGCAAAACTGAAGAATTCTGCTACAATATACGAGGTACAAAGTGTGGAAACAACACACTAGAACATTTAAAATCTGACCATTAAGGATTTCCTACTAAAATAGTCTCATCTGAGCCCATCAGAGTCCCACCAAAAGACCTTTAAAAGCATCCTCAGTCTTTCATGATTAGTCCCTATCTTGCTTCATAGTTCCAGATGCTGCTGGTCCTCCAGCTGATTGTTTTAGCACAGTGGGTGGGTGTTTGGYGTGTGAGAGGCCTTGACTGGATATTGCCCATGGAAATATTGGTTCAATTAAATAGCAAGTSCTTCCACAGGATGACCAGTTCACAAACCACAGATGCCTCAAACAATTCACCTGAGTTGTGRCTTCCAAACCCCTTGTGGACACAGCCAAGAGAAAGTGGGCTATGTGTGCAACTCCTCTAGGTGGTTCATACCCAGATCTATTTCCTTCTACTTACTGAAATTTGTGTTCTATTGTCTGAAATCCACTGTTACTCTTCCATTTCCTCTACAAATGCAAATCTGTTTTCTATCGGAACTTATACATTGTATAAACAAGGAGATAAACAGAGAACTCAGTGGTGGAATATAAACACCTGGTCACACTTCTACAAATASACCAGGGATGATCTGTTTATGCTTTACATGACTTTGAAACATTACCCCTATCTTATGGCAGCAAGGGGGTTAGATTTCTTTCTGAGTTAAATAYAACAGGGTCACTACTCTGGTTTTTGAGGCATATCCAGATAGAAATATCGTGCAAAGTTACCCTTTGCAGAAGGAAGCAACAGTTAAATATACAGTGAAGGAACTTCAGGACAGTTTTACATAAAGCTGATCTTGTCACAGGACTACAAGTTATATTAAAAAGCAGGGAAATGAAACCCAAGGCATGATATTTATCAAAGTAGTGTAGCAAAGTGTATAGACAGCCCTTTGATAGCTTTCAAGCATTGGATGTCACTGCAATGGCACTGGCAGTAAATACAATAAAATCCTGTAGTGGTCATCCTCCGTCKCATGTTGGCAGTCTTATGCTAAATGGACTGTGAACGCTGTGCTGTCTTTAGGGGAATGCAATTACCCCTCTGGAGCTTCCTAATTTCCTCTATAAAAAAGACTTCCAGGTGGAACGTGTGTTTGAAGTCACTCCTACAACTGTCTCCAAACACTTGGGAACTGCTTATCTATGGAGTAAGTGAAAGGAAAGAGGTAACTGGCAGATACTACCTCTGTGCCTGGGCAAGTGTACCTGGAAACCAGTTTTCACTCAATATCTCACCTGTTTTCTATCTGCTACCTTAGCACATTTTTCTTGACAGCAATTAGCTCCTGTGCCACAAGAATGAAGACTTTAATGAAATCCACCACAGGAAACAGTCCTTCTCCTTTCACTTTGCATCCTCATTGGTCAAACACTCTGTAGGAAGGACCCCCCAATCAGCTTCCTTTTCTGTCCTTTCTGTCTCATTTTTTTCCCACTTACCAGCTTATTTACATGAATAAATTCTACACTAAATATGCAGTGGTTAGTGGAGATGTACTGGAGAACTTGCCACTAAAMAATGTCATTTAGCTAATTAAGTTAGCCTGGTAATAAAGCTAATGATAGAAACAATAGTTTTGGCAACAAGCACAGAGTTCTGTGAAAAACAATGTGATTGCTTCTTGGAATCTATTCACCTTTAAAACTGTCATTTTTTATGTCATAAAGCAAGCACTGCTTTGTGAAGAAAGAGTGCTTTCAGAGATGCATGGATCAGTAACAACTACAGAATCAGGATAAAACAGGCTGTTTAAGATTCTGGGTGTGTGTCATGCCAAACTTCGTTCTCCAAAGGGCTCAAAGCTCACAGCCAGCATCTTCTGGAAATGTGTCACCTTCGGTCGCTATTGATCAGTAGCTACCTACTGTTGTGCTGGAGATTCAGCTTACCAGCAACAAAGTACTGCCAGCACCAAGGGTGCTGCACAACAGAGCACAGAGCTTTTTGATGAATAAAGTAAAGAAAGAGATATCTTTGAATAAGGTCAGAAATTACTCAGTGATAACATGTTTTCGTGTTATCTGTGAAAGCATCACCACAGCTCAGTTGACAGAGGTGAGAGACTACTCCAAAACACTGAGAAACAATCACCCAGGCTATCTTGTTTTTTAATACTGAAGAAAAGAGCTTCTTTCTCTTGTTTCTTTACTCTTCATTTTTACCCAACTAAACTCGCACTGCTTTACTTAAGTTTTTTGTGAAAAGTGATTTATTTTTAATGTATCAGCAAAATAGTTGCTAAAGATAGTCTTTCTAAACCACAAAAAAAATTAACTTTATAATAATTTCAATTAAAAACTAAAAATTGTCTGACATAACTATACACGCAAGAAAGAAATAAAGTTATTATAAATGGAATGCACACAAGTCACCAAAATATACACATGCACATCAATTCAGTTTCAAGGCTAGTCAACTCCCTTCCTGGAAGCCCATGGGCTGTTAGGACTTTGCATTATGTTCCGCCTTGAATTCAAGTTCCAGAACTGGTGCAATAAACTTTTTTTTTTTTTTGTCACACTCATCAGAGGGGAAAACCTGTGCTGGTTGCAACTACCTATTCTCTGCAGCCCCTAAAATCATGACACGGGTCTGCTCAGCTCCTGGCAGGCAGTAGAAAAGTCCTTCTCAGCTTATTGGACTCAAGTGGAAGAATTTCTTGATGCTTTGAGTAATCATCGGACTTGTTTCCTTGAAAAATCCTTTACAAACCTAAACATATCCACCCAAAGAAGGAGGCGTGGAAAGAAAAAGAAAAGGAAGTCAAGAGAGAAGAGACCATTGCTAAATAAACACAGTAAGATGCACAGATATTTTGTGTCAAGCCATTTTTGGACATTTCAGAAAGATGCGTCATCATGGACCTGATTCTCTTTTGTCTAAGTTTCTGCAGCTAATTCCCACGTGGTTTCTTCCAACAGTTACAAAATAATCACATTTCATTTAGAATACTAGCACAGTCATTATCAAATTGGCTAAATTTTGGGAGGGGCAAAATTACTGAAAGGCACCATTTTTCTTTCCAATATCAGCCTCATTTTCRTGACTGGCAACTGACTGACTGACATCCTTTTGCTTTGACAAGGGAATTTGCACTTTTTTCATATTTCTAACTTTCCAAAGACAATTAGGAATGGTGGATAAAATTTACATGAATGTCAGTCTATTAGTATATAATTAGTGAAGGTGTTTGTACCAGAGAACCTGCAACTAAGGGAAAACAGAGAATGGGGGCGTGAAGAAAGTCTAAGGCCCAGTCTCAAACATATGCTGTATATATATCGTAATGGAGGAAAGAAACACCGAGTTATTTACAAAACCTGGGAAGATCTGCAGTCTGCTATTACAGGAGGCAATGTTCAGCAGGCTTAATAAAAAGATGTGCCCTTCAGACTGCTCTCAGTTTGTCCTATCATGTCTTTTTCCATCTTCTGCCTTATAACATTTTCTATGCCTTGTAAACTGATAGGAATTCATTTCTCAATGGCCATACACAGAGGTTAATAAGCTCCCAGCAGCAGCTGACTTGGCACTAGAGAAGAAATACTTTACACTACAGCCAGTTCAGAAATGTTACCTTCATATCCCCTTCCCTGTTTTGGGAGACTGTAAGTCTTTTTGCACTTCAGCTCTTCTGGATATAGACTGGTAAGTCTTTCCTCTTGTTCTGTGTCCGAGAGGCTGCTCATTGTGCAAATTGCAAGTCAATGTGATGTGACACTGAGTCAGCCAGAGACATGAGGTAGGTGTGCCAACATTGTTCCTGACGTCAAACCACAAAACTGGGCTTTTAGTGTTAAAAATAATCATTCATTAGGTCACAGGGTAAGACAAGGTAGCAATTACAACAGAAAARGGAAGATTTTCTGGGGAAACACCTCAAACTGCTTGACAACAAATCTCTCCCCTATCCACGGTGCCCGTCCTTCCTTCTGACCTTGTTCTCCATCCTGCAGTTTTCACAGTGAATTGCAGCAGACTGCCCCTGACTGTCTCTGAAAGTTTCCTTTCTGTCACCTCTGTGTCCGTGCTCTCTGCTTTCTCGCCGACTCGCACGCCAGCTGCAGGCTCCCTGCCTGCTCCACCCTGCACTTGCCAAAGGTTGTCCAGCAATGCCTCTAAACTCCCTCTCGGAGATAACACCATCTCTCTCTCCCTTCAGAGGGTGAAAAATCCAGGACAAAACAAAGCAGCAGTTTTTGACCTTGCTGTCCAGCACAGCCTTTCAGAAAAACACACTGCTCATGGAAACTGTGAACAAACAAATAACTCAGGCTGTTTAACATGTCACCGTGACACGGCAGTGAGCGGTAGGAAAGGCTAAAAGAATTTAASGGATTATTGGGGGACAAGCGACTAATCCTATGTGTATTTCTCTCACATTTCTTACATCGTAAAATGTCACTCACTTGTGCAGCCATCAAGCAGAGGACTTGCTTGTTTAAGAAGAACAGATCAGTAAGGTACTGAGGATTTCTATTCCTCAGAAGGATTCCTTCTAAGGTGATAAAAGGACATAGTTATCTATACTSGCACAAACAGCAAGGTGTCTCTGCCTTGTAATATTAGAGCCAAAATATGACACTTTCTGTGCGTTAAATTCTTTCTTTTTTTTTTTTTTTTTCTCCCTGGAAGACGTGTACAAATTCCACTATAAAATAAATGGAGTTTTGCACCCAGGGCTGAGAATGTTAGAGGTTAAAAATATTCTCTACCTTCTGCCTCATCTGTGCCCTGCCATCTCTATATATTTTCATACATATGCAAGTTTATGCTGTAAAATGTTCATAGCAAGAGTTTGCTATAAAAAAATGCTGTGCATTATACCTGATAGAATGCTAAAATAAAATGGAATTAAAAAAAAAAAGCTGTGAAATATACCTTGGACAGTGTGCAATGCTGCACTAGGAAATGTAAAGATGCAGATGAAACCTGTAACCTAAAGCATGGCACCAACCAATCCATGAGAAAAACCAATATGCTTGATGCCTGGGTTTCGTGTACTCAGTGAGCACATTCACACGATAAGGCTTTTTATCATTCGAATGTGCTGTACCAGAAGGGAAAATATAAAAAGTACACTGTCACCAATTTGGAATGAGGTCTGTAGCAGTCTGCTGGAAAGGAAACCAACCATAAATGGGGGAAAAGGAGATGTCAAAAYAGGCATGCCTTTCTAGAAAAAGAAACAAAACCAAAACACCTGGAAGAATGCAGACAATTGATAGAGATTTAAWTTTTTTTCCCTGCAGACTTTTTCATTTATTATCTTTAAAATATTTGGAGACAGTAATTAATGTAAGTGCTGAAAAGTCCTCAGTTTACATATTTTTATTTTCCTGCTCCTTGCAATTAAATACAATAATATGAGCAATGTTGATGGGCTTTTTTTTACCTTTTCCATTCTTCCAGTTCCTCCAGTTTCTTAAACTTAAGTCATGAAAACGCTAAAAGAAATATTAAACCCTGAAATTTTTCTAGTCTGCCACTCTTCCAACACTCATTTTTAAAAGTTAAATATTTCTTCTTTCAGCATTCTGAAGCTTTCATAGGCCCATAGTTGCAAATATAAAAATAAACCCTAACAGAACTATCACTCAGTGCATTGAACCAAATGGCACAAACAGGGTAGGAGTGGAAAGGACAAGTAAGGAAAATCTAAAAAAAAACCCAAACAAAACCCACCTTTTTCTAAATTAGTTTCTTTTTAAAATGCTTATATGCATGCATTTTTTTGCTTGTGTCTTTTCTTCTAGTTTGATCTTTTCAGCACTGAAAAAAATGCAGTATACCATTTATTTATGTTTTTGGCTTTGTGCAAGTGTTTCTCTGCCTTTCAATAAATTCTACTCACAACATGTAAATATCTGTGACAAAGACCATCCTCCTGGAGTGATACAGGATGCATTGCTAAGCAACATTTTTTTTTTAGTTTGCTTTGGTTTTGTCCTTTTGTTCTCCCTCGGAGTTCTTTCAGTTGCTTGCTGTCTTACTGTGTGAATGCAGAGAGAAGTTCCACCAGGGCCTCTGTCTGCAAATAATATGCTGTGTGAAGAATTCAGATTTCAGAGAGCTCATGCAGAAGATCATGACATTTCTTAACTGACTCTGAATCTGATCTTCAGAAACAGAATCCCACTGGCATATGGGAATACAAATCTGAGATATTTCCACTCTAGATTTCCATTACTCCCTGGGTGGATGGGCCTGCTGGATGCTCAACTTCAGAGCAGAAAATCAACTTTTTTTCCCTTCCTCTTCACCTGACGTTTTAGTTCGTAAAAGAAATCGGAATATATAGACTAGATGTAAACCACAGAGCACTCCATCAAGGTCCTTAACTAGGAGATTAACAGTGAGTACTTGWAGACATGCTAAAGCATGCTGCTGCMTTTGGCCTGCTGTTGAGACAGGCTCAGCTTGTTTGAGCCTCCCAWAACTAATGACAGAACATATAAAAAAAGAGCTCCTTGTATGGTTGAAAATCATGCATAAGCCTGAAAGTCTAAGAGTGAATCTCAATACTTAAAATATTTTGAAAATTGTTAATGGACATACACGCACTAAAACCGAATGCCTGAAGACCAGGAATGCAAGTACTCTCATGTTCATACATCTGTGGTCATGCAAAGTCTTCCCAATACAGAATACTTTTCCAAAAACTAGAAAGACAATATCAAACTCGGGCATTTCCCCCAGAGGAGAAAAAAAAAATATTAGCGCTAGATTGTTTGTTTACTTTTTAAATAGGTACAAGCTGCTTCTAAAGCTGTAATTTAAGAAAATGAAGCTTTTCATGCCCTTAAAACATAAGGTGTCTTCTTGCCTCACTTTTGTTGAGACCTGTATTTCTGTATTTCTGTTGATGCTGGTGTTAGATGTGACATGGCAGTGGTTTCAAATGGGTTTGCAGCTGARCAGCAGCAGTCAGAAATGGAAGTTTCCAGATTTTTATGACAAAATTCATCCCTACAGACGAAGAAATCTTATATTGGTATGAGGCTGGCAGCTCCAAGGCAACCTTGACATAAATTTTCAGCAAACATATTCCTGCCATTGCAAGCTGTGCTATCCTATCAATTCAGTGTGATTATCCAGTCCAATGCTGGGAATCCACATTTAATAGATGGTTCCAGCAGCAATCCTCTGACACCATCAGCTAAAGCTTGTTCTCACTATCTTCTTTACCCTCATCTATATTGCTGTCTATAAGAGAGCTTCCCAGTTCCACGAATTGGTATGTAAGGGCAGGTATTTGCTTCATAAACTCCTGCTGTTTCTCAACTRCTTGTCAGTGCAATGGAGGATTTTCAATATGGCATGTAATTAACTATTACTGASAAAGTAAAATCTGAGTGTAGCAGAGAAAAATGTGATTTGTCAGGGTTGTTCCTTCCTACAGTTTTTAAATTGCACCATGTCTCTCCCAAAAATGAATTCATGAAGGACTATAGTATTTTTACCAGTSAACTGTACTTGTGGAAATGGAAATTCCTGGCTTCCCTCCAGAAAAATAAACACTCTTTGAACAGAAACAGCACCTCAACATTTCATAYAACAGGGCAGTAGTGCAGATGGTTATAGGACACTTGGCATGCTGATAGTGCAAGGACATCTCTACCCACTTGAACACAAATGCTCATTTGTGRTAAGTGAACAAAACTAATTTTGCGCAGAAGTTGCATTTTGGAAAGTAGTTACAGCAAGAGTTTTATTTTGTAATTTCACACCTGGAGCAATTGTATTTGTGCAATTTTGTCCAATGAACATGGAATCTGAAGCACTGAAGCTATTTGGTGGGGACAGTTTGAGACAATATCTGGCAGTGCCTTTAAAATTGAACTATATCACCCTCTAAGGGCAACAGAGGTCAAGGCATTAGGCCCCTGATGACAACTGTGCAATTTCACTCTGATACTATCAAATAACAGCATGTATGAAATGTAAATTTTCCCATCAACTCAACAATTAAGCTTAAAAGTATCATTGTGTAACCACCAATCAAAAATCCTAGTTTAATTTWAACAAACTTACATAGATGCTGCTTTCTTTCTCCTTTTCTTTCCTAATTTATATCCTTTTCTCTTGGTGTTGCCTTTGTTTTCTTGCTTCAATCTTGGCCTTTGTGACTACAGCCATTCTTGCCAGAATACTCCCACACCTTTTGCTACCTACTATTCCTAAAAGTATACATTTTCTACAGCTAAATTGCTAAAGCATTACTTCACTACCAAAAAAGTAGTATCTTCTGCAAGAGATCACATTTTCCTATTTGATGCTCCTGCAGACTGCTTCCATTTCCCCAGCTATCTCAAGATAGGAAGCTCAGCTGCTTGCTTTTTTCACTTCTTTCATTAGAGTTCACACTTTACRTCCAGAGACCCTGCTAGAGCAACTGTCTTCCTACACCAAAACCCTCTGGAGATGTATAAACATTAGTGAGCATGTTAGAGGCACTAATGTGCAGAAACTTACCCTCTGCTGCCTATGTGGCCTCTCGAGCTCTGCGCAGGAGTGCTCCTCTGTCTGAAAATACAAGAGAGTCGATGAAATAGAGAAGGGTTCTTTGCAACGGCAGCAACACATTTTTTTCCTCCTTATAAATGCATTTCACAGGGAAAAAAACAAAATCCACTGGAGTTGTGCCTGATGAAGCACCTACCCCTGCAAGGTCATGGTCTCAGTCTCGTCAGGAAGATGGTGTTCATTTTTCCCCATCCTCTCTACCTTTATGTGCCATCAGCTCTGTAGTCTCTTCCTTACATGAGAAATTATAGTATTTTTATTATACGAATKGGTTTGAAATGGTATTTTCAATGATTTTACCAATACTATTGTTACTTGATCCCAATGAAGATTATAGTCCTATTGTTCTTGTCACATATCTTCATGGAAGAGTCACTAGAATAGGAAAAGCATCATCTGACAGGTATCCTCTTTCCTTTCACTTTATTCCTGCAAGTGTTTGCAACTTTCCTTGTCAGACAATAATGCACTGGATGCAATAGCATTTTTCATTAACTTGATCACCATTCTAATACTAACAGTACTCACGGAACATGTATACAAATTAATATAAGCTTATTGTCGGATGTGATGTTGACCTTCAAAATGGATGGTTACTCCAAAAATAACAGTATTATAAAAGGAAAATTGCCTTTTTAGCAAATATTGTCCCATCAAAGATTTTATCTTAAAGTCGTTAACAACAGCTTTACCAAAACTTCATTTTAATTAATTCCTGTATCGTGTCTTGTTTGATCTTATTTCATACCACAATTTTTAATTCATTAATTAACAGTATAGCCTCATTAAGTGATATGTTTTTAAATGCAGTTCATTTGTAAAACAGATATTGAGTTACATCCTAATGTATCTCTTATATTCCTGTTCTATACAGATTTCACTCTTGCCTGACCCATGACTTAAATAAGACACAGTCTTAGGTATTTGGATTCTTGCGACATTATATGAAACTGAGATAAACAGAAGGGGGATAAGACATAAAATTTTAAGTACTTCTTTGACAAAGCAGGGATAGCAGAGAGCCGTGGGATGTCAAGAAGCTAGGCAGAAAAAACACTACAACTTCAGTTGAGACAAACATTAACAATTTTCCAAGCAATTTGTTAGATAAATA
>NW_026623380.1:927288-1046867 GCF_030028575.1 Malurus melanocephalus
AAAAAAAAAAAAAAAAAAAAAAAAAAAAAAAAAAAAAAAAAAAAAAAAAAAAAAAAAAAAAAAAAACAAAAAAAAACAAAACAAAAAAAACCACAGAAATTCCCCTTGTGCCTCCATATAACACAGTTCACAGTAGAGAATATTTTGGAAAGCATATGGGTAATTTTTATGGCATTTGAGCTAGTCAATTAGGCTAAACTCCAGCAAGTCATTAAATGTATTTGAAATGTTCATGTTCAGATCACATATCATTCACAAGAGTTACTTAGCTGCCTCTAGAACACATGGAAAGAGTGCTGTCCCTCAGAAATGAAAGACCAGTCTTTCCTTCAAACAGTCATAGAAGAAACCGTGACCAGCACGGTGATTTATCCACATGGAAAGCATGCAGCCATACACGTAACTTTCCAATTTGCACCTCCTGACAGATTCCCTTAAAGAAAAGACAGCCCTGTTTAGGTAGCTGAAATAGATCGTCATCAGGAATGCTTTTGAATTACCTGCTATAGACCTCTTAGAAGTGGAAAACGAGCCACCAAGGGTACTTGAATCACAGGCTAGAAATTAATTACTAAGTTCTCTGAGGAAGCASGAGAGTCAAGAGGCTTTTTTTCCTTGTCCTGTGTAGCTGAAACAGGCAGTGGCCTTCCACTGGTAAACCTGCACCTCACTGATTAACCCTGTGAAGGGTCAGGATTCCTGATAGTAGGAAGGATTTTCTTGAGTGACTTTTTCATGCAAGGGATGTATACAGCTCATGGAGTAAAGAATGCAAGCCAAGACTCACATTCCACTCTTATCCACTCTGCCTGAGAATCAGCACACACACATGGAACCTGCTTCAGCAGGATTTAATCATATTATCAAAGCAAACAGCATTATCAGGAGACACAGCTAAGATGTTCTTCCAGAAGTTAGGAGTCGTGATTTTGAATCTATAAAGACAAAAAAAAAAAGAGTAAGCATGTTCTGGGCTAAAGGAATAGTCAAACCATTTAAACACAAATTTSATGGTTGTGCTTAGAAAGAGAGTAAAACAAAATGCACTATGTTTTACACAAAGCTTGATTTTGTAAGCATGCACTGTTTTATTGAGTGAGAAGAGGAAAAGGATCTTATTTGTAGATCCTGAAATTGCTTGAGATATGCATTGCTTAGACAGGCCAAGACGAAGAGGGTTTTGAGCAGCCACAAAATTACAAATTCAGCTTTTCAGAACTATTTAAATTGAAACAAGCTGTGGACAAACTTCCCCCAGTTTGATGACACTTAAGTTCAGACTGCTAGGATTGTAGATGCCTACGGACTGTCCATAACTTAATTGAGGCAAATAAGATCTTTTCAGACCTCTTTTTTGAGGCTTTGGGGTTTTTTTTAACCACATAGCTTCTTAGTGGTTTTCCAATATTATGCAAGCTCTGCTAYACATCAGAACAATCACTATCAGTGTTAATGAAAACAGAATTTGTGACTGTATACTTTAAACCGAAGCTCCTTTAAGCTAAATGGGAACACTGACATAATCATTTGAAATGATAACTTAAAGAATGTAAATAAAGAAAGAATTATGTAAACGAGCCTCCTGCCTGTGTTTTGTGGGCAGAAGCTGGGTTTCCAATATTCCTTCTTCATTCTACTGCAGGTCCTGATCTTGAAATGAGTTTCTTATGCCTTAAAGCCCATGCTCAGGCACAGCACAATTCTGCTTCATGACCAATTCTTTCATTTCCATTTTTGGGAAAACTGAAATAAATAACTTCTGCAAGAGAACCAGTTAGGTTCAACTTCTGGAGCCTGATTGAAAACTTACATCCACTAATCAATAAAAAAATAAATAAAACACAGAGATTATGCTTTAGCTATAGATGTGTCACTACCAAAGAATCCAAGCTTTGGCAAMAGCCTTTACCTTATAGCATTTTACATCAAATATTTCAAAGCAACAGATGGGTCTAACTSAGGAATGCCTGCACAGCTGATCTACTGAGAAAGTGTAGGGCATTGATCTATCACAGACCAAAGCAGAGTCACAAAAACACTTTCATCAACCAAATGGAGATTTTCATTCACATTCAAGACCAAATACTTAATGGATAAGAAAATTGAAGGCTCACAATTCCACTGGTTGACTTGGAGTAGCATAGGTATGTGCACAGAGAAAGATTCTTGCTATACCATCTTTACAAGGTATGCATGTTTAGGGCCAGCCATCTCTTTATTCACTTTAATTTAATCATGTTAGTAAGAATTTCWAAGTTTTTTTATTTGGATTTTTATACTATTTCTGTCAGTAATGAAAAGCGTATTATTGTGCTGAATACAACTGGCTCTCTCACTGTGTATCCTGTATCCTCTGGCACTCAGGTTATTAGAACAAATACTGATATTTCTGTAYGACTCCCTACATTTCTCAGCAAGAATCAGCTGACACAGTAATGTAAACCAAGCAGCAGCTGAAGTGCACCTTCTTGAAATGACTAGTGCTCAGTTTATGAAGTTTACTCAGTTGTGCAGGTGTTTTGTGGGATTGACAGCACTGCAGCAGTGGGGGAGAAAAAGGCTTTGCAATTATGATTCCTTACTGGTATGGTAATAGAGTATGGAGGGTGGATGTGGTTTTACAGTGACTGACATACTTTTTTTATGCCTTAAAGTAAAAGACCTCACAACTACAGAAATAAGATAAACATCATTTTTGTATTGCACATTCATGTGTTTTCYGTCAGCATCAGATGCATGTCACCTGAGCTTTCAGTCCGAGAAAATCTGCAGGTTTCTYATTCTATCACACAAATTTACTGTCTTCAGTGACAAATAGTTATATAGATATATACTATAGAGAAGAAGAATGTCTAAAGAGGACTGTGAATAAACTACTGTTTTCCAAAATATTCTATCKTGGAAACAAGTATCCTCTCCTCATCACAGGCCTGAGGTTTGCAAGCAYCGACATAAGCGAATCAGACAGAAGGCCTTCAGTCTATCCAAGCTTTAAAAAGATAAAGGGGAAAGACGGAGATATGAAAGGGAATCTAAGAACTGATCCCTGTAAATCCATCTGAAAATAACAACTTTCTGGGCTATGTCAGAACAAACTTCGTCATGAAAAAACTGTGGCACTTGTAAGCTATTCCTAATATTGCATTTGTCAGATTATACAGTGTCCTCCCTGGGAGGGGGGATTTTCCTTGCTCATACAACCTGAGTCTGCCCAAGCCCATCGCAGGAAAAAGGGTGATGGGTGCCTTGTTAGGCTGTGCTGGAGAACACTGCAGCACCCTCCTGCCTGTGTTAGGACTAAAAGCAATCTAATCTACCTGTCTAGACAAGGCTTTGCACTGGTCTGATCCCTTTCTTTGGTGCTGCTTGTGACATCCAGAAATTTGACAAGGAAAGCAATTATTGATCAGTCTAAAGTGTGTTCTGCTGTGATAATTGTCTAAGCATGACTGAGTGATGCCCCTATAGATAGGTGCTTACTTATTTCCTGATGCACGTCGTCCTCAGAGCGACAGAAACATTGATAAGACAGAGGACAAAATGACTAACTTCGATGGAGTTTGTGTTGAAACATCTGCTGCTTGTCAACATGGGAGGCAGAAGCAGTGATTTATTAGTAATAAAAATGGAAAACCAATGAAACTTGAACTTCTTCTTCCCTTAAACTATTTTCTGACTAAGAATGCCCAGTAAGTTCCCATAAAGACAAAATATGGCCCGTTATCTGTATGTCTTTACATTGATCACAATATAACTTACACATCCATGATAACATGCTATTTACTTTAAGACTTTGAGTACCTTCTGCCTATTAAGGAACCTGGAAAAAAAGTCACTAAATGGAATAGGGAAAATCTATGGAGAAGTCAAATTGTGATCATTTAGATTTTTTTTTTCTCTCGCCTAGATTCTAAATATTTTTAGAATATTAAACAGAATGTGAATGACAGCAAAGATATTTGGTGACATTTCCTATTCTCTGAATACATCCYAGACACAGACCTGTAATTTCCCCCCTTTGTTTTTGTGAGAGTWATTTTATATGGATTAATCCTTTCTTTCAGGCTCAGCTCTGCATGAGCACTCTGCAGAATTCTGGCTTCCATATAAAGAGGAGCTCAGAGAGGAACTGGCCTCCAGAAAGACAAAATTACATCAAAGTACTTCCCCAGAACATGGTGGCATGTAYAGAGTCGGGGTACTGCTGCCCACAGGAAGAGGGCACACACCTTCTCTTTTACAGCTTCTGAGCCCTGAAGAACAAAGGGTCTTTGAAAATCACAGCCATGCCACTGGGGCACAGAAAAGGGATGTGGTTCAGGAATCTGTGCTCTTCCCTTCAGTGCATATGCATGGCAAATAGATGGGTATCATCTGCTCRATGAAAGGGTGTAGCTTTTGCAATATTTCTATCACCAGAACACTAAAAACACAACTCCCAAGAGATAAAGCCTCAAAACCATGGATGCCTTGGTTTAACTGGAATGTTAAGAAATGCAGAAGTGTTAGAAATAATAAGTGATCATAACAGCATGATGCTTTTAAACAGAAATTTGTCATCTGTCTGCCTGCCTTCATAATTTCAAGAATAAAGCTATGTCTACATCAAACAAGTATTTTTTTTCCCCAAAGGACATTGTGTTTAATCAAACTTTACTACCTTTGTAACCCTTTGTAAATGGTGGGGCACACTGACATAGGAGTAGGACTGAAAAAACCCAAGATATTTAGGCTCAAATCCGCATCTAAAGATGTCAGTCTCACTAATGCAAGTTAGYGTGAGTATATATATTGATTTAAATTGAGCATTTTCTATTTTCTGTACAAGCAAGGAGCAGGCCATTAGTTGAAAGCAGAAAAACAAGGTAAATTCCTGTCTTGCTAAACCATGACAGTGCCTGAAGGAGGTCTCATTCCACATTTCAGGTCTCATTCTGATCCTGTSAACAGTGCATCAGCATAACTCCATCCATAAGATCTTCATTACTGTTTTGACGGAAATGAAAATGCGCCAGTAAAGCTTTCTTCAGATATTTTTTGTCCAAAAGCCTTTAGATGTCCTTTCTTTTCCCTTCTACTCTTTTTAAACAATAAGGCATCAATAAGGTAATCGGTTATTTGCTGGTTTTGGAATATTTTTGTCTTAGACAAAAGCACATTGGTTGGAATCTGATTCTGTGCTGTGATTCATCAGGTAATTTCATCATAACAAATGACATGAGTGTAGCAAAGAATTAAGCATTTCTTTTTTCTTTTTGTGCCACATGAAATTATATCTAAGTGGTCTGATAATTGCATTATAAACAGCACTTACTACTCTCTTTTMGTTATACCCAAACAGATTTTTATTGTTATAGTACATAGATACTAAAGCCCTGTGAAGGAGAAAAAGGCCCACACACATTGAAGCAAACAATTCAAATGTGCATATTAATCTGTACCTTTAAATAAACAGCAATAATTAATGGGATTTGGGCACCTTGTTGTATTGTACAGTGACAGGGATTAAACACTGGCACTGCAAAATGCCAGCTTTCAGCTTGTGCACTTGTAGACCCTTCAGAGCCACGAACTGACATTTGCAATCTTTGTCAGTCAAAAAAAAATGGCAAATTCAGTTAAATTTAGTTCTGCCATTCAAATGGAATGAAGGTCATCACCTGCCCCTTTTGTGAYTTGATTATCCAGGGACTGAGTTTATTTTCCTGTAGAAAAGCACATTAAAAGGTCCCAATTCTGCAACTCTTGCCCCATCTCAGCAACTCAATTGGCTTAAATTATTAATCATTAACTGACTTACCTACTGCTGTTTATTTAAGAGTACAGATTATTGTRTAGTCCTAAACTGCTTGCTTGAGTGTTTTTCCTTTCCTAGACTTCTCACAACCATTCTGAGAAACAATTAAATACATTTTGGAATTGCAAAARTTAATATTAAACAAATAGAAATTATAATTGAATTACCTGGGTTTTTGAAATGCTGTTATTTTGTATGGTTTCTAATTACCCAAAATACTTTTATTGACTTCATTTGAACTACTAAAGACTACAGGTCCAATCCTTCTACCCAAGACAAGGTAACTCTGAAGCAGGCTCCTGAATTACAGACCATTAGGTGTACAAAGTCTGGACCAAAGCATCATGCTTCAAGGAGAAGCATGCTTGTAAGGATATGAAGAAAACACGCGCTCCACAATCTGCTCCATGTGCTGCTCCTGCCTCTGTGGCATTCCTACCCCTTGTCTTCGCAGATGCCCTGAAGTTTTGGGGGTTAGAAGTGCGGAAGATTATAGGTATCAGTTTTTGGCCCAGTGCTCCTTTTAAGAAGTGGGTTTCCTGAGGTTACTGTGAGACTGGATTGTGGCAGAAGTCAAAATCAAGGACATAGCAATGCCAGTGCCATTCAGATCAGAGTGAATGTCTGCCCTGTGGAGGTGGGCTCCTTCATGTATTAAGAACTATCCGTAACAGGGGGAATGTTACTTCCTTACCTGCCACACTGAACCCCTAATCTCTCCTCCTTCTGGGGACAACCACATCAGGAACACCCTGACAGACCTTGGCAGAAATGGCAATTCAGCCTTGAATACTTCCAGTTGCAGAGGGGACCAAGGATGTATTTGCTAATGATTTAAGCAATATTCAGAAACGAGACCTCTAGGGATAATATGAAGGATTGCTCAATAGTTAGCATATAACCTGCTATCTGAATACACAAGCGGATTTTTATAATGCATTTTTTCACTWTGCTGGACTGAAGGGGACATCCTAGAGGTGCACCATAGGTCAGGTTCCAGTGTTGCAGTGCTCTGCCATGAAATAAGAAAGCTCATTCATTAGCATATGAATCAGCTCTCCACAGAAAGTGGTAGAACTGCAGGAGAGGAAAAGCCATTTTGCTTCAATAATAACAGCCTGTAAGAGGCAATCCCAGGTACAAAATGATCAAGTGACCAGAGCCAGTTCAGTGAAGAATGATAGCATTTTATGCTCAACACTTCAAGATTAAAGTCTTTAGTTAGCTAAGCATAATGTGAATCAGTTTCATGTATAATGCATTGTGTGAGCCTGTAGCCACTGTGATACAATGTAAGCAATTCCATTTAGTGCAATTTGACTATAGCTAGTACAGAATAATTGGAGTCAGTTTCTAGCATGCTAGAATTTGAGTCAAATATGATATGGAAAAGAATTTGATACATAATAATATGGAGGCGAAGATAACAAGCAATGATGTGGATGAATAGCTAGCATGTTATAATACAGAAGTCATTTTAATAGGTCGTGATTATGAGTTCAGTGTTCTTATACATAGACAAAAGGCTAATCCATAATGGTAAAGAAAGGCGACTATTAAGTAACAGTACAAATAATGGCACCACAGCTGCATTTGAGGGGAACGTGACATGGAATACTGCAGTTTTCTCAAATAAAAGAGCGATGGAATAAACATCTACCGGAGGATAAACATGGCTACTCAAGTGAGCAAGGGGGAACRTGTCTTAGAGCAGTTCCTCACATTGCAGGGGCGGCATTAATGCTGCACTGGGTGATTCCAACTCCTGCTCAGGAATTCAGCCCCTTCCATTCATTGTCTACCATTATTAGAAGCAGTTGTGACAGTTCTATCCCCTTTGGTACTCCAGGCCTCAGTTTTACAATCTGGTGTGCAAATACAACAATTTAAAGACCTGCCTCTTTCATGARGTTAATAATGTATGATTAGTTAAAGAACTACAGCATTTTAAAGCAAGCACATAAACATTAAMATGACAGATCTGCACGTAAACATCTTTGGCTTTCTAAAATTACTTCAGAAAACTGAAAAAATGTGTTATTATTGTGACTCGTGATTGCACTGGGTTTAAATCCAACCGACACGAGTTCATTGAAATTTTTTTTTGTCTTCCTTCCTAACTTTTCATGAGTCTAACCCTGTGTACATGAGAAGAGCTCATTTATGAGCATGTGCTAATGGTTTCTGACTACAAGTTTAAGYCATCCCTAAGCAAACAGAAAACTATTCAGCTTAGCAATAAAGTTAAATAATTATTACCAAGCTATGTGATGTGACTACAATGTGACATTGAAATGACTATGGTGTGATTAGAATAAGAATGTTTTATGCCTGTGATGTTACTAGAATGAGGCTATAAAACGTCTGTGATGCCATACTGCTGTGATATGACTAGTGTCAGGAAAAAYGTGTGCATTATTAATGCATACATAAACATGCCGTATTTCAGAAGCAGACTGCATTACACAGAATGCTAGCAGTTCTAATTATCTCCTTTATTAATGGCTGTTCTGCTTTGTAYTTTAAAAGACAAAAGAACTGCATACTTAATTCATTCACAGAATTCTTTTTCTAAGTGGTTTGGCAATAAGGTTACTCCTTCATGTCACTTGCTTGACTTTCAATACTGGGGCTCTAGCCATCCTTCCTGTATTACATAATGAACATTTTTCTTAAACTATTATTAGATCCAGTTCCGTTTTCTAATGTTACTTTATATCATCAAGAGAGAGATCAATTTTTTTTTCTCTGTGTATCTGTAACAAGAGTATTTTGGACACAACTACAAAGCACAGCAAAACTGAGAGCGTTTAATCTTTACGCATCATGGGATTACAGGATGTGCAATGTTCACATACAGCGTCTGCATCCATATGACTTGCAAGGATATTTACATTTATCAGTATGTAGCACACAATTCCAAGCCATGCAAATAACTGACCTCTGAGAGGTACAAGCAGCTTCCACTATTTGTTAACAGTGCATCCTATGTGCAGACTCCTATATGGGAGTCTGAGGATAGGAGCCTGCATTTGAAAATAAAAGGTAGAAGGTAGAACTCTGATCTTTAGCTCACCAATGCTATCAACTGAAAATGTGCAAACGAGATAGCACATACAGAAAATGTCAAATGATGTTATCTTTGTTTTTTTTCCCGTGCATATATATAGTTAAAAGGCATAACCAGAACCAGCAGCCAGCATGGCCACGTACCTGGGCATACTAAATTGGATAGGTTCTGTCATACAGCTCGTAAGTTCAAGCTGAGAAAAGCTAGCAATAAAAGCACAGTCAAATGAAGGTTCATTCATGSTTCAGAAAACGTTGAAAAAGGCACTACATATAATGCACTATAGATAATGCACTATAATCATCTTCTTGTCACACTTTTGAGGTCACTCATATCGTAATACATTGGCATTTTATTACAGTGTCTTCCAGGCATGTGATGCTTCTTTGTGGCTAGCTGGATAATTTACCTGTGTCATTTCTGGGGAAGGCGAAACGATCACTTTTATTATTTATCAAACCACAGAGAGGAGGAATCTTTTCCAGTTCAATGTTTAAGCAGACAAAACCCAAACCAGCAGAGTTGCTCTCTCCCTCCCTTGGCGAGTGTCTCGGCTGACCCTTCGGGAAAGGGAAGGAGAAAGGTGTGCAGGCGTAAATGGGAGCCGAGACAGGGCTGGAGTCAGAGCAGCCTGAATTATAGATGAAAGGGCATGTATTAAATATAAGGCCGAACCGGGCGAAGGCGGGCCGGGGCAGGCGCTTGCCTCCGAACCTGCGCGGCGCCGGGCGGMGTCCCCGCGGTCACCGCTCCGCTCCGCGCCGGGCCCGGCTCGCACCACGGGCGGCCGCGCTGACCCGCGCAAGCGAGACGGAGCACGCACTGGGGCAACCCCCGCCCCTCCAAAAAAAACCCCAAACCACACCACCGGCCCAAACCCACAGCAAGCCCTTCTTTTCCGAATTACGCCTCAGCAACGCGCAAACCCGCTGATGCTTTCCGCCCCCTCCGCGCCCCCCAAGGCGCTGCGCCCCCGCCCGCCGGGTGGCCGCAACCCCGCGCTGCGCCCCCGTGTCCCCGGCGCGCTCCTCCCGCGGAACGCCCCTCTCCTCTCCCGCCGCGTCCCCTCGTCCCCTGTCCCCTCTCCACGCCGGTCCCCTCCGCACGGCGCGCATCCCCCGCACCGCCCTCCCGCCCGCCCGGCCAGGCCGGGGAGCGACGTGCCCGGCGGCCAATGCCGGGGCCGCGCTCCGCCATCCACCGCCCCCGCCGGCGCGGGCCAATGCGGTGCGGCGSGAGGGGTGGCCTCGCTCCGCTCCCACCCTCCCTCTGGGCTTATTGAGAGTTATATCAAGAATTTCAGTTCAGAGAGAGAGAGGGAGAAGGAGAGAGCGTATGTGAGGGAGAGAGGCTGGGAGGGAGGGGGGAAGGAGGGAGGGAGGAGGGAAAGCGCCGCCGTTTCCTCCCGTCACTAAAGCAATAACCTATTAGGATTTTCTTTTTTTAATTTTTTTTTTTTTTTGGGCAACTGTCATCCCCGAGCTAAAGAGGGAGAATTACCGCCAGACCAACTCTTGCCATTTCCAGTCAGAAGTTGCAGACTTCATGTAGCTGCCTTGCTCTGCCGAGAGAGGGATGGGAATGGTGTGCAGTGCAGAGTGGAAAATACCCCCGCTCTAAGAAGTGCACCGGATTTTTCTCTTGCTGTTTGTTTGGGTTGTTGCGTGCGCGTTAGACACCCAAAGGATCGCCGATTCATAGGAATGAAACGTGGAGAGGATGACTAACGACAGAACTGTGAATTTGTACCCTGGAGTTGCTAATTTGCCACCCCGAAGCAACACATATCTCGAGGAGGAAGCATTTGGCTGCTGCTGATTTCTCCAAAACTGGTGGTTTACCAGATGCATTGTGCTGTATCTGCTGGAACAGATCATTGCTTAGCTGCAGCAGATCGTCAAAGGTAGACAACTAACGTAAGTGCAAAGTTACCCTTACACTGGGTTGCATTTCCTTTAAAGAAAAAAAAAAAGAAAAAATCCATCACTCAGTATATTTATCTAGGGGAAGAATCAGTGTTTGGGATTCAATTGATGTTGGTGGGAAAGGCTCACCTACTCGCTGTCTCTGCATCCCTACCTGCATTACTCTGCTGGAAGTAATCACAGGCATCAGTTACCGTGCAGCTTAATGCAGATAAGACTAGTGCTTAGGGCTGCCTAGTTCCGTCAAACTGTAGGTGCTGGCAGCCTTGCACCCCGATAATTCGCGGTTAGCAGTGCATGCAAACAGAAGTCTGTCAGTCGCTTTCCTTTTCTTTTTTTTTTTTTTTTTTCTTTCCACCTGCATTATTAGTCTGCAGTATTTATATGTGGCAGCTGCTAATACCATCCTGAAGGGAGATCAGTGTCAATGGGGAAAGGCTGCACCTTTTTTCCTCCTCATGTCATCAGAAAATGTATATTCCCCCCATCTGTAAACATGCTTCTGCTTCTAAGTTTCATTTGGAATTTCCAGCCTCCTGATTTAGACTGTGTTTAAAAACAAATAAAGTTTTAGGTTATTAAACAGAAGAAGTRTACAACATCTGGAGAAGAAACATTGAGCTGAGAGTGTAAGAAACTGTAAGTCCTGTTATTGTCTCATCAGTTAACAGGGATGTRAAGTAGCCAGTGACGACTGCTGCAGCAGCAGCATGTCCGGGTGGTTATTTCCCAGTACGATAGCTATAGAGGGACATGCAAGGCACAGCGAGCAGAGAAAAATCTGGTTAGCAAGAGCTAAAAAATATCTATAGAAGCAAACAGCAAATTGCATTTGGCAGCTGACATAGCAGTTAGAAGTAGTCCGGGAAGGTTTTTCACTTGCACCAAATGACTGGGTGGAGGAGGGTAGAGGGGGAATGCACGGTAAGGATTACACGGTGTAGTGAGAAATTATTCAGAAAGTACGTGTCGAAACAGTAGCTACCCTTAATCCTGCAAGTAGTTATTTTCATTCACGCTCTGTGCAAACGCAGCCGATGGGATATTGGTGCATTTGTCCGGAGGGCTTGCTTGTAAAAGGGAGCAGTAGGAAAATGTACTGCTGGAAGCGTGCATTGCAAAAACAAGTAGTAGTTGGAGATTGTGGATTTATCATGCCTAAAAAAACAATAATGCTGTTCTATGTGGTTGTGTTGACAGTGATGTCTCCAAATAAGAAATGAGATGTAATGCATCCTGCAGTCCATGCATGCCTCCTCTTGCAAATCGCGCATCATTCCTCTCTGGAAACCTTTAAGTCCTAAAATCCGTGAAAAGAGAGTAAAAACATTATCATGGACCTGAGGGATTTTTACCTGTTGGCCGCTTTGATTGCCTGTTTGAGGCTGGATTCTGCTATAGCTCAAGAACTTATTTACACTATAAGAGAGGAGCTGCCTGAAAACGTACCTATAGGGAACATACCAAAGGACCTGAACATTTCTCATATCAATGCTGCCACAGGGACCAGTGCCAGCCTTGTCTACAGACTGGTTTCTAAAGCAGGGGATGCGCCTCTGGTCAAAGTGTCCAGTAACACGGGGGAAATCTTTACAACGTCCAACAGAATAGACAGAGAAAAACTATGTGCTGGAGCTTCCTATGCAGAAGAAAATGAGTGTTTTTTTGAACTTGAAGTGGTGATTCTCCCCAATGACTTTTTTAGGCTGATCAAAATAAAAATCATTGTAAAGGATACTAATGACAATGCACCTATGTTTCCATCCCCTGTCATCAATATCTCCATCCCAGAAAACACTCTGATCAACAGTCGCTTTCCAATCCCATCAGCAACAGATCCTGACACAGGTTTCAATGGTGTGCAGCACTATGAGTTGTTAAACGGGCAGAGTGTCTTTGGACTGGATATTGTAGAAACTCCAGAAGGGGAGAAATGGCCTCAGCTGATTGTGCAGCAGAACTTGGACAGAGAGCAAAAGGACACCTATGTGATGAAAATCAAAGTGGAGGATGGAGGTACTCCCCAGAAATCCAGCACAGCTATCCTGCAAGTCACAGTAAGTGATGTCAATGATAACAGGCCGGTATTTAAAGAGAGTCAAGTAGAGGTCCATATACCAGAGAATGCTCCTGTAGGCACCTCTGTAATTCAGCTTCATGCTACAGATGCTGATATTGGAAGCAATGCAGAAATCAGATACATTTTTGGTGCCCAAGTCGCCCCTGCAACCAAAAGATTTTTTGCTTTAAACAACACCACAGGGCTGATTACAGTTCAGAGGTCCTTAGATC
This sequence comes from Malurus melanocephalus, assembly GCF_030028575.1. Lineage (NCBI taxonomy): Eukaryota > Metazoa > Chordata > Aves > Passeriformes > Maluridae > Malurus > Malurus melanocephalus. The sequence goes on from NW_026623380.1 coordinate 940,373, forward strand.
GAGAAGAGACTGCTATTCACAAAGTGACAGTGCTGGCTAGTGATGGTAGCTCTACACCAGCCCGGGCAACTGTCACCATCAATGTCACTGATGTAAATGATAACCCTCCTAACATAGACCTCAGGTACATAATAAGTCCCATCAATGGCACAGTGTACTTATCTGAGAAAGATCCCATCAATACAAAGATCGCCCTAATTACGGTTTCAGATAAGGACACTGATGTGAATGGCAAAGTGATCTGTTTCATTGAGAAAGAGGTCCCCTTCCACTTGAAAGCGGTTTACGACAACCAGTATTTGTTAGAGACCTCTTCCTTGTTGGACTATGAGGGCACCAAAGAATTCAGCTTTAAAATTGTGGCTTCTGATTCTGGCAAGCCCAGTTTGAACCAGACTGCCCTGGTAAGAGTTAAGCTGGAGGATGAAAATGACAACCCTCCGATTTTCAGCCAGCCTGTAATTGAGCTGTCAGTTTCTGAAAACAACCGGCGTGGTCTATACTTAACAACTATTAGTGCCACAGATGAAGACAGTGGGAAAAATGCAGACATTGTTTATCAGCTTGGTCCTAATGCCTCCTTTTTCGATCTGGATCGAAAGACAGGAGTTTTGACAGCCTCCAGAGTTTTTGACAGAGAAGAGCAGGAGCGTTTCATTTTCACTGTTACAGCCCGAGACAACGGCACCCCTCCTTTGCAGAGTCAAGCAGCTGTAATTGTTACTGTGTTGGACGAAAATGACAACAGTCCCAAATTTACTCATAATCATTTCCAGTTTTTTGTATCAGAGAACTTACCAAAGTATAGCACAGTGGGGGTGATCACAGTGACTGATGCAGATGCCGGGGAAAATAAAGCAGTGACCCTTTCCATCCTGAATGACAATGAAAACTTTGTGCTGGATCCATACTCTGGAGTTATAAAGTCCAATGTTTCTTTTGATCGAGAGCAGCAGAGCTCTTACACCTTTGATGTTAAAGCAGTGGATGGAGGGCAACCTCCTCGGTCTTCTACAGCAAAAGTAACCATTAATGTGATGGATGTTAATGATAACAGTCCCGTTGTCATCTACCCACCTTCTAATACTTCTTTTAAGCTGGTGCCACTCTCAGCAATTCCAGGATCGGTGGTAGCCGAAGTCTTTGCTGTGGATATAGACACTGGCATGAACGCTGAGCTGAAGTACACGATTGTAAGCGGCAATAACAAGGGTTTGTTTCGGATTGATCCAGTGACAGGTAATATCACTCTGGAAGAAAAACCGACTCCTAATGATGTGGGGCTGCATCGCTTAGTTGTCAATATAAGTGATTTGGGTTATCCCAAATCCCTGCATACTCTTGTGCTTGTATTTTTATATGTAAATGATACTGCTGGAAACACCTCTTACATTTATGACTTGATACGTAGGACTATGGAAACACCTTTGGATCGGAACATAGGGGACAGTAGCCAACCCTACCAAAATGAGGACTATCTCACGATCATGATTGCTATTGTGGCAGGTGCCATGGTTGTCATAGTGGTGATATTTGTCACAGTTCTTGTTCGCTGTCGACATGCSTCCAGATTCAAAGCTGCCCAGAGGAGCAAGCAAGGTGCTGAGTGGATGTCTCCCAATCAGGAGAACAAGCAAAATAAGAAAAAGAAAAGGAAGAAAAGGAAATCTCCAAAGAGCTCTCTTTTGAACTTTGTGACCATTGAGGAGTCCAAACCTGATGATGCAGTTCATGAACCTATCAACGGGACAATAAGCCTTCCAGCAGAGCTGGAGGAGCAAAGTATAGGAAGATTTGATTGGGGCACAGCACCACCAACAACCTTTAAGCCTAACAGTCCTGATCTTGCCAAGCATTACAAATCTGCCTCTCCGCAGTCTGCTTTTCATCTCAAACCTGACACTCCAGTTTCAGTGAAAAAGCACCATGTGATTCAGGAACTCCCGTTGGACAACACCTTTGTTGGTGGCTGTGACACCCTTTCCAAACGCTCTTCCACTAGTTCAGATCACTTCAGTGCCTCAGAGTGCAGTTCCCAAGGAGGCTTCAAGACAAAGGGCCCCTTACACACCAGACAGGTAAACGAGCACTTTTACTGGTCTATAAGTACTGCATACAAGTGCCCGATCAACCAGTATTAAAAGTGCCACTGTGTTGTGGGGTTGTTTTTTTGTCTTTTGTTGTTTCGTTCTAATTTAATTTAGTTAACATTATGGGGGGAAAAAAAAAAAAAAAAAAAAAAACAAAAACAACAAACTGAGCACCAAAACAGGAACAAAGAAACAAACAAAAGCCTTGACCCCTTTATCATTTATCTGGGGCCTGTGCATTTGCAAAATGCCTCTGATACTTTTGGGTTCTGAAGAATACTGATTGTTGGAGGACTGTTATGCCTCTGTGCATGTGCACATACATGTACATAAACAAAATGGAAAAAAAAACCCACCTTTTTTTTTTCTCCCCAGTATTTAACTGTCCAAATGTAAAAGTTATTGGAGAACTGTTTCCTAATGTGATAAATCTCAGTCAGAAATTCGACTGTTTCAAGATTGAAGGGATATGTACATTGTTTCAAATTTTAAAGTGAGTTGGCTTGAATTTCTTTTCCAGTTCAAGCAGATTTGGAGCCTTGCTAAGTTAGTGTTACTAAAAGGGTTAATTTTTTTCCCTAACAAAGACAGCCAAATTTCCAAGCTACTGCATCAGTGAAGCACGTGGTTTATTGGTAGGATATAACTAAGCCATACGTAAGTCTTCCTCTTGTTTGAGTTCAACATGATTTTGTTGTAATAGATGAAAGTTGGTATCACGTAGGCAGTTTGCTGCATATTTTAAAAAATGGCCAAAGCATACTTTGCGAAAGGAATGCGTTCTCTGAATACATCTGAATTATGCAGGAAAAAGAAAAAAAAGTCCGTCCATTGTAAATATTTTCTCATCTTAGTAATGCATAAGCGATCTGACATAGCTCATTTTAAACTGTGAAACACGCCATATGAAGAGGGATTAGGAGGCTGAGAGACTCATATTTCAACCAAATCCAGCATTAGGCGCTTTTTTTTTTTCCTTAGGTCTAATAATTCCTTGCTAATAAAGATTTAAACGCGGTGCTGTCTTAATTTATTTTACGGGCGCTCGTCTGCGGGCGCCGCGGGAGCGCGCGCGCGCGCGGCCCGTAGATGGCGCCAAGGCACCGCGCGGCGCGCGCTGGCCCCGCGCCAGCCCTGCGGAGGCTGAGGGGGATCAGGGGAGTGAGGGGATGAGGGGGATCAGGGGATGAGGGGCGGCGAGGGCCGGGCCCGCATGGCAGCGCGGCCAGGGTCGGGCCCGCATGGCAGCCCGGGGACCCGCTGCAGCTCCTGGGGTTCGTGTCGGTGCCGGCCGGCTTCCTCCGTGCTCCGCCGCCGCACAGGCTCGCCCCGTGTCGGGAGTCGCGCCCGCGCTCCTTGCGGGCGCTGTACCCTCCAGGTGATGGTGATTTGTCTGAATTTAGTAGGGGTGTTTTTTAGGGATCCTAGGGAGCCGAGTGAGACACGTTTAGGCTTGTCTTTGCAAAAAGATTTTGACTGTAGCCAAGTTTAGGATAAAGACATCCTCCTGCTGTTGCAGGCTTATCTGAGCTGAGAATGTGAATGTGCCGTTCCCAGAGCTGTGTCTTGACTTTGGGTGTCTGTGAGGTGTCACACTAACAAGACGCTAAGAATAAAACAAGCACTTTGGAGGCAGTTCTGCTAAAGTAACTGCTCTGAAGCAACTCCTTCGTACGAGACACTGAAAACACCACAGAAGAATCTCAAAAGCCCTTAATYTCTCTAAGGGACTATAAGGAAGGGTATACACCCCAAACCATCTCGCAGCGCCGTACACATACTGTCAGGGTAAGTTATAAAAAAACCTGATTTTAAAAACACCCAAGAAATTTATAGAAGAGCTCKTCATAATCTGTGCTTACTCGTCTGAAGTTTTCTCCTCAGTTTTGGTTGCAAAATGTAATCCCCCCAAACCACACATTCTTTTTTCTGTTCTGAGATTATTTAAATTTAATCTTAAATTAGCTTTACAAACTTTATTAGGAAGCTCAGACTTAACTCCCCCTAGTATCTAGAGGCAGTTGGGATGCCCAAATTTTTTTACCTGACAGAATGTGTAAGCTCTGCATGGTGAAATTGARCAGGAGAGTAAAAACACTCGCACACCCAAACAAAAACAACTGGCAATATTTCCAGAATTACCTGTGTCCATTATATTAAAAACACTGCTTTCCATTTAATGAGATCTGTAATTATAACTGTATATGGACCTGATTCAATTTCACTGAGGTCTTAGTGTATCCTTTTTGAAGTCAGCAGATACTCATGATTTGGATTGCTCCCTGCGAAAGCTGTATTACTGTATGTAAACAAAAATGCAACTCTTTCTTAGGTGGGCAACTACCTAAATTGAGCTTGTATATTTTTGGTCTATGGGGAACGAGATAGTGTCTTTTGGGGTTTTTTTCTYACAATGATGAGTGTTACAGGATGTAATCTCTTTATGCTTCCTTGTCAGTTTTGGCTGGAGTAGTATAGCCAGCCATGGTGGTAATCATCAACAATCTTCCTAGTCTTCTGTCTGTAATTCCTGAAATTAGGATGCATCTTAGCTAATATTCATTGGCTCAGGAGTGAAATACACCATGTTAGGTCTTTTTTTTCAGATTTGTGATCAAGTATGGCCTTTAAGCAAAGTGTTCAGATTCAAAGATCTTACTGAACAGTAGTGTGTGCTAATGCCACAGCATCTGAAAAAAGAATTTTAAAATTCCTTTAGGAAGAGATACTTAATTTTGTGCCAAGTGTACATTGTTTTCTTCAGGTTTAAAATAACTTATTTCTCWGCATCTAATATTGAGATAAGTTACATCCATATTCAGTAACTTGTCTTGGTATGTTTTGTAAAGAACATGGGAATTGTTGTGGAGKATGTTAAGATACAAAAAGGTGAAATATAGGATAAATATGTGTCAAAGAAATACTAGCATTCTCCACCTTTACTTRCAGTTTCTTTCAGTCCAAGGTAAGCGCACACAGTGTGTCCTGCAGATACATTAATATTAGCAAAGTGCTGAGACCTAGGTCAGCACTTGGACTTCATTCAAGCAAAATCYTGTTACTTTTGATGGGCATGTGGCCCTAGAAATCTGTTAGAACTGGGTCCTAGATAAAAAAGATTTTAGAATTAAAAAAATACATTGTTCAATAAAAAATTCATAGGTTATGGGGGTTTTGGGGAAGGTTGTTTGTTTTGGTTTTGGGGGTTTTGGTTTTTGGGGTTTTTTTGAGGGGTTGGTTGGGTTTTTTTTGCGGGCAATTTCTGTGCAATCATCAATAAATTTAATGGAAATTCTGTGGCTAAGTCTTTACATGTGACTTTGAATTGTGCAGACTGATGTTTCACAAGTACCCAGTATGAAAACCAAAGCCTCCTTCAAGTGCCTATCTTGCAGTAAACCTGGTGGATGCTCTGAAAAGAGCATTTTTGAATACTTGAACTTGGGATTGTTCTAAATGCTAATTCGCATAATTAGGAGTATGGAAAGGATGTTGCACACCACCAGCTTATATAGCTACACTTCCAAAATCAGTGTTATGACTCATAAAGAATACTGAAATCTATGCAGGCTTCTCAATCAGTGTTCTTTTCAGTATTTGATTGAACTTTAAAATGCGCTTCAAATTAGTAAGTCATTACACCAAACAGCTACATAGAAATACGGCAGAAGACGACATGTTGTATTCTTCTGTGTGAAAGACCTCTTTTGAAAAGCAAATAAACAGACAAAAACTCCTACTCAATGTCATTATATGAACAATAGATTAAATAATAAAAGAAATTAGGGCAAATTTACTGTGGTTATCCCAATTTTAAATTATAACAACTTCATTTAATCAGATTTAAAGCAYAGCAGTTACAAATAACACAGGTTTAAAAGTATGTATCAGTACAGGTTATGGGCAAAACCTTCAGTCTTCATTTCTAATCAAAATGCATTTAGCATGTGCTTAACTTTCATGTAATGTGGTAGGWCTGATGCAGATCCTTAAAGTCCAAGTCATTTGAGATGGTGTGTTCAAGAAAGAGTCGTAAGCACACTATAAGCACTTTCCTGAATCAAGATGATAATTTAGAAATTTTGAAAATGTGCACAGTTCTAGTAGATTCAGGAAAGCTGAATATATGTTAACACTGTCCTTCTATTTCTGTGTTCTAGTGGCAGAAATTAAGGATTTGGGGCTTGAATGACACATTAKACACATTCCATACTAAAGTATATTTTTAATTCTAAAGTCAGTAACGTAAGCTCTGTGGAGGTTGCTTTATTCCTTTTTCAGTCATTGGACTTCTTCCCTGATCAAGGAACAAGTAGCCAGGCTCCTGCAGATCAATGCACATCACTTAAGCATTATGTGGCAAATGTAATTGATGTTATCTCACTCTGGAGTGTTTAAATTTGTAAGTTTGGAGTTTATGTAAGAGAAAAGAAAAGCTGAAAACATTAATGACTCTTAATTTGATACGCTGCAAGTGGCAATTTCAAGGTGCATAAGTTGATGGAAATCTGCATTGGAACAGCAGTGCAGAGCTTACGTCACCTGCAAATATTAAAATTCTGTAACCATAGCATTCCACAATTCTGTGCGCAGTATTATTTTTAGTGGCCTTGTTTCATCACTTAGTATAAATAAAAAATACATACATTCTTTTGTATGCTTAATTTGGTTTATATGTTAGCATGGATATTAGTCTTGGGTGAGGACTAGTCATCTGGAAAAATGTGTCTGCATGTAAAATTMAATTGTTTTCTGGTTCTGTATATTTATATATCTACACTAAAATATTAGAAATGGTGATAATGTACAGTGTATTTTTTCTATTGTTGTATAACTGAAAAATAGGTTAACAGATTTTACTCAACTGTCTAAAGAAATTCATCTTTGAGCTGAGACCAAGCATGGAAAATTTCAGCTGAAAAGAAGAATTTCTCAGAAAGTTAAGAGCATGTGAAAACTGGGGGTTATAATGGAAATCTGAACATAACCCTAAGCTATAGTACCATTTTCAATAGTGACAGTAGACATGCTAAACTAGAGTAGGGAACACTTTTGTGTACACAGATCAGACAGTAAAAGCTTAGTAATCTTCATTTCTCTTTAAACATTTCCTGTGCAAAAGATTTTTATCAGAATCACTGGAGTCTCATCTGTCCCAAATATCCAAAGCCAAGGTTTCACATATGCTARGATATTTGTGCCACACATGTGAATGAGAACTGGATCTTGAGAGTTTAAGGCTATTGGAATTTTGTGATAATGTTCTTTCGTATATAGGAACAAGGGAGAATCTTTTTAGTTACCATTCCAGATTTTCAGTTCCAAAGAACCTCTTCTTCTAGCACAGCAAAATCATATCAGCCACACTTTATTGACAGCAATTTTATTGTAGCTAGAGGCTTACAGTAAGCTGTTTATTGCTGTTCCCTAACKCGGTTGACAGCAATTGGGGAATTAATTTTCTTGCCCCTGATGTGCTTTCTTGGGTATAAACAACAGATGTTAAAGATATGAAAACTGTGACCCATTTACGTTCAGCAACTCTTTACGGGCACAGTCTACCTGTCTGAAGTGCAAGTTTCAAGTCCTGCATAATTTTGCTTCATCAGTTCTAGAATTCTTACTTTTGCAATAGAATTGTTTATCTTCATAAATACTGTCCAAGGGACAGGTACATAATGCCTATGGATGGATCTTCATCTAGGCAATTTCTGTTCAAGAACAGCCTGCTTCAAGTTTCTTTTAGTTCAGGAGATCCTGTATCTTTTTACTGTACAATTTAATTACATTGAACATAAAGAATTTAAATGACAAAACGAACATTCAGTTTTYTGAAAGATCTAACAGGAATTTCAGATGATACCTCAATTTTTACTATCACTTCTTTCACAGAACGTCATGGTGGTCTGTAAAATCTATATTCATAATTTTCCTCAGTATCTATTCAAGTACAGCCATCTCACATACATTCTGGAATGTTCATGTTTTCGCTGAAGTAAAAAAACATACATAGAATCATGTTTTACTTTTTTCTTCTTTTATTGTTTCTTTGTCTTTCTAGCCTGTGGCACARTGTATGTAAAATTATTTATCCCCATATACTGATGTGGGCACTTATTAAGTTCATTTCTGGTTTACATAAGATTTCCCAGACTGTAAATAAGAGATGAATGGATGCTATCATATTTTACTGTTGTGTGGGGGGAGAACATCTTTTGTTCATTTCTACTGGCATCTTTTAGAAAGACATTTGCTACATAAGGGGCATCTTACCTAACTGAGATTTTAAGTGCTAGTCTAGACATGCATGTTAACTATTCCCTTGTAATTAAAATTCCATACAAAAAGAGTTCTCCTAATGGAGTTACAATAAGTTTCTTGTAATGGATTATTTTCTAGTAAGCTATAAACTCTCCCTTGAAGCAGAAATAGCTTCTGACAGAAATAGTTTCTGACAGAAGACACCTTAAATTGATACCGCTATATTTTAATTGGTTGTGAAATGATGAAAACTTGAAATTTAAAAAAAATTGTTTAGAATAGCAACATTGTTGTAGCCATAAAAACCCTAATGTATATTGTTCTTGAGACTACTGAGTTTCRGGAAAATATAAAGGCCACTACAGTTATGGTACAAAATTCATGTTGATCTTGCTAAAAATATCYGGACTTTCAAATCTTGAATGATTTAGCCTTTACTCCCAATTTAATTTTTGGGTTTTGGGTATACTTATATGTGATAATACAGAGAAAGGTAGTTAAAAATCTGATTTGTAATCATACTGAGGTGTCTTAACTGCACCAGTCTCAAAAGTTACCAAATCTTTGCTTCTTCTTTTTTCTTTTGCAGCAAGTGAGTAGTGGGAGAGATTTGTTCAAAAATCTTGGCATGTGTTGTCCTGCATCTTCTATTGCAGAGAGAAAATTGAGTAATTCAGCATTGGTCAGGATTTTTTTGGTGTGTAGAATCTGTAGGWTCCTATATCCCGACGTCGTAACTTTGCCATTTTTTATGTAATGTCACACTGAACTTTTTGTGCACAAATATTAATATTATTACTTGAAAATTGTTGTGGAAAATGCACACTTCATGTTACAAGAGAACTATAAAGAGCCTTTTTCTAGAGTAACAGTTCATCATTTGAAGTTGAATCCAAGGGGTGGTAAATCTGATGATTTATTCCATCTGCAGCTCTTTCAAATGTCAACTTATTTGTAAAAGTGATCGGATGATGTTGAGATAATATTTCCAAAATCTAAAAAATATGCAAAATTAAAAATAAATTTGTTTTGAGGTGAATTTGATAAAACAGGAAAGATCAACTTTCAGATTTTTCTTCCTTCCTTTATTTCCTTCCCCGGGTTTACAGAAAGGTATAGTTTTAAAATAACAACCTCTTCCCAGTCCAGAAAATGAAATCGGATATTCTCACTGGCTGATAGCTGAAAGAGAATCACTACTGATATTGATTTATAAAACACTTTGTAGCCTGAAACTGATATTCGTTCATTCGCCCTCATTCCTTTCAGTGAAATTGTCAGATGCTTCATTTGTGATTCTGGAGAATGGTCTTAGTGCGTCCTAGGCTTTTATGTGTTACTTGTAAGAAAAKTCTGTGATGGGTTTTCTTAATCGTTAAGAAGTGTTAAATTTCTGCCTGTACAATAGTTTTTATCAAATAAACTAATCTAGCCTATGCCTTATAAAGTCATACAGCCTTTAAAGCATTGAAAAAGACTATGCTTCCGTGGTGAATGGTATTTACTGTTCTTACAGCTCCTTGATGGTTGGTAGCCAGCTGAAGAAGCTCTTAAATGACTAAGCCTGCTAGATGCAAATATCTGTCTCCTTCAAAACACATGAGGTTATGGAGACAATTGTGTTTTTGATGTAAAGCTTCTGTAGGATATATCTGTTTCTATATATGACCTACGTAGCTGCACTGCTGAACTTCATGGTGAAATGCTTTGGCCACTGAGGTCTATCTTCTATGACCAGAACTTTTTGGAAGAAAGTTTTCACAAAAGTTTGGTTTTACAGGAAGGGAGSCAGGAGCTCCAGAAAAGGGTGCAGACTAATGAATTTTAAGAGAACACCTCCTTCCTGTGTAAAGGTGAACAACCTGAAAGGGATTGATATTTAACTCCTGCTTCTATTAGCTTTCCATTCAGTGAGATAGGTTTTGGTAATACTGCTGTTATTCCAGTCCCTCTTCTTGCAGTGTGTAATGAATATATCTGAACATCACGGCTGCTTCAGGTGCCCAACTTCTGATTGTGGATCTAGCATTATTTCTGTAAATTATTTTCTCAGAAAGTATCATTTTTATAGGTGTCACCAGTACACTTAGCTGGTGGTGCCTGTGCACACAGTGCATTTTTGCTTTTGTTGGCATTATGGTGGGTTTCATCTTGTCTGACTTCTAATTGCATAACAAATCTAATCTGCTACATTGGGTCCATAGCTTACTCCACCTTGAAGAAAATATGGTGCTTTAAGCTGGTTGCCAAAGCTGAACCACACAGTTTGGTGAGATGCATACCKTGTCTACTTAATAGTATGACTCAGTGTGATTCATATTTTTCACTTTCCTGGTGAAGAGCATTATCCAGTCCATATTTCTCACTGAAGTTTGGGAGAAAGGTTTTAAGTGAAAGTATTATTTGAATAGTGCATGTGGGTACAAAAATGTATGCGCACAGTTAAATTTGGGGAAAGCTTCTTTAGATTATGCCTAAAATTCAAAGGCTTCCAAATCAGCAGAAAGAGTCTTACTGACTTTATATTAAATTGTTATCTGGCCATCAGCTATCTATTTTAGTACAACGGTGCAATGAAACATCAGTTATTTTGTTTTGGTGCTGTTCCTAGTATTTCTGTTTTTCCTCAGCACTGCATGTTCCTTGRTACCTTGTTCTGTGAATGTTAGCACAGGCCATTCACATTATAGTGGAAAAATGTTTCTTTTACTTCTCTGGTGTCTATAGCTGTATGAATTTTCAGTCAGTTGTCAGATTGTTTCACTTTCACCATTGCAAAAATACAGGTCAAAATATCAGTGATGTGCTAGTGTTGCCACTAAGAGAATTTGAAATTGCCTTCAGTTTGTGACAGCAGTTCCCTGAAACATGGATCCCGTTGAAGTCTGCAGTATCCAGAGCAGCAGGAGGCAGGCTGTGTACCAACAGCAAAGCCCTAGTCATCTCCCATATTTTTAACAACTGCCAGATAAATAAACAAATGAACAAAACCAGCAAACCTCCCAACCAAATAAAAACAAACAAACAAACAAAACCCCCCAAATCTGCATCTGCTAAGGACAGTAAACCTTGCCTGATGAAATKTAATCTTGCTACCATACAGGAGATGGACTTTGCTGTTTGAGATTTCATCAGTTTCATTGCAGAAAGCTGTTACATCTGTCAGTCGTTTCAGTTTGAAATGAATGCRTGATTTTTTTGCCTTTGTATGCTACAAGAGCACCAGGTTGTCAATCAACAGAASTACAAAATGAGACAACATAGGTGACCCACTGCTGTGATTGGATTTTATTTTTATTTTACAACATCTTTTTTCTTCCTCTAACTTAAAAATGGCAATATTTTTCTAGAGTGGGGAAACAGTCTCATCGGTTCATGGGATGAACCTTGGGTGGCCTCCCTTTCCTATATCCATGTTATGAGAAACATGGATATAGGAAAGGGAGGCCACCCAAGGTTCATCCCTRTCCTGTTGCCCATTCTGTTGAGAGCACTGATACAGTCCAGGTGGACAATGGAGCTGCAGGTGACTATCAAAATCCATTCACAGTGAATTTTTGTGAATGTCATTTCTGTGTGAATGAGATGAAAATATGAATGAAACTTACATACACTTAATTTTGTTATTATTCATTCTTGCTGTAGTGTTAATGCTTTGCAACAAACTTCATGCAGCCCATAGTATTTAATCCGTAGAGCAGGATCACTTCTGAGTGGGCTGTGTAGATTTTCAAACTTCCTCCAGGCAGAGGGGTGGTCCAAAATGTTCAGCAAGTAGTTTGAATCTTGTTAAAATTTCTGGGGTTTGATCTGCTTCCCTGAGTGCAAAAGAGAACTTTTGTTTCTTAACACGATTTTTCAAACCCTGGACTAAGAACTGGACGAAAGCYTAGGTGCTTTTTGATAGGTTTGAGAAACAGATGCACTTCTGTGGTTCTGTGATGTGTCTATTGATAGCATCCCCACTGAACATCCCTGGAGTTCATTATTACTCAGCTTTCTTGAGTCTAGGCTTTGGGCTTCTTCTGAGCTTTAGCAGTTGATTAAGAAATATTCTAATCCGTCACAGAGTACCAAGAAACTAATGGTTTGTGAAGTATTTTAGTCTTCAAGCTTCCACTATAAATGATATGAAAAATAGTGTAATTTTGCTGATGCTTAAATACATCTCTTTCTTTTATGAAATACTGTCTCTGTCCTTTCATGTTTCTCTTTCTAATATCTTCTTTTATTCTCCTTGCACATTTATTTTTGTAAAACATATTTATGCATGTATTCAAATTCTGAGTTTTCCCCTCAAATAATAGTATCACAGTGCAGAAGTGGCACTTTGTATATATGATCTGTTGTAGTACACCCAGCTCATAACCACACATTGCTTGTGTCCACACAAATACTTTTGACAAACTGTCTTCTTTAAATTCAAAAATTTGAAGCATTTGGAAGCATATGTGGATAGCAGCATAATATGGGAAGCCATCCTGTATCTGTTGTAGTTAAAACAAGTAGACAAAATAATTATTTTATTTATATTTTACTTGCTCACTTCTTTTTTATAAGATCATTCATACTATTCTCATATATGGCATAATGCATCCACAATTTGTAATAGATGTGCTATCTCATGGACTTATGATAAAAAATAGGTTGGAAAACAAGCATAAAAAATGTATATCACAAAGCAGAAGAGCAGAGATTGCAACTCAGTAACTGGATAGTGCTTCTTGAATTCAGCAATTTGAAAGGGAGATTGGGATGAGAGATGAAAGTATTCATATATCTTTACATTTCAAAATGGTTTAAAGATGACTGAACTTGCAGAAAAAACTTATTCTTTAATAAGAAAGCTGGCAGTGCTGCTGTGATATACAGGTTGTCAGTGATACTTGAGTCTACTTCTTCAAAGCAGTTTGCTGAGCACTTTTCAGCAGAGCGATTTCATTCAGTACCTGCTGAAGCTTTATAGGTGGTCCAGATCACCTCCAGACAGAGTTCTTCTTGTCATCTATGATATTTATCTGTCATAAGTATGTCACAGAAATAATTCCCAATTCTAGGACTTTCATTCTTTGGATCAGTGGTGACCACATTAAAAAAATGTTCTTCATTCACTGTCTCACACTTGGTATTATTTAACATTTTCATGTCCTAGTGCTAAATACCAGCCTTAGTTGTATTCAGCATTGTGAAAGTTCATTTCAGTAAGCCTCTAGCTACTGAAAAGTGTTATGTCTTGCATCCTGCTGTCCTCAGTAAAGATAGTTGGGGGGTCAGGAGAGCTCTCTGAGCTGTGTGCTCCYGCTTGCTACTGCTCATGACATTTGGCATCAGATAGGGATGCTGTGATAGCATCTTCAATTAAAAGCCATAGGCAACAAGCATAACAAAGAGAATCCTTAAGACTGCTTAACATTATGCCATTGCCTCTACTTGAATAAAACCACCATGAGAATAAATTGCCTGTGTTAGCTTAATTGTGATCTTCACCTAAGCACGACCYATGAGACCTTAGACCTAGCAGAAAACCCTAGCAGGAGTGTCAGGGGCTTTTTCTGAGATTGCTTAAATCTATCATATTTCTGTTAGAAAACACTGACACAATTCTATTTCAGCTTTAAAGCCTTAAGCTTTTGCTGCCTATTTTGGGTTTTCATTACTTTTACGTCAACACAGTTACACAGATAATGAAAAACCCCAAAAACCTTCATATCACTGTATGTAACTCTGCTCTGCAACTATATACCACCTCATTAGTTTTTTCAGTAGCAGAGATAAGTTAACATTCTGTCATGAAATCTGAAATGCCACCACATCTCGCTGAAGCTTATAAGCCATGCCGCAGTAACTTTCACAAAGCATATTAACTCTTGCAACAGAAGATTCAGTCTTGTAAACACAAAGAAATCATATGGCTCTGTCTATCTGTGAAGCCAATTTGTTTGACATTTTCTCCTGTAAATTTTGCTGCTCTTAAAAATCTTTTTAAATACRAAGGGAGAAGTTTTGGTCCTGTCTTTTTCTGCACAATGTAATTGAATGAGGTGGACCTGATCTCATTTACATTTGGACTGTGCTGTACACTCATTACTCTTTAACATGATGTGCCTTTTTCTTGTTTTTGTTAAGATTCTATCTTCAGAAAAAAAAAAAAAAGTGTTTTATATCAAGATTGCTATTGTGAGGTGTCTGGCTAAATGTAAAACCCTTGTGGAGACAAGAAGCAGGTATTTTGTACCTTGATGTAGCTGGTCGAGGTCAGCCCAGAACAATACACTTGGGGTCRATCTCTACTGTCTATGTACAGGTGAAACTAAAATACCTTATCATTCATTAGCAGGATTTTATACTGCCTTACCTACTTCAGTGTGAAATCAAGCTGCACTATTTTGCAGGGAGGTGCCTTTGAGGATATGAATTATGTGTGTACTTACTCTAGGTCCTTTAATACTTTTAAAGAGATGCAAAGTGAGTCTGTCCTGCTGTCTGGCAAAACCATACAATTTGGTCCTGTGGTTGAATTAAAGTCCCTGGACTTTCATATATAATACTGATGATATTAGCAGAGGTACCCCTAAGAGCTCCTGCCAGGCTTGCATCACCATCTGGTATAATTCCAATGCATTTTCATACATCTTCAGTGTTGGTGTTACTGTTCTGCAAACTGTGCTTGACTGCCAATATTACAGATGCATGCAATGGCTATAACTCAGTCACCCCSCAAAGTGGAGTAATACGAATCACCAAAATCAAACATTAATTCTGCACAGGCCATTATGTTGCGATGATGATGGTATAGACATGCCTGTATTCAATTTTAACTAAAGTAAAACAGTATGTTATAGGAAGCATGATCAGAATAAAACATTTCATCCATAGTCTATTCCATGYTGGCGATAAATAAGTAGAGTAGGAACAAATGTCAGTTCCTTTGCAAATGAGCTGGACTTGAGTTGCTTTCTCTGAGTTTTTTTGGTTCAGTAGCTTGAGTCTGCCTGCTCCTAAGAATGCACTTCTGAGTGTATGTCTTTCACTTTTTTAAAAGTTGCTCCTGAAACTGTCAATGTGTTTGGGGTTTATAACTCTTAAAATATTCCTTTGTGTTGTCCCATCTCTTTATTTTTGAAATAAACTCAATGACCTTTTTTTTTTATATATGTATTTTCTACTTTTGAACTTCCTAGGTAATTTGCTTGCCTCATATACTGCACAGCTGTTCCACCCATCCTCTCATTTTCAATATACTTGTATGAGTATTATTTTCCCCAACCAACGTACCTACAAGACCACATATTTGATACAGCCAGTAGTTACTCAGTGTGAGACATTTCCCATTCACATGTGATACCTGCTGGCTGCTGCTTCCAATTATGCCATATGCTGGAAAGCTGAGCTGTTGAAGTATTGGAGTCAATGTTATAATCAAGCTAGTTAAGAAGTAGCAGTGTGTGTCTCATAAAGGGTTCTGGACAATGTCTGATTTCTGCCATAAGCAAAATACTGACAAGTCCTGCTTTGTTTTGCTGCTTTTTCAGGTGGCAGAGAGCTAGACATACATTCATTATATTGTAAAATCATAACCTTCGAGATCTTGCTGAATCTGCCCTACAGCTATTTATCATATGATTGCAGGGAATGAAAATAACATTCTTCCTTCTACTAGGAATATGTTGCTAACCTTGGGGCGAGATAGTGCATAATTTTATGTGTGCCTAGTCTTGCTGTTATATATAGACTATTTTGAGATGAATCAGTATTATCATTTCCCAGAATTTAGCACTAGTGCTTTAGCAGAGCCAAAGAGATTTCATACACTTAGGCTCTTGGCTGCAATAGTAACCAGGGATCTCAAGTTTGAGTCACATTTATATTAATGCCATTTTATAGTCATGGACAAAGGCCAAAAAGATGCTAATATAATTCACTCCCAAGTTAATTTTTTTTAGGTGAGGGCTACATGTAGTGGTCTCTCAGTAAAGGTTATCTGAACCCAATTCTTATTTCATGTCCATTAATTTTGTATTTACAAAATTACAGCTATTTCCCTGATGGTTTTGCTTGTAATCAAGAGTTCAATCTGTYTCCTCATGTTTGTGCAATAATCCCTCTTTTTTCCTCCCACAAACAGACTGAAGTAGGCTCAAAAATCTCTAAGACTTTTTCTTTCCTGTGGCACCCATCCTTCTCTTGCAGCTTCTTGAGTAATATCTGGATTTAAACAAGAAGCATTAATTCACTTTAAATAGCGAGAATGACGGCAGCTGAAGCTCAGTCCCTTTTCACAATTACCAGTTTAACCTCTGAGCTGCCAATCTGATGCTTTTATAAGTGTAGCTCTATTATAGCTGTGTACAAAATATGTAGCTCAGGCTTCTTGCATGACTTSTATTTGCAGGGTGACCTGCAGGAAGTAGACTTAAACACATTAAAATAATCTCTCATCCCACTACATAGACACAGTCATGGCCCACTTTTGAGCTAYTTATGCATACAGACAACATTTTTTAGTGTTGTGTAAAGATAAATATTTCTGGACTAAAATTTCCAAGCTCAGTAAATCTAGTTTCAGGTTTTAGTAAGTGTGGCACTTTCAAATTGTAAGAAAAGCAGGAGAGCATGAAATTAACAGAAAAAGATTGAGGTGGATACTGATGAAAATAGTTGAATATTCAAATCAGGCTACATCCATTGTTTTAAGAAATTACTTCTGAGTGTAGTTATTATGGTAGTCTGTGCCCTTAACTGGAACTTGTGCAATTATAAAAGAGATGTTATTTTCTAATCACAGGGGAGAAAATAATCACATTTCTAGTCCATACATCTGTGATATTTTAAAGTAGTTCAACACAATGGTAAAATGCCTTATACTTAATCCAAACCCACTGGAGCTTCAGATTATGCTGTTCCAACTTGCAGTGTGAATTTTCTTCAGGGGATTCCTAGTTGATTAAAGCTTGATAAAATCTGACATCAGGAAGGGAGAAGTTTGTYTTTATTCTCTTCTGTATTGAGTTAGCTGTCCCAAAATATAGGTATAAAAACAAAAGTCSACTTTTTCAGACTTAGCTGAGGCAAACATAACATTTTTTAATTCTGCAGAATGTACTTGGGCAGAGTGCCCATTTATTTTGTTGAGAATTTTGCCTGATTAAGAACTTTTTTCCCCTTATCTCTTGAGTTTCTTGGACAAACTGTGTTGACTCTGATCCAGTAAAGTAGAGCAAGCTTCTTAATCTGGCACATTAAATAAAAGCTCAGTTGGGAAAGGAATGCAGTATTTTGTCTTTGCATTTCAATTGAGGCGAAATTTCTTATTTTAAGCTTAGGCTGTGAGAATCATCTTCAAGCAATTTAACATCACACACAAAGTCAGGTGATAGTTGCTTGGAATGAATACAAGTGTGTGATGAGGCACATCTTTCCTCTTAATAAAAACAAAAATAAGTAAGTACAATGTTCAGACTTCCTTATTCAGTTCTGTCAAGTAATTCTGTTTTGACTTCAGCACTCCTGCTGTTTCGAGTTGTGGACCTTTCTTTTAACACAGACAGAGTATTATCCTAATCTGCATGCTGGGAAAAAGTCCAGTTTAGAGTAGCTGAAAGTCTAAAAGAAGTTTCACTTTTGACCACATCCCAGKTTTGAACCAAGATTGCTAATGTAGGAAGGCTTGCTGCTTCTGTAGTTGTGGAGACGGTGTTGCACCTCTTTCTCAAAACTTCTTTTCTCTCATTTTGCTTTCTTTTCTCTAGGAAAATTGCTCATATTTCTGCCAATGTAATAATAAAAAGAGTTTCATTTTTTATTTCTAAAACAAATAATGACTTTTTTTTTTCCGCTTGTACTGAGACTTCAAGTTCTGCCAAAAATCTGAGTAGAAATCACCAACTGTTCTGTAATTCTTTAAGCAATTACCATTGAATACACACACTGTGATTCAAAATGCAGTAAATATGTAAAACTTCAGCAAGAAAAATCTAGCACAAATCACAAACAAGTAATTGATGCAAGTACTAAAGTACATACTTTTTTTTTAATACTCACAAATTATGAAACATAAATACATTGCCAGTAATCCCAAGAGTGATTTAGTTTATTGTTTTATCACACGTTGAATGATGGGAGGCTGAATGTACACTGAGTGCTTGTAAGCTAATTATCTTACAGGAGTACTTACAACAGTCAGTTTAATATACAGAAGTACTTGTTAAGAAGCTTACCAAAACAATATGGTGGTTTTAGACTAAAATCATACCAGAAGGTCCATCCTCCAGTTCTTTGAATCGTAAGAAGGAACAGATTGTTTCAAACGGAAGATGAAAAATAACGTAATCTAACCCATCTGCACTTTGGCAGAGTCAGCATAGGACGGCTGAGGTTTCTCGCTTATTCTGAGCTGATGTAGTTATTTGATACAATTCTGAAGAAGTGACCATTTTAATTGAGAATATGTTTTCCTGAAAAACAAAAGTCTCTGTAGGTTCAGATGCGTCTTTATCGATGCCCCTCAGGTTCAACCAGCAGGGTGAACCAGCTGATGGCATCAGCCCTCGCTTGGGAACTGCAGTATTTAAGAGACCACTGGGAAAAAATAGGCACTCCCTTCCTTCACAGTTCTTATTGCTTCCCCTGAAGCCTTCGTCATGATTCAAGCCGTCCATGATTCTTCTTGAACTTTGAAGTCCATTAAGTTTTTCTTCTTGGGCTTGGGAACTGTCACTTTTAAAAAATCTATTGATTGAAATTTCATGCCCGTGCTTGCTTGTTTTTTTTTTTTTTTTTTTTTTTTTTTTTTTTTTTTTTTTTTTTTTTTTTTTTTTTTTTTTTTTTTTTTTTTTTTTTTTTTTCCTGATGCTAGAGGCTTAGCTCTTCTGCTTCTTTAAGGCACTTAGGCTTTTCTTCCTATTTTCTTGCTACCTAACCAAAGGTAGGAACAGTATTCTTACTTTTCTCTCTTACCCTGACTGCAGGCTTTACTCTTTTTCTCACCTTTGCGATTCTTTACAAGAGAGTGAGCAAATACTCCTGTGGAGTAACCATTATGKTATGAAGTGAATCATACATCTGTTACATGTTACTGGCTTGTGCTGTTTTATCAGCAGTTATCATTAACTATGTAAACTTGATTAGCAAATTTGGTTTTGGAATTTTAAACTATAAAGATTTCCTGTTCCCTAGACCAATGCATTTAATTCTGTATAAAGGAAGGCTCATTCAAACAGAAAAGGCCAAGGTACTTACATGAGATATAATGTTGCATAGYTCCTGAAAAATATATTTTTTTTAATTATTTATAGTGGTATATATAGAAGTATATCTATACATATAATAGTTTGTATAATTTTAAATGTTTCAAAATACAGAAATATAATTCTTTCTATTTCAGTAAAGGGTAAACTGAGGCATAGAGAAATACCCTCTTCAAGGTGACATTATTTTAAAAGTAAATGGTAGAACATGGATTAAAACCTATGTATGTCATATGCGGTAGCACTTATATAGATAAGTAAAATTGAATTAGACTTAAAATATTGATGCCTTCATGGAGGAAAACAGCAGTTTTAGAAAGCCAGGATGCCAGCACCACATCAGCAGCTATTTGCATAGTATTGTTAGGGACAACTATTCTGGAGACAATTCAGTGAATCAGAGCTGTTTGATTAATCAAATCAAGTCTCTGTTGTAGCAATGCAAAGAGGTTATTTCTGCTGGCAATCTGATTTGAAATCAAATGTTTATGGATTAATGAACACAAATCAATTGCTTCTTAGCCCCTWTTCAAGTGAAATCTTGTTTTTTAGAAATATAGCTAAGTAGGGAGTAATTAGCCTGGTCTGACAGCACAAGTGAGAATTTATCCCCTCAAAATACACTCTTTACAATTAAAGAAAATCCAAGCAATTAAAAGCAGCCAAAACAAAGCAAAGAACAAAATTTGCAAGTTGTGTTTGCTATTTTATTAACATATGGTAATGTAAGCAATCTGCAATCATAGTTACATTGCATTCTAATTGAACAATAAGCTTAACAGAGCTATTTCATATCAACTGAAGATCTGTCCCACAATTGTGTTTTGAAAAGCAGTCCAGGCCTCGACTCCAGATGACCCTTGGACTTTAATGTATTGAAAAAAAAGAAATAACGAATATTCTTTTTTTCTGAGCAGTTGTTTTTCATTAGATTGTCTTTAAAAACTGTGGACTAAGTGCATATTATAAAAGGAAGTGTGTAATCCATTTGAGCATAAAGGAAAATTCTGCTTTTACAGGAATTCACTCAGAAATAATTCAGGTACAATTTTGTGTTCCCTTTGGTCTTTCTTCTCCAAGAGGGCTCTGTTTTGGTTAGATACTAAATTAGTTATATCTAAATGCCACCTTTGTTTCTGCCTCCACTGAGCTTAACAGTTAATTTTCCAAGGCAGAATAAAGAAATCCTTGCTTTCATATTTTATCCCATCCCCATGGTGCACTRGTCCAATAAGAAGAATGTAGTTCTAACCGAGTTAAGTGAAGAAGCCCTTTTCTGAAGAAAATTGGCTGACTTATACATACCACAGAAAAAAATCATCAATTAAAAATGAAAACAGCTGGAAATTAACATCTTCCTCTTGTTGAAGGTGAATATAAAGCTGCTTCTGATTTGACTTTCCATTTATTTGTTTGAAGATGATCATCATTATTTTACAATTACGTCTTCACTTCCTAACGTAATGGCCCTTATGTGCTTGAGCTTGTTTTTTGAAAACCTGACTATGTGTAACTTTTGATCTAAAAGTAGCTGTACTGGCTTCTGTGCATGAGATAACTGAATCTTAAGTTCATGGAGGGTAAAATTCTTATCAGAACAGTTTAGGGTTAATGAAAGATTTGGATTAAAGTCTCTGGGAATTYCACATTTGATACAAAGTGCTTTTGAAAAGCCTACACTTTTGCCTCATGTTGAAATCATAAGGATCACAKAATTAAATTCTAAGGGTGTTGTCTGCTATTTCTCTTGAAAAGTGATTTAACCTGGAGGTAACAATATTTTAAATGGAAACATTAGTGATGACAGTCATTAATCTGAAAAAAATCCCAACCCAACACCAAAACAAAAGAAGCAAGACATCAGCCATACTGTCTTAAAACTTTGAGAGTTAGATGCTGTTTTGTGCAAAGAGAAGCTCCATGAACTGGCCTCTGATGAAGTTTCATAYTATGTCACCATCTCAAAGTCATGATTTTTTAGTGTGTAATAGTGAATAATATATTTTAGCTGCTTAATTTAGTGTTAATTATTTTGGTTGGTTAGTTCTATTAATTTTGGTTGTTGGGCTGGTTTTCTGGTTATTTTGGTTGCATTAGTTTAGTTGGACCTAAATAATTCAAGTAAGGAGAATATGAAGCCAGTCATTGTGTTGCCTTGTGACTATGCATGTGCATGTATAGATATGAGAGCAGATATATACATGTGCTTGTATGCACAGGATTATGCACACCTATAGAAATWCTGAAAATTCTGCTTCAGAGAGAAGACATGATGGTGGCCAAAGGTGCACTATTCACGCCGTCTAAAGGACATGCACTATGTAGTTACTAGCTAAAGAGCCATAGGAAGGAAATTCAAAGTAATTTTCAACAACTTTTATGAAGACCAACATTACTTCTATTGTGAATAACCCAAAGCTATTTCAAGTTGTCCAGCTGAGAAGTTAACCAAGTCCTCATACAGTACTGGACAATCTCTTTGTTTATGAAAAAAGCTGAGGATCTAATTTCATGACATTTGAAGATTTATTTTACAGAATAAAAACATGCCAAACATTAAAGTGAACCATCTGAAAATCCAGTGCAATTGCAGTCCAAATAAATGTAAAGCTACAGGGACCTATGGCATATATACATCAAAGGTGAATATATTCTGTAGGAATGCCTTTAAACAAAAGCATGATAGAAGGCAGATGAGATGAAAAMTTTGTAACTCCCAGGTTCTTCCTTAGCAAGCAGTTCCCTGGCTGAATTCCTGTTGCTTACAGCCTAAATGAGTATGAAAATACATACGGACATCACTAAGGCATCAGCGATATGATAGGASAGGGTTTCCAGCTGGAAGAGATCACAAGGCATCTCCACATGGATATTTCTGATTCCATTTGGGTTAGCTACATAAACCTTTGGTCTTGTGGGATCTGGGCAGATATTTTMAAGATTTGAGTTGGGGAAACACTGTGCTGATACTGTGAGTTAGCTGTCAGGTGCGATTTCCATGTGTRGGTGTGTAGAACTGTTGCACTGTGCTAGAAGATAAACTGCTCACCATCAGTATGTACAGTTGGTTGTGGCATGGTTGGGTGCTGCCTGTGCTATGAGAAGGCCTGTCCTGAGCATCTCCTTAGGCAAAGTCCATGYGTCAGTGTACTTTGGGCTAATGTAGGCAGCAGTGCGGACTGGTGTGACGGGTTYTGCAGTACATGAATTCTCCTAGTACGAACATGACCTTTAAAGAGTTGTGAGGGTCAGAATTAGGCACCTAAACATTCTGTTTCAGTTAAATTTTTCTCTCAGATATTGAATGTGTATCCTTGCTCAGCATGCATTAAGATTTCTTGAACAAAATTTGTTGATCCTTTTTAAGTGTTTTACCGTAAGAGCATCCTGCTGTTTTCAACAGCGTTGCAAGGAGACATAGATGACATGTCATTGTAGATGATTTCTGATTGTATTATAAGTGTTGAAATTTGACAGCAAAGTTTCAACTACTTTTAAAACTAGCAAYAAAAAATTATTTTGTCTTGTCTTTCAGTGTGTTAAGTTTAGGTTAAGCTTCAGTAGTCTCATCAAGCTTAAATATGATACTTCTGCTGAAAAATTCCCACATCTTATTCAGTGTGTACATCAAAACAAAGAAAACTAGCTCAGTGGTCTGAAGTCAGGATAGATTTTACCCATTGGTGGGTAAGAGTGATTTATGCAACMGTCTGCTGGGATACATAAGTGATGAGTGGCAAGCATGTAGATCATGYGATCACACTCATGGCTATTTTTATAGTAGAAAGGATAAGATCTTGCTGGATTTCTGAAGGATGAGATAGTAGTGAGAATGCAATGCTTCCAAAAGACAAGTCGGATCTGAGAAATAAAATGTTACAATAAGTATCTGAGGTACTTAAGAACAGCTTTATTGTACAATTTCCTCTATTTCGTGGTTGATTGTCAAGCTTTGGTTGCTTGGTTTGGTGTTTTTTTGGTGGCTTTTTTTTGTTTGTTTGTTTGTTTTTTTTTTTAATTTATTTGCTTATTTATTTCCTCTTTTTCAGAATTAAAATATCTAAATATTTATCTTTTTTTTTTCTTTTCTTAATTAACGACTGTGGTTTTATATGTCATGAAATGCAGACCTTAGTACAGCTAATGAGCAAACAAGCTTTTGTTTAAAGGCTTCACTAGGTAATCGATCACAAACCCTGACTGGGAGCTTGTAGCTGTTACTTTTTCATGTCAGTAGAATTAAACCAAGGTTTACAGGTTTAAATTAATCAAGCTGATGAAAGGCTGKTTTTTTTCATTTGTTTGTTTTCCTAAAAAGTAGATGAATTTGACTTCAGTCTACATGAGRAAAATAATATAGGATAATATACATGATTAGAGATAGAAATCCTGCAGCTGTGTGAATGTGCATATGAGAGAGAGAGAAGATGCAAACAGATAGATTAGTTTGCAGCATAAAAATGTTGAAAAAAAAATACTGGTGTTTATAGAGAATCTTGTATTTATTGAGAGCAGCCCTGGAAAGAAATGCTCCGAGTAATCCCTCTCTAACTGACTCAAGTGGAAGAAAGCCAAGTTGTTCAGTTGCACAATGGGTTGCAATCATGTGGGAGAGTTCCTGGTTGGGAGTTGAAAACTGAAAACCTGACATGCATAAGTGAATGAARCTRCCCTATGTGATGYGTTGATTTAAGGTTTTTCTCTCCCTCCTTAAAAATACAGCCTTTGTCTGGGTACTGTAGAGACGACATCACGAGTCACAAAATTAGTTTAAAATTGACATTTTGGATATCGGGGATAATTTGTCCTGACGTTATGGTTGCTGGTTGTGTTTGTGACAAGCAGGCTTGATCCAAGTGGGCACTGTGAGAGCCAAATTTAATAGACGACCATTGTAATTTTCTGCCTTGCAGACAGCGGAGACTTTCTAATGTTCCTTCACCACAACAATCAGGGATTACTAAATAACAAGTCCACAGGATTGGGGGAGGATTTAAAGGATTAATGGAGTATGACAAAATTGCACCTGAGGGGGAAAATCTGCAGCAGTTTTTGTATCCTGATGTGGTACATCAGGCAAATTGGCAATTGCTACTGATCTTTACACATGCATGTCTTCAAATAAAGTGGGTGAGAGTCAAGCAGATGCAACTATGAGGCTAAGGCTGTCATAAGCATTCATGTCATCAACTGCATAAATCACTTAATACTATCATTTTGAGTATTTTGATGATCAACTATATTAAGCATCAGTGGATTGTAGGCACTGTACTAAATCATTTTTTTTACTCCACTATAACCTCTTATCCYGCTAAACTAAATCCTAAAAAAGATTAAAAATGCAGGGTTAGTTCAACCCTTCTCTTCAAAGATAATTAAGGAATACAGTTCCTGTTTAGGAAGAGTGTTTTCAGCTTAAGAACTTTAAAAAAAAAACAAACCCAAAACATATAAAAATTGYTTTGCAGTCTGCATTCATGTGCTGACCTGATATTAACTAACACTACTCCTCTGATAAATATCCATTTCCAAAGAACAGTAGCAATCTTAGCCCTGAGTTGTTATGGGATATTAATATTTTTAATAAATTGTTCAGCATTGTGAAACATGAGCAGTTGAAAAAACAACAGTTAACAGATACTTGATTTCTTTTCACACTGGTTTAAACCAAAAATCCCATCACTGGTGGCAGTGGATTTATATGAAATAGGAACAAGGAGAAGCAAGAAGAGAGTTATTCATCTTTATTTTTAAAACTCTACTTTTCTTTGAAAAGGAACTTAATATACAAWAAACATTGTTTATTACCTCTCTAAGAAAAATATAAACTTGGGAGCATTTTTTCRACTCAGTGGAAGTTTTAGCTTTATGTTGTGTTCATAATAGCCGACCTAGCCTTTAGATCATAGTACTTTTCCTCCCTGCTTGGTATAAACAGTCATTAGGGAAAATAGGAACTGGTACAAATGGTTAAACTTTATGTAGGCCTACACAAGAAGGAGTAAATTAAAGAAGAGAAAACACATACACACTGTTGCAGTCTGAGGTCATCTCTCATGGATTGTGAATTGTTTAAGGAAATGTTTCTTCAGCAGCATTGACTGAAGGTCATGTTGTTATTTGGACTTTTGAGTAGTGGAATAGCAAACGATTCATTAATTCCATTAGCCATCCTCTCTGCACACTGGGAAAAGCAAATGTAATTGTCAAGTATTCCTACTGTATACTTAAGCTGTCAAGGATGCTGTAAGGCTTCAGTTATTCTCTTTGAAGATATCAAAGGAAGGGGTGGGCTATTTTGTGTCTTTAAAACAGAAATAGAGAAAAAATGTGCCACATAATGTAAGCTAAAAGATTTCTTTTTAACCTAAAGTGACATTCAAATACAGTAACACTGGACMGGTTTCTGACTGGTAAAGCTTCTGGTTATTTTTATTTTATTTTAAAAGAAGTTTTAAAGTACTGGCTGTCAGCATGCCATTAAACCCATCTTGTCCCCAGGASCCATGCCAAGGATTTCTTGTTTCCCTTCCCTTCGTGTTCTCTAGGCTGTTCCATCTCACCTGTGTGCTGCTGTGTGTGGTGGACGGGCGAGTGTAGCATGACTGAAGTCAGTGGGCTTGCTGTGCTCTTCTTGCATGGATATTAGGCCAAATCATGGTGCATATTTTTATAGCCTTTCACCATGACATTTCTGATTGCTTAGTGGACAGCAAAAGTGAAAAACATCATGTGGATGTGCAAAATTGTTGGTATTTCTTCCTGCTGTTGACAGGGATGACAGCTGAAAGCCTWGTCTACTACGTTTAGTGGGAAAAATCAAAGACGGGTTCCAGGAAGAGAAGCCCAAAGTAGTTTGAATCTGAAGCACAATGTCTGCCCTCTGGGTGATCACTGCTACAGGTAGTTTCACAGAGAGTACTTTTTGTCCATAGGGGAAGGCAGTTACACTGAAAAGGCAGTGAGGCTCTTGGGTGTGAGATACTTAATTTTAAATATGGTGAGGACAAAGTAGGTAAGCAAATCCATGCAGAGTGGATTTTTGCAAATCCACGTAGGATATTTTTTTCCACCCTACCCATGTGCTGAAAAGGAAAAATGTGCTCTTTTCTGCAGATCTTAATGTCCCAGACATCCTTAGTGATGGTTAAAAATCCACCATCGGTTATTAGACATTTCAGCATGTTCCTTTTATTCAGCAATAATGAATGCAAAGCTGTCTCGTCCTTTGCAAATACTTTGAGCTGTTCAGATAACACATTGCAGAGTGGTTGGACACAAATCACATAACCCTACTGTGCTCTATTTGAAAGGAAAGTGCAACTTTTAATTCATTATTGGCTAACTAATTTTCTGGTATGCTTTTCACACAGTTTTGAGTGACAGTCCAACACCCCCAATACATCATTTCTTTAATTGCAGTGCTGAAAACTTGACTTCCTCTTTAAAGATGTAATTTTACATCCTGATTGTAAAATAATTAGTAGTTTACTGCTTACTCTTTTATCCTGAAAAAGGAAACACGTTTTGCATACTTCTCCAGACATAACATTGTCACTGTGTGATGATTTTTTTCTAAAATATGAAAAACTGTAGRAAAGGAGATCCATCTGTTGGGAAAGTTTTGCTCTGTGTGTGATATAATGTAATGAGTAATCATAAATGTAAAACACTTGATGTGACRATTTCCTATATAATGATTATGCAGTAGTTAGTAGCCACAGTATGCTATATTACTCCTGTTATGTATTTTGGAGGTGGATGCTATGGATTCATAATACGGTTTAACTTGTAAAAGTAGTATCAGTCCATCTGAGGGATATTCTTTCCCCAGGTTGAGAATTATAAATTTACAGTGTTGATTTTTTGAATCTTATGAGCCACTACAGAGTGGAAAATATTTAAGGATAGCAGTGTATGTACTTCTGTATGTTACTGAGTGTTACAATAAGCAATCAGTTGATTGTTAAATAAACAAATATATATATACAATGCATTATATTTATGCAAAGAATAGTTGCAAAAATCAGATGAAGTATTTCACTTTTATTGTAGTAATAGGCACCATTGCTATGTATTTATCTATGCATAGTTTAGGAGAGAAGAAGATGCTGTCAATGATTCTGTAATATTTTCTTCATTGTAGTGGCTATGGAGTTGAATAAGATTTCACTGATATGTATAGTAATGAATCATTAAAACTATAATTTCTAATCAGTATTGGACAGTGCAAATAAACAGGTGTCCTTTCAAAATGGACTTTTGTACACTTTGAGTAAAGAACTACCTAAAAAAAGTATAAAGTAGTTGTACATTCAAAATGTATTAAATTCCATTTTTCCTTTGCTATATTTTGTAAAATGTTTTCATTGTAAACAGTATGCCTCTCACACATGTCAAATCAAAACTCTTATTTTAGAAATATATACCTAATGTAATTGGAAGCTTATTGCACTCTCATGCAATGTATATATTGTGACTTCAAAAAAGTCTGTACTGAACTTTGCTCAAACTACTAGTATGTGGATTTCTTTAAATTTATTTTTAATTAATGATATTAAGGATAAGATCCTTTCTAAATGTACTTTAAAATTCACAATAAAGTTTCAGAAGTTGTTTTGTACAATGTTGAGGCTTTGTGTTGAATTTTCTTGTTCAAATCCTTTTAAACTGGTACCTTGATTAAGTTCCACATTCCTCAGATATGTGTAAATCTGTGTTTAACATCATCGTGATTTAAATCAGATGTACCCCATCATGAAGTTCTGTAGTTCCATTTAYGTCAGAGTAAATGAACACAGTGTCTCTTGGCACTTCTGTAATTTCTGCTGGAGATTCAGTGTGGGTTCAAGAAATTCTGTATTGGACTTCCAGGRCGAGATAAAATGTATCTTGTTTTGYATATCAGCCCTGTCCAGAAGACAATACAGAATCAGTTGGATGAAAGAGTGGAGTAGACATAGAGAAAAATGTGCTTCTTTTAGAATACCCAAAAATCTGTTTTACAGCTCCCAGTGAAAACAAAAGTAAATATGACAATGCTGGAGAAAGATGCACTGGTACACTACACAGTCAAAGCTATTGCAAGCTTTCATTTTTAATCTCCATGTCTTTTGTTTTTAATCTTATTCATTACTGGATGATTCATTAGTTATTGAGGTAAAAATATTGGTGGCATCAATAGGGAATTTGTCTGAGTAAAGAAGTAATCAAGCTCTATAAGGCTTGGAGTAACAATTATTTTTTCAAGTCTGACCTTCATCTGGAAGAAACAGTGACAATTATTTTGCTCAGATATAGAAGTTTCTATTTAACTGTATGTTTAGCAGTGACCGAAAAGCTTAAGCAAGAAGATAGTATAATTTTTTTAGGACAAAATAGTCTTATTCCCCATGAAATGAACTATTATTTAGCTGTTTACTTCACCAAAAGAGAATTAAGTTGCTAATATTATGGATGAAATCTTTAAAAACATTTAACACTGTCACTGTGAAAATTGCTAGTGGCACAGTTTTAGGTCATTTTTGTACATGTTTGACAACTCTGTATGGCATACCTGTWTTATCATGAGATAGTAATTTTTCAAGATGCTTTCACTGGCACTGTATATSTACATATCTGAAGACATATATAGCTTGATAGTCTCCATACAGAAATCCCAATATAGCTCCTTAACTATGGTTAGCTAGAGTTTTGTACATCAAAAATGTAATTCTAATGTCAAGTAAATCTGATTTGAGAATGAGCTAGAAATGTATATGTCTTTCAAAATCCCCTATTTAACTTGTCTGTTTAAATAGGTAAAACTTCTACAAATTAYTTCCCACTGCAAAGCTTCAACTAAGGTCCAAGGCAAAATTAGACCTAATTATCTTAATGGCAGATAATACTCAGCTGAATACTTTACTCACAAAATGCGTTAACATTAATGGTACTATTCCTACAGAAAATCAGATCTTTCTTTCTGAGTGACTTCTTCTTAAAACACTGAAGAACAGTTTTGAATTGTCTTCTAAAAGAATCTGAAATTCCACTCTAAAGAGAGCCCTCAGATCTCTACAGAGAGATAGTTTCGCCATACTCAACTATATTTTAACAGTCTCTAATAACATTTATCTCATTAAAGATCTGCTATGGGGCTAACTCAACACTCAATTATGGTGAAGCACTGATACTCCAAATGAGAGCCATTTTCACTTTTAATTCTGGGAATGGGAACGGATGTTCAAGTATTCGCATGTGAGGAAACACTGATGACCAAAAGGAGGTAGGATCCTGTACTTTTCTTGAAAATATAGCCAGAGAACAGAAACAGAACACCAGAATCAACAGAACATACAACAGAATAAACAAAACACTCACTGTCATCAGGAATGAAAGTCGGCACATTGCCTGTTGACAGGTTTGATGATAGTCATCACCTGCTTGGCTTACTGTATTTGAGACCCATAATTGTCTCTTGATGCATGGATTTGTGTCTTTTTTTTGCTAAGGTTCACATCATCGCCTTTTCCGTTATGAATTATGAATCTTTTTATTGCAATACTACTGCCAAAGTTAAGTTATTAGCTTAATTTGGAATCTGATTGGGTAACTCAGGCTCATATTAGCTGGCAGCTAAATCTGCAAGGAACCCTGTTAGTCTCAGTACTGTACAGTGCACTTTTAAGTGCTCCTTGGTTTGCCAGGGGTTTTGTCATCCAGTGCTGATTGAATGGATTCCCTTGTGCAGAACCTGGCTTTAGCTGAGGTTAAGGGATCCTGTGTTCATTTTTAAATAATTTGATTTCAGTGACAGAAAAATGATCCCTGGTGTCCATAAGCAGCAGTTCCACCCTGAGTTTCATTTAATGAAGTTCTGTAATACTGCAATATCTTGGTAAAATGGTGGTAAAAACAAAGAGGCTGTTGAAGTGGGGTACGGTGACTTTCCTTAAGTAGGACAGACTTCTTTCATATGGATTTTTTAAGAGCTATGTGTGAGACTGATGAGTGCCAGTTTCTAGGCCATTTAGTC
The DNA here is from genome assembly GCF_030028575.1 of Malurus melanocephalus. NCBI lineage: Eukaryota > Metazoa > Chordata > Aves > Passeriformes > Maluridae > Malurus > Malurus melanocephalus. The sequence goes on from NW_026623380.1 coordinate 970,987, forward strand.
ATACTGAGTACAATACACCAACGTGTCTGTTTTTTAGCTTAGTAAGAACCAGATTATGGTCAAAATAAACTAWAATCTCATTATTGATAGCCATCATCAAAGGAAAAAAATAAAAGCAGTTTATTATGGACCCAGGTGACAATTTAATTAGTTTTTGAACTTAGATAAACTCAAAGACAGTACCCCACAGAAAGAGCTCTAAATTAAATCTTATTTTCGTGTCATGAATGTTGCATTTTTTAAGTTTTTGCAGGTTTTTGTATATCAAGAGATATCATCAATCCATGAAGATAGATGCTAAAAGCCATTTAACAGTCTGACTCAGTCAGTTATTTCTATATGCATGAAATAATTTCAACTTTATTTACTTAATAGAAGAAATTATTTTGCTGATGAAGTTTCAGGAAGTGCTCTARCATCTTTGCAGCTTTCTTGAAGAAAGAGAAAATTTCCCAACAGCCAGTGTTTAAATATCTGATTAGAATCTGCTTCATAAGAAAAGGAGTGAAATGATTTTGTCTTTGAAAAAGGCTTCCCTTAGTCTTTTGATGAGGAGCAGATTTGCTGTAGGAACTTGTTAAATTTCATTCTTGCATATTCACTCCCCATTTAATACAAAATGTTTTCTTGTTTGCAACATGAAGCAGGATCTTGTCACTGCRCTGCAAAGGGAAAATATGTAGTGGGCTTGGCATTCCCTGACAATATGCTTTCATTAAAACTTTAAAATGTAAATGTATGGAGAAATGCATGTCATATCCCATCAAAGAGCTTCACAGCTATTGCCTTCATTGCCACTGCTGTGCGGCCGAGTTGCTCTTCTTTTTATAGCTTGTTTGCCTTGTAAATGTAACTATATGCARCAAGATATATTTGGGAGTGAATGTTTTGCAGACCTCAGCTAATCAATAGGAGTCTTAGCTCCAGCTCCATTAGACCATTAGTAGTTTAAATTAGTAACCGGTGGTTATAAGACTTTTAACCTTGCAATTTTTCTCCCCCACTAGGTTCTTTCTCAAACTTCTTTGCAACTGTTTTCATGGCACTACTTGATGTCGTATCAAAAGGAGTGGGTGGATTATAATTCACATAGATGGGAAATGTTAAATGGAAATTGCTCAAGTATTGCTTTGACTATGGCCAGAAAGATGTTAATTAAAAGCAGTGGAGAACATAATCCTTTTCTGAATCTAAATGGCTATGACAGTTCCTACAGTTGGGAGGTATGGGGCATGCTTTAACCAGTTACAAAGCTATTTAGATGGATCAGAAAATACAGTGTAGAAAGATTATACCAGTGAATTCACTTCCAGAAGTGTCACATCATCCATCTTTTTGCCTTCAGTTTTTTATTTTAAAGTWAAACACTTGAAACACAAACCATAATTTGGAACATGCATTAATTGCAAAAAAAAAAGTAAGCGCTCATTTTGCTGTCAGAAACATTTTTTTTTTTGTCTGATAGTACACAGCAATAGGCCTGACAATGGCATTATTGGTGGTTTGGAAAGCATTTTCCTTCTCCGGCTTCTTCAAACTGGCCTTTCCAAAGACTGGTTCAGAGATCACAGAAATAAGCCTCATTTCATGCCAGAAAATCCTATATTCCTTGGTAAGAGAGGGTAACCCACTTGCAGAAAGGCTATTTTTTCTTTGCGGACCRGAATGTCGCTGCTTTGTCCTTCTTGGGAGGTAGAGGTGGAAGGAGCTGCAGTTACGTGTGCTTCAGTGACAGAACTAGGAGACAACATTTTGTACTTGGTATTTATCTCCAGGTGTACTTTTAAGTCATGGTYGTAAAACAATTATTTCTGCCATTGATATGCTTCTTTTTGTAGAAGTCTGTGACAGGACACATGTCTCTGTGATGACATACCTGCATACCACAGGGGTGCAGTAATAAAGCTTCAATGGTGTTACGCCTTTGTGCTTCTTTGTGGTTTAATGCTTTGTTTTTAAAAGTATTTTGACATTACTTTTTCRTAGGTTTTAGTTATGGGTTTATTTTGGTGTTTTTTTGTCTGCTCTTATGCTGGTCCACTCTCTCCAGACTTGCAAAATTACAGGGTTTTTTTTTTTTCTAATTAATATTATTCCTTAGATAATTTCTTTTGCTGATATAGTTCTTTCTCAGGATGATAGAGTATTATTTTATTGGAGGCATATGTTGACATCACTTAGAGTTATACCTTTAAAAACGGAAGCAGTATATTACTGTCCTCATCCAAATCACTTTACAAGTACCATTGTAAACATCTTTGCTATAAACCATGACAAGAAATTAGGTAGTCTGTCTTTGTAAGTGTGACAAGAATGTCAAGCTACAGTGGAAATAAAKGGGAAATCAGCATTATTTAAGAGAAAAACTAATCCACTGTCATATCCAAAAATAGCTGGTTGCCAAAACCAAATATTTCACTTAAATAAAGGCTTTCAGTCTGCTTTAAACAACTATTTTAAAGATTTTAAGGAAAAAGAAGATATAAAATTTAGAATCTATAATTATCAGTGGAGATATRAACTTCACTAAGAATTTTCTCCAAAGACCTAGTGACACAAAATGCTATATAAGAGAAATAATTTGAGAAAAATAAGTGMTGTCCTTTAGCATTGTCAGTTGCTTGCTTCTGCAATTATCTTGGATTACATTCATTTGACTGAATGATCTAATCACCTAGACACCTGTTATAGTTAGTGGAGAGAAACAATTTGGGGACRTTGATTGATCTCATTTAATCTTGAAGTAAGTGGCCAAAATCAGTGAATTTATGAATTTAACCCTAAATTTTAAGTAGCTCATGTGTAAACATGAACCCTGTAGAGATTTAAAGCTAGATGRGGGCAGTTTTTTCAGACATCATATTTCTTTGAGCGTTCTGTTTAAGTATTTCTAGCCCAAATATTTCTCTGACAAGGCTGTGAGTTCAATATATAGAAGAAAAGTCATTACTTGCAGTGCTCTTCATTTAGAAATGTGTAAGGAATAGAATTAAATGGAGCGGAATGTTTTCGGTGATAGCAGGCTGAAGCCTTGATAGTCATTGTCATTGTAGTACCTTAACAAAAAGCATAATTGATGATCCTAGCATTTTAGATATTCTTTAACAGTAATGTAAAGTAATATATGTGCCTTTATACCAGCTGACTGCCTAATGACAAGTGATTTATATGTTGGTCATTATCTCCTTTGAAGCAGATGAAGGAGTTAGTTCTCAGGACATTTCTAAGAGCAAGCTCTCTATTTTGACCTATTTTTCAGTTAGAAAAAAAAAAAGAGCATAGAAATTAGATTTCATGCTGAAAAGTGGCTCTTTACCTTTGCTGTATGCAAACATTGTCTTGCAGCCACCTGTGTCTGTTCCATGTCTAATTTACTCTAAAAATTGGCATTTTTCTAATGGATAGCCCAGAAAACTCAAACCTGAATGACAGGCTTGAATTCWTTCTTTCTTATGCATCATCACCAATTAGACATGAGTCAGACTAAATTGCTCAATCAGGTTTATGTGTTTTTTTGGTTCTCTGAGGGATTTACACTTCTCTGAAGATTTCCTCACAGATTTAATTTGTTTACTTTTTCTGGATGGGAGGGGGTTTGTTTTACTATTAAACCCTATGTGTTGTGAATAGGATGTAAGAAGCTTTACTGATTTTTTTTTTTTTTAATTTTCTTCCAAATTTCACCTTACTGGAACATTGCTTCAAAGAGTATGGATTTTTATCTATGAACCTCAGTGACAGCACCATCCTGTCCAAGCCCCATCTCTGTAACACCTTAAGGCACTTAACACCTTGGGTCTAGCTGGGTGTCTTTTTGTGTCAAAGATGCCGGGGGCTGGGATACCTTGGTTGTTCTGTTGCTCTCAGTTTTATGTGTTTGAATCCACTTCTTTCATTCTTTTTGTCTCCAGGTGAAGAAGATTTTAGTTTTTAATGACAGCAAAAATAACCATAACAATTTAAAAAAAATAGGGACGAGAAAAACAATTTCAAGTATAAATTCTAAAAAAAAAAAATCAACAAGCCTCTGTAATTTCAAAGACCTATAGATTTTCAATAAATGCCCTAGATAATATTTATTTCACAGCAGGATGTGATCAACAGCCTGTAATTTATAGAATACTCTGAACTCTCAATCCATTCTTTTTTCCAGCTGTTACGCCTTTGGGAGTAGTGGAACAGTCTGGTAAAGATTGCAGCAGATGAATCCAGAGACTCCTTTAGAAACATAGCAATGAGCAAAATATGTCAGCATTTCTCTGCTGACAATATGCACTAGGTGATCTTTCTCAAAAGTCTGTTGCACAGTACTAAAAAGACACACAAAAGCTTAGCGTGCCCATGGGGCTTGGGAGTCAGATAATTTCTGTCAGTGAGTTCACATCCATAAGTTAAGGACTATATTCTGGATGGTAGCTTTGTTGGTATAATAAAGTCTCATAAAAGAGAAATATATAAAACCAGATCCATTACCATGGAAATAGTGAAAGGTCATTTCCATGGAAACCATGGGAAGCTCTCATGCTATGATTTTGAGGAAGCCTGTCTTTGAAGATGCAATGCATTTGTACAATGARCCTTGTTTTAAATTAAATTAATTCTATATATGTAAAGTGATAGATATTTTGAAAATTTTAACTGGGTACAGCCACTTTATGGAAAAGGAATGAATATCAAATCCAGATGTGGCTAAGAGAAGGCTGTTTGGTATCTTCTTGTGCCTAGTGCTGTAAATAGCTGAGATTTCTTACTGAGAACAGTAACTTTTTAGGATTAAKGACTATCGTTTCTGTTTTCCATGGTTTCCCTTCCTGACTAAGCCAGATGCCAGAATTTAAGCCTCAGGAGAATGTTTTTAGTAGATATSCACATATTTGGAATTTGAGAGCTCATTTAGGCACAGTGATGAGAAAATTTCAAGCATCTACCTTTATGAAGAAATTCTATAAAATCATTGCAAAGAGTGGGCTTTGGCAGAAATATCTGTAAAATCCTGTGCAAGCTAATAAATCCTAATTTTTTGTTCCTCAGCATCCATCACCACAACATTTTCTGATTTTTTCTTTAGATGGCTCCATACATAGTTTTTTTAGAGAATTTTGAATACAAATTCTTAAGAACTGAATGATGCAGGTAATCACCCTGTAAATGTTGTAAAAAAAAAAATTACTGAATAAATAAATCCTCAGTGTGATTTTTTTCACACTGAGAGAGAATGTACTGTTTCTATGATGCGAGAATGGAAAGGTAGATGGATAAAAGAAGAACACTAAGGTATTTAAAGGTGTTTTTCATGGTACTGGAACACACACATCCTGCCATCATTGTGGATTTCCAARCAAATATTAAGTTTACTTGCAAAATCTTTGAAAGTTTGCTAAACTAGCTTTTTAAAGTAAATCAACTTCATGATCCTCAAGCACTGGAGGGCAAGAATCCTTACTTAAAATAATTTACATAAAATCATAATGAAGGTTGGAGCCAGACTACTTTCTTTTTCTCTTATCTCATCAGAACCACTGAAGCAAAAGTCAGGACATCTGCTTTTATATACCTGGTTTAGATTTGAAACAGCAGTAAGCTTTCAGACATCCTACTCCCCAGGGCTGCCTGGGGAGCCAATGGGCAGAGTTTGTGATATCTAAGGTTAGGCAGACTCTGCACTACGGGTCTTGCCCACAGAAGTATTTAGGAATCTAAGGCATTGGAATGCAGTCACTTGTGCATCTTCCCCAGCCTGACAATGCAAGTACTTGATTACAAAGGAAGCCCCGTGCAGCAGCCTGGGAGGATCACCTGATTCACCCTTTATTTTAGGAATAGCAGTAGCTGTAGGGATATGGCTGCACTTTTCTAGATGAGGTTTTGGATATTATCCATACATTCTTCCCTGTCAGGATTTCAAAATGCTAACCGAACATTAAAACTTTTACCTTTCTACGTTTGAGTGAGTTGAGGATTGAAATGTGTTAAAACCATAATTTCTAAGTTTCTACTAATTCAATGATTTATCAGTACWCACTTTCAATAAACTTGGGCCTGGTTTCAGTCTCAGAGTCTGGGAGTCTAGGACAAGGAGTTCTTGCTAAAAATAAGATCTGCTTGCATCTGCATTAACTGAAAATCAATTCAACTTGTTTATCAGAAGTTTTTTTTACAAGTGGGAAGGAAGAAGTGATATAGTGATCTGATACAGGGGTCACTCTGAATAAGTTTTACCTAATCTGACATCCTGACTTTCAAGGTGCAAGYAAACTGAAAGAGAAGAATGAAAACATTGTGCGTGTTCTGCATTATTTGTCATGTCCAGGGGACAGCCTTGGTTGGAGTCATCATGCACTTTATCACGAAGTCTGGTACATCCATGCACTTCATACTTTGAAACTGGAGATTTTTTTCGATCAAGTACTCTAACTGCATAGAAGATCTTTTTTTTTTTTTGTCATTGTATGCACATCTGTAATTCTTTCCACGTGGAAAAGCAAATACTTGAACTCATTCAACATTTAATTTATTTTAATTTAGTTCAGTGATGGTCTGCAGGATATCTTATTTTTTCAGGATATCTCAGTCCCAGACTGACCAGATGAAGAGGTATGGATTCTTATGTTATGCACAAAGTCTATTTTACTCCTTGATTGACTAAAGAATGTTGTTAAACATTGGAATATTGGTTTGGGGTTTTTTTTCCTTCTTCCTCACTTCTAAATTTCATTGCTGAAAAAAGATACAGATCCTGATAGCAAAAGATTCTTTGACGCGAGACCATCATGATGGGACTGCTGGGTGACATTTAGGTTGGGATATTTCAAAAAGTCCTTCTTATATCCCACCTTAATTCACTTGTCTTAGTTTCATATATTCCTATCATTTCTTAATTATTTCAGGTATAARTACAATCCTATGGCATTTATTAGAAAGTGCTCTGCTTTACAGATTTTCAGGAAATCAAAATATTTAAAAATTAATTCAGCAACAAATAAAAGTCAGCTTAATGTTTGTGTCTCATATCTCAAGTTTTGCTTTTCCACTGGGAAGYTATGTTCAAAGTTATAATTTTTTTGTTTTGACAGGAAAGTTCTGAACTACCCTCAATAAAAAGTAAACCAATATTTTATTTATTTATTTATTTAATCATCTAGTGTTGCCATGAATCTGTAGTTATCAAGAAAGCTTTCTYTACATTTGGCCAGATCCAGAGCAAMGTCAWGGCAAGACTCAGAGAAGTTTCAATGACTTGGAAGAAACTCATTTCATCTGTATACAGCTAGAAATATCAGAGAGCTAATTCATGTCATGAACATGAATCAATCCTTTGGCAAATACTGCAGTTTGAGAGTTTCATTGCAGAGGTACTGGAAATGAAAAAAACCACTTTGAAGTCAGTTGAGATGGAGAAGGTAGGAAGAGAAATGATAATGAGCATTTGTATCCTAGTTTTTAAATATGTAGATGATCAAAATGTGTCTACATTTAACCTTCCCGTCTCCCTCCATCCCATTTTTTTTCATCTGGGTTTTTAGAAGACTAAATTTAGTAAATTTAGTGAGCCAGCAGCTAGCAATGGTTGCTTGGCTCAAGCCACTCCTAACTTTTACCATTTATAAAGGTAGCACTTCAAGCAGTACTCTTCCATATTTTCCAGACATTAAAATAAGGAATGAAGCAGGACYAGACCTATTTGGTCTAGTCTTATGGGCCCAATCCAGATCTTTTACAGATTTTCTCAGCGACAATAATGATACCACAATATACTTTTCACTCGTAGCATTTGGAAGTATTAAATCTGTTCCTTTGTTTATTAATTTTTAAGGGATGTGATTAATAAATGCATAAAAATGGGTCTGCATTTCTAAATGAATCATTTTCATCAAACGAAGTAGGCTATCATTACAACTGATAGTGTTAATTGACATTTTTGAGATTAAAAGAAAAAAATATAGTTTTAAATTCTTAAAATGGGTCAAATGGTAATTTGATGGTTTGAGCTAAAGAACAAGAATCATAACAGTATTTCTGTGTATATTTTCTGCTCTTGATGATTTGAAAGTGGGAAATGGGAAAATATAAGTTTGATTTCTTTAGAGGATATTTATCTGCTGAAAGGGCAAGCAAAAGGTTATCCTGAGATGACATTTTTGAGTATTATATGAAAAGGGGGATGATAAGGATTGTAGAAAGAGATGCAAGGAGTGAAGAAGCTTTATTAAAAAAAAAAAAAAAAGGCAGCAAAAGTGAAATTATCCATCATTTCAGATTTTCAGGAGAATATATGCTAAAATGTCAGAAGACAAAATATTCATTTTAATTATTATTTGTCAGTAGAAGAGATGAAATATACCACCACTCATTATTTTTATTATCTGATTTACTGTTTTGATTACAGACAATGTTTATATCAACAATAACTTCAAAAGTGTACTGTCATAGCCAGCTCCCATGTGTCTTGCTCCCTGCATTTGCAGAACATTTTACAGCACTGACGCCAATGCTACAGACAGTGCCTTTTAGCAAATTAAAGAAAGTTGTATATGTGTTTCAAGTTCAAATCCCCAGTTGAGAAGTAACTCAGGAAACCAGAGACAGAATTTTGAGTATGTCAGATGGTAAACAAAGCTGGTAGGAAGATGCCAGTAGCAAATTTTAAAGTAAAAGCTGTCCTCAGTCTGTACGTATCATATGAATGTCAAAAGTGATATAATTGGATTGCAGATCAGAGAAGATTGGCCTTGAAACACAAAAGTTTATAAAAAATTTTGGAGTGGAAGATATAATGACAATTAAAATAAAAAAGTGATGGCCATGCCAACAGAAACAAAATCTAGCCTCACTCACYCTAATACAATGTATCAGTTTTTCAATTTCCATAATTTTATATGGTAATAATAAATATACATGAGGTATATCTCTGTTAATTGTGTAACTTTGTAAGCTGTTCACAAAAAGCCAAAGAGTCTCCAACTCCAACTCCAAATGTGACACTGGTGTCCTTAGGGGTGTGCTGGGTACGGGAGAAGGGCAGAAGCAGGAGCAATCAACAAAAAAGAGGCATCTGTTCATCCTGGGCTTGTGAAAAGCCTCAGCAGTGATGTGGAATCGAGCTGTCTCATAGGTGCTGGGTGGGGGGCTGAGGTCGAGACAAAGGGATCAAAAMCATTTTCTCATCACCTTCTATATCCTCCAAAGGCTCAGGGAAGGATTAAAACCRAGGTGATTGCTTATTGCTTACTGACACTAGACAAACCCACATTTATCTTTACCTGACATCCTGTAGTGCCCAAAGACCTGGCTCAAGCATCAACATGTACACAAAATAAAAATCTACCAGCTTTTCAAGGTTACCCATTAGTGGACAATCAGAGCATTGTCCATCTGTGAAGATACAGTTCTTGCTTGTTTGTCTACAATATTAACCACACTGTCAGTGCTAAAGCAAGTGATAATAAGTATACGATGGTAATATAATCAATAATAATGTAAGATATAAAGCTCACTTTTCTCATCGGTGAAAAATCTGCTGAGTTAATAAACTGCAAGGTAAAATTGTCTTTTTTTGTCCTTTGAAACGTAGGATACACARTGAGTTTTTTCAGGATTCTGAGGATAAGGTCCTACCTGCCATAGATGTTTTCACGTCTGTTATGAGTCATTAACATTGATGTGCATAAACTATATAGCAAAGGATTACTTTTATTTAATGTTTTGTATAGTTTATTTCTTCCTTTAATATTTAATAAACAAAATAAAAAACACTAAGAAGTTTGTTTTGTGGGGTATCCCATAATCTTGGGTGGTTTTTTTTTATTTATTTTCACTTCAAGATGTTGTTTAGTCTTTTTATTCTTTATGTTCTAATGCTAAGAAACAATTTATTTACAAGGTTTTACAGTTGTGGAATAACTGACAAAATGACTAAGCATGTGAGAAATTAGTAATCTCTATTTTACTTTTTTGTTATATATCCTTATGTATAATAGCTTTGAATAGAACATTTAAAATCTGTGTGGGTGTGTGAATGTATATAATTTGAGATAATATGCTTAGTGTGGCTTACATTTTATCTGTACAGGTAAGTACAGATAAATTACCTTACATTACATTACCTTACATTACTGTACAGGTAAGTAATTTGCCTACCTTTTTGTTTCAGGAAAGTGTTGCATAGCTTTATTTGACCTGCTCCCATAAAATTCTAGCTCATCTCAATGATTTTGCAGTTTTTGTTGTACAGGCGTTATCTCTGTCTTCTAAATATTGAAGACTTCGAACCCCTTTTTTGTTGTTTTTATTTTCAAGATGAAGCAACAGCTATCATATTCCCATTGATAATAATAGAGATTTTGTGTACGATTGCTGTGGGAGCTGGCATACTGGTGTAGCATATCCATGTAGATCATCCAAACAGCATTCAGAATCCTCCCAGAGYGTGTTGGATCCATGTCCAATCCCAATTACACAATGCAATCAGATAGTTATTACTAACTGTATTGGAATCACTAATGTTTTGGAGTGTTGAGCTGATAAGTGTGCAAAGAGCTAAAATATCTTTGTAAATAAGTATTAGAATTACTCTGAGGGGGATATTTTACATCCTTCTTGATATTTGTTTTCATTTCCATCACCCCAAGTTGCACACCAGATATTTTAGAGAGTTAAAATTGCTGGTAATATGATCAGAAAAAATTACTGTGAAAAGCCTGTAAATTCATGTAATTCTTCTTAATGACTTTCCTGTCAGTGCCAGTAGAAAGCCAAAAATGGTTTTTCTAATTGTCAGCTCTGTGACTACAATATCTGAAAATCCATGTTTCTGACTTTTGCATTTATCTTACCAATAAAAATTCTGCAGTTCTGACTTAGATAAATCATTTTGCTGATGGTGCATAAGATAAAACAGAAATTCAACTCACTTTTAAATGAGGACTGATTCTGCAAAGGAAAAAACTTGGTATTAATTGTTAAAAGAGACTTGTCTGACTCTTAGAATAGCTGGGAAGATAGGTCCTTATGAGGGGGAATGACAAGGATTGGTCAAGCAATGACTTTGCTGAGTTTATTTTTAAATATATGTAAAATACCTGACCTTAAGCCTGCTGAAAGGAAGTTCTGCTCTAATTTCAGCAGGCTTTGAATGTTGGGCTGATTAAAGATTACAAAGCACTTACTTCTCAGCTCTTGTAAGTACATTTAYGAGAGTTTCTAAGGTTCTGCATGTACAATATGTGCCATTATAATACCCTGCTGAGACAAGACACTTTGAATCTGTCCTCCATCATACTTATTCTGACTGCAGGTGTGAGGTCTAGTTACACCTGGTCTTGCCTTTTGCAACTTTAGAAATATATCCATTGTATTTTCAACTTAATATATTTCAATGTCATTGTTCTGTGAGAAGACACATTTTGAAGTCTAAATTGTCTAATAAATGCACAAGTTCTTTTTGYGCCCTAAACTGGAGAATCTGTGAATTGAGTGTATAAGGAAGGTATGAAAGGCAAAAAGTCTTCATAAATAAACCTTTATGCTTCAAAAATAGTTTGATGGAATCAAACACTTCTTTGAAACAAAGCTCAAATATGCATTTGATACAACGWTTTTTAATGATAGAGTCCATGGGTATCTTGAGACATCCCATTTCCCATTTCTTGGCAGTTTATAACAACTGATATAGTGTAAGTCAAATTCATCAGAGGACACCTTTCTGAACATTTCTATGCTCTGCTGTTGTAGAGCTCCCTAAGGGCTCTGGAGACACAGGCGGAGAGATGTTTATTACGGGCTTCATTTATTGAAGAAAACAGCTCTTCCATTAAGGGGGAGGATCACAGAGAGGCAGTGAAACTCAGAGAAATCCCTCAGCTCTAGATTTTAAATCTCYCAAGCTTGCTTGTTCTTTTATTTGTCTGTCATTGTGCACAGAACAGCATGACCACTGTTTGCCTCCCCAGCCACAGCTGCCAGCGGGGGATAAACGAGAGGCCCAATGCAGCAGAGGGGAGGGAAGGGAGGATGTTTACACTGACCCAGCCTGCCTGAAGTTTATGCAGGAGGAACTGCTATTAGAGATGTACAAAAATGTTAAAAGGGAGGAACTCTTGTCATCTGACGGAGAACTTCCTTAACCTCTGTCTCGCTGTCTTTCCTCCTCGCAGAGTGGGAGATTCTCCACCCCTCTCTAGCTCCACTGGATTTTCTTTGGGTGAAGCTGGGCTGATCATCTGGCTGGCCCTGAGGAATCTGGTGTTCAAACAGGACAGGTCTGTGGCCCAGTGGGCAGCTGGTGAGCTTTTTGCTCAGCGTGGGCAGCGGGGGCTCATTGCTTCTTGATTGSAGTCAGTCCCCACTTCAGTATTGTCACTTTAGAGGTGTTTCTCTATCACTATTCAAGCTGCTTTGGAAATGGAAAAAGGGAAAAAGTCCCTCCACCCTTCTGGAGCTTCACTTCCTTCATTCCTGATGGTCGATACAGATTTTGCAGCAATTGCCAACACGCGGCCTTGGACCACGTGCTTCAGTTTCTTGGGAGTAGCACACTTTTGAATGGACATCCCAGGAGGCTGGGTGGCACACACTGTGTCAGTCTTCAGAAAGGTATAATTCGCTTTTCCTTAGTCACTCAGCAGCTTCGCTGGGCTCTTATCATCCCTCCTGGACACCCAGCAGCATAAATACACAGCAATCGCTGTACACCCCAGCTATACTGTGATTACACCTGTGGGTGTGAAAGGAAGAGGGAAAGCCCTGYGTGTAATCTCATGGATGCTTCAGCTGCAGCCTGGCCTTTTGTTCCTTTGGATTACCAAACATTATGTGCAGAATAGATTGGTGTTTTTTTCTCTCATGTGCTAATTGATGTAAGTATGTGAAATTCTACTCGGAGGCTGGATCAGCTTATAGGCAAGAAACATGTTCAGGCTGGGGATCAYCTCACCTAAGCCTCATTGTCTACAACGGAAATATTACACCTGAGCTCTGCATATAGCACACAGCAGTAAAGAAACAGAGAATAGGGTGTCACAAGCCAGTTGGCATTTTTAACCGTACCAGATGACCTACAATTCCTTCTTTTGCTCCACCAACGAGGAATACTAATGTTGCGGCAGACTAATATTTCTTGCAGGATCAGATTATGTGGATTTGATATATATGATCAGAGAAGGAGCTGGTTCAATGTAACACATGTATGCCATGRCATTACCCCCCAGGGAATGTTAATTGCTTTTACATAAAAACGTTTAAAGGTTGGGTGTTTTGGTTTTTTTTTTTTTTTTTTAAGTTTCCACAATCTAGAGCAGCTGTGTTATGTGGAAATGTTTTCCTTTATAGCATGCATGATGTTTAAACCTGTGCTACTAAAAACAGTGTTTTTATAAACAAGCACAAGCTTTTCCTCGAATCAAATCACTTTTTTATTTTCCTGCATTTATTTCTTTTCAAACATATTTGTCTCTTTCTGCCTGACTGTGTATTTCTTTTTTGCCTATGGTTTCTTTCTCTGCCCGTCTAATCTGTCTAACCTATTTTAGGATTTTATGGCAGTCTTATCACTTCAGTATCTAGGTATTAAATGCTTCAATGCATTTCTGAAGGCTTTCATTTTACTTAAATGCTTTTGAACACACTTAGGAAGTGTTATTAATTAGAATCAGCAGCCCAGTACAACTTCAGGTACTAATTAGGTATTGCCCTTCCGTAAATTCTTTATAACTTTCCTACAAACTGAACATTTTAGCTAACTCAATAATTTGGAGATGGAGAAAACCATTGTATGTGYTTTTGTCAACCTGTGCTGTAAACATATTAGATATGACATTGTGAGATTGTACTTATTTGTAGAATACAGCCATAAATCTTAAAAAATAAAGTTGTTTTGCCAATTATTGTCATTAARTTCATAGGGAATTAAATCAAGACAGTGAACTTTAAAAGCAGTCATCCAATGACAGTTTAATTCTAACATTTTMTTTCCTTTCATGTTTGGTATAGTTTAAAGGGTTTATTTGTTTGTTAGTTTTTTTATCTCTATTACCACATAGCAATAACTTGCCTAGAGTATTTTAAACAACATTTCCTTCTTCAAAACAGTGTGGCTGTACTTATAAAAATCCTGTTATTTTCAAGCTGAAAACTCAGTAATAGGATAGTAAATATAATACCCAACATTTATGTGAGATGACAAATTGTTTAATGCATCTGGTATTATATCAGCACTTCTAGCACAAAGCCCAATGAGTAAGAATTTAAATATCTCTGTAAAAATCTTAATATTTATTGAAAACTGGCAACTCTGGGAACACATCCTGCCTCCAGAGGTTTGGGTCTGGATTGTTGCTAGCGATCTACCAGATGCAATCAGACTTTGCTGGCCTTCTCACACAATAAGGAATGGATAGTTTTCCCCTGGTAGTGGTTCAGATACAAAAGAAAAAAAAAAAAAAAAAAAGAAGTCATCTATGAGAGACTTCAGTTTAATACATAAATTTTTTCCTTGGCTTTTTTATTTTTTAATGTGACTGAAGTATTTGCAGGACACTTCAATAAACCATGTGCATTTAAGAAAATAAATGGACCTAATGCTATAAACTCAGTGGGGAAAAATACAATATGTGTTAAATGTGAGCTGGTTTAAGTCTGATTCCACACTAATGGGTTTGAAAAAATAACTCCTCTGTCTTTTTGTGCTTTAAATTTTGAACTGCATTTTTTAACTGTGAAATTATTATGATAGGAATGAAAATTGGTTGTTAAATAGAATAAAAGTGTGGCTATTTATGAGATGAGGCTAAGACAGATTTGTTTAACTCAAACAATAATCTTTTATTTGTACCACATTAACCTTAACACCAGAATTCTACTTCRGCATTTCACATTTCTTTTCTCGTATGAGTGTTGAATATTGTTTCTTCCAAATAATTTTGTGAAAACATGAGACTTCTTGCTACATTTGGAAAGCATTCCATTTATTATGATCCATTTTTATTACCTTTTTCTTTCAAATAGGCCCTATTCTTCATGTACCTCATAAAGTCAGACAAATGCAAGTATATTCTGGATTAAAATTGCAGTTAGTATAGTTTAGCCTCTTGACACAAGTTTAAAATGAACAAGTTTTTTGAATTATTTCAGTTTCCATTACTTAAGGGTCTGAGAAAAGTACAAGTAGATGTGCATGAATCAACGTTACAATACGGGATATCTGCAGTGTTGAAACTGAAGCAAAATAATTTTTCCTAACTGTAGCACTTAATGGACTTTAAAATCAAAGGATATTCTTCCCAATATGTTATCTACAAAGAAATCCTGGAAGCAGCTTACAAGACATTTAAACCTTGCTTGGATTTTGGCTAGAAATTCAGCATTAGCAATTGTCAGGAATGGACTTGCGGTGTTTGCAGAGGCCACATCAAATGATGGCAATTTGTAAAACCRTATGTAAAATTGTATCTATATAATATCTGAAATTAATTTATGAATCTCAGAGGAAAGTGACAGTGCACTTGATGAACACAACTCCAGAACAACATACCAGTTAAAAAGATAACTGTCTCCAGAAAGGTTTATCTCAGCAGGCTGATTTTTGTACCCAGAAATAAAAGTATCATGACCAGGTAACACRGTGATTTATGAAATATAATGGGACTCGAATCTCAGATCTCAGGAATCTCCACATAACCTCTGCACGTCGACAGCTATCCCTGTAGTCATGATGCTGAATCCTAAAGAGCTGGGAAAGAAAGCAAGCTTTTGTCAGAAGTAGAGCCTTTGCTATTCTTCAGGAAGAAAGCYTTTGTTCAGCTTAGTGCAGGGAGTTGCAGCTCAGCAGAACTTTTTGTACTTTGTTTTTGGCTGACATTGGACTGCAGCTGTGATACAGATTCCTTTTCAGGGGATCTTAGAGGAACAAAATGAAAGGTTGAGACAGGGCAAATATTTTTATGAGGTCCTCGGGGAAGTAGGATCCCTGGAGAAAAGGAGTGAGGATCAAAAATTCACATAGTAATCTGACATTCACAGTTCACCTGAAACCTGAACTTTAAAGTAAAGGATGTACAAGTCACAGTTAGTACATGCAGTGTCATGACCACAGCATCTCTCTTCTTTCCTCATTACTTCCAGTAGAGCATCCCATGTACACAGCAATCTATGGCTCCTTAGAGAGTCAGATGGCTGTGAAATAACCACTCTTCTCTTAAGTCATATTGGAATGAGTTCTTCTGCCAGTAGACCACCAACTCTACTCTGTCATTCATACACAGAGCCTTATATGAAGGATTGATCTGGGCTGCTGTGTATCAGCTACACTGCAACAAACTCTGGGTACTTCCAGTCGTGTCATTTGTCACCAGAGCATCTGTAACTTCTTCTGATGCTCAGAATTTATGTTAATGCCCAAAGTAGAGCTAGTCATGTCAATATGTACACTCAGTGTATTTTTTTCTCTATCCATGTATTTCTGATAAAACTTTGCAGCTACACTGTAAGAAAGAATGAAAATTGGCTATGTGAAATATTACATAAACTGTCATCTTTGTAATACCTGACACATTTTCAGAAGAATGCAGTTGTATGTATATTTTAAATATGTGAAATTCATTCTCTTTACTGAAAAGTGGTGTTGGCTGATGACAGGAATGCATTACAGTTCGGGACTAATGAGTTCTCTAGGGGTGAAAATTATCTATGTAATTGGGAAGAAAGTTTTCTTTCTTAAAACTGATTGCTTTATTTATTCAGTTTAGTAGAGCAAGTCTTTATTGTCCCAATTGTATGTAAGTTGTTTGCTATGCCCTTTTTTATTCCACACAGATTTATATTGTGGTTTTTGGTTGTTTTTTTTACCAGAAAAGACTTTCTTCTCAAGAAAAAAAGGAAAAAGAAAAAGAAGAGTAACTAATCTGTTTCACCATAATGAAGTAGTTTCTCTTGAGTTGAACTGTTAGTTTAGATTGAAAGAATAAACCTTCCTTCATTTAAGAAAGCCATTTCAATTTTTAAAATGTGTACTGTGAAAAAAAGTTTTGCAGCTCAACCCAAATCTATCTAAGCATTGCAGGGTTGCTTTCCTTCAGTGGTGAATGAAACTCCTTGTATTTTAATGGCAAATAAGTTAAAAATATATGTGTTCAGTGCTTCATGTTTTGTCCAGAGCATTTGAATGGCACCAGTCTTTTCTCCTGATCTTTCAGGGATGCCTCAGTGGGAAGGATGACAGGTCTAAGCATCCCATCCAAAACATGAGCCGTTAGCCTTTCCATTCTGACTGCTTTGCTCCTGGGCATCACAGTCCTTGTAAACAGATGTCTGGAAATTTTGAGATGAACATGACTGAAAATTATTCCCTTTCTTCTCTGTGTAATAAATACCAAAGATTCCTGGTAACAGAATGCTTTCTCTCTCTGTRGGCATTGCTGACCACTGGTGTAATACATTCTTGATTACATATGAAAAAAGGGAGCGTTCATCCTCTGGTTTTGTTTTTTTCTTTTCTTCTTTCTTTAAAAATTATTTAAGATACAGGGTTTTTTGTTTTGATGAGAAGAAGAATATATTATTTTTTCAAGGGAGTATCACTAGGACTCTAAATCTTTCTGATGCTGATCAGTTTAAAAAGTTCTAGCCAATTTTCTGTTTATCTTGTAAAATTAGAGAAAACCGCTCCTAGCATCCTTTCTATTGTCATACCACCATCCAGCCCACCATCCACATAACTCTTTAGCATGAGGAATTTAGTGGCCTGAGCTCTTGGACAAAAAGGAGTAGCTGTTCAACTCCCGCTGTCTCTCTCAGACATTCTCCAGATAATGTAGTATCTCTTAGTTGACATCATCCTGAAATTGTATCTTGGATAGATTTTTATTTTTAAAGTGATAGTTTCCTGTACAGTCTGCTCTGTCCTGGATCCAGTTCAGTATGGAGGAGGGTAATTCATCATTCTTTAGACTGATTTCATAAGATGACACGGGCTGGCTCCTGTGGATTCAAAAATTCTGCAATGCTGCAGTGTCTGCCAATACTAGCACCTGGAAGTGATGTCCTTGCAGTGATCTCATGCCTAGTAAATTAGGATTTCTAGAACTCTCCAAAGCCCACTCATCTTCCAGTCCTCTCCCCTAAGCCTCGAAAGTCAGTACTGAAACAATGACTGTATTTCCAAAACAGTGGACCGGTGGTATTACGCCATTTCAGCTCGATGGATGAGAGGTGGCACCTACAGGATTGTCACTGCAAGGTGCCCCCTTCCTAAGGAGGAAAGATTGACTTTTAAAATGCTCAGTTTCTCGCTGTCCCCATTCAGCCTAGAAAGGAGGGAGCATGACTGTGACAAAGATGACTTCTTAAAATCTGACATGAGAAGAGAATACATGCTGTTCTGTGACTAATGGTGGCTAAAAGATCCTTCTAAAAGATCCTTCTCCACAGATTTTGTTTCTACCAACAGGAATTAGAAATGGTTGCTTGCAGTGCTTTTCCTTATACGGCAGCAAAACCATCACATGTTTTGCTTCCCAACTATTTTGGCTTGACACAAATGTGAAGCTGGCTCAGAAACAGCTTGTAAGAGAGAGAAAAGTAAGACTTAGCTCCAGTAAGTGCCTGAACACTCTTTTTCATTCATTTGGCATGAGTATGATGGTATTTCAACTTGACATTGACATGGACATTTCAATGGCTGGACAGTAAGCTCTCTGATAAAGCCGTTGTCTGACTAGGAAACAAGGCTCTCGTACAGGGCAGCCTCTTTATGGCAATTATAATAAAAATTAACCTTTCAAAAGTTAAGTTTCAGTTTAAGAGGCCAAAACAAGGAGTGAAAGCAAGGATTAATTTCCCAGCAACAATCTAAGCTCTTGCCTTTTGAAAAGAAAATAGAACGCAGACAGGATTTTATGAGTGGTATTTAGATGCATGTAAATATAAGTCTTTTAATTTTCATGTTTAGGCCTTACTTCCAGATAAAAGCACAAACAATGAGTCTTATATGTGGAAWCAGACCTTTCCTAAACTTTGGAAAAATCAGAGCAAAATAAAGAAAAAACCCACATAGAAAATAATGATTTTTAGAATATGACAAGCTGGGTTTTTTAGCAATAGATTTTGACAAGAGCTGGCTGCCTCATTACGCTTAGTATTTTTTGGCACACAGTTTGAATATAGTACTCTTTCTGAGTACACTGCATAAAAACATAGCTTTGATATGGCTTAGGATGTCTATTCCATGGTTCTCTGTATATTTCTTAGTTTTGCATTAGCTGCCACTGTGTGTTGTTTCAAAATGTACATGCAACTCTTTTCATCTGTGTCTCCTTCTTCCTGTTCTTTGTTTCCTTTCCTTTGGTTATAAGCATTTTATATCAGCTTTCTGAATCTGTTTTCCTATACTAGAGCAGCGCCAAAAAGTGATATCATCTGGAAGTTAAGTAGAGACATTATGTATTGAAATGATTCCTAAGTCATATATTCCACATTAAGAAATATCTGGGGGAATAAAATTTCTGTCATGGCTTGTAACTAATGTGCAAAAGACTTGCTCTATCAGACAGTAAGTGATATGCACAGTGAGAGCCCGTCATATTTAGGTTAGCAGTTTGCAGTCCTTTCAGTTATATTTTTTTTCATTTGAAGGTTTATTATCAGTTGCTGTACATTCATCCAGTTATTTAGGTTTCAGTAATCTTATCTCTGATTGTAGGATCTTAAACCATTTTTTCATCTGAAGATTAATCTGCTTTTAAAGAGTATTTTTTTTCTCCTGATTAGCATCAAGGAAACCTTATTCCTTGCTGCTTTAGATGAATGGAAATTCTTTTGGTTTGTATGTGATGACAAACTAGGATTTCTGCCAGTTTCCTTGATTGTATTAGAGAAATTCCAGACAGCTAGAGAGTAGTAGCTGCTTAATGCATGTTTAGTATTGTAAGTGTCCTATTGATGGTGCATTAATAGCTGTCATCAGAAGTATCGTATAAAAACTTTGGTGTCAGCAGTGCTATGCCTAATGGCAGACTCCTTGTGAACAGGCTACAGAGAGAGGTGAAAAAGGATAGATTATTGGTTTAGACCCTTGTCCCTTATTTGGAGGAAAAGAGGGGTGAAACTGTCACTTTAAATAATAGTTTTCTACTTCAGGAGATGGTTTGTTGGTTATTCTCTCTTCTTGTAATGCCAAAGTTGATTTTTGTGTACTGGAGACAATAAATGTAATGCAGGAGCCTGATACATATTCATAATTTTGCTCTAAGGCTAAAGTGCTTTCCTTGTAAATTCATCTAGCTACAAGATATTGTGAGCACCAAAAGCAATTACTTCACCCCATCAGATTGCTATAAAAGAGAATACCATTAAAATCCTTGTTCTATATTTATTGTTCTAACAGGGAACAAGAAGAACATTCTGCTGAGATACCAGTGCAAGAACCAAAATTAGGATGCTTTTATTCAATTATATTTGACAAAGCTGGACACCATTTTTTTTCAACATGTAATGTAGTAAATTTATGTACCTATCAAAAACAATTCATAAAGCTCTCTGTAGTAAAATGGGAAGGGAAGACAAATTTAGAAAAAGAACAGCATGCTTTCCATTTTCAAAGAAAGACATGGGAGTCAGGAGAGAATGCTAATTTTTAAAGTTGGTGTTTCTATTCCCTGGGGTTTTTTTTCACTGTATAACACTTAGAAATAATTCATTGACTGGATTCTATATAGAGTTCAAAAAGATATGTCCTGCCTCCAACACATATATAAAATAGAATTAAAATCTGTATAAAACCAAAGGGAATGTGGAAAACAAGGGGAAAAGAAAAACAGGAGGAAGAAAAAAAAAAAAAAGAAGAGTTGTTTTATAGTAAAGGACACTTATAAGTGAAAATTGAAAGAAAAAAAGAATGGATTAACTTTTTAACTGGGTAACTAGAAGACATTTCACCACGCATATAGAGAGAGATTTGTTTGAAAGTGAATAGAATACAGAAGCTGGGTTCACAGGCTTAGCAGAGACAGAAGTAAAACTCTCAATATGAAAGAAACATGATGGAATGGTGGAAGGTCAGCATTGGATTTTCTTGAACATTGGAAAAAAAAAATATATGGCAAAGTAAATAATACAGGGGCAATCTTCAAAAGGAGCATAAGGCAAGGAATGTTATGAAAACATCAGACCAAATCAATTATCATTCACACAAGTACTTTGTAGGGCTGCTGTAGTGTCACAGTGACAKTTGGTGAGGCAAAGAGGGAATGGAGGGTATGTGAGATGGGGAAAGCTGTGATGGCTTTTGCRATGTACTTTGGGAGATGCAATAGACAGATGCTGTCCTGGAACTCCTCCAGTTCATGGAGCAGCCTACACTAATACCACCGTGGTCACTGATTCACTCTGCTGTCAATGGACAGAGGCACCTCCAAAGCACCATCCGTCCTAAATTAGGAAAGAAAAGTCAATGAGATGAATATTTATTTTTCAGGGATTCTTGGACATTTTGCTACTCCAGGTAGTTAAGGGACTACCCCGACCAATAAGATCAAAACCTTGTCATAACATTATGGATGTTGAATACCAATAGTTGGATGGTGAATGCAGATTTTACTGCAGCACTGCCAAGAGGCTCCACACTAAGTTAAAATCTCCTTGTGCAGGTTCTGTAAATAAAGCCCTTTACAGAGTCATGTTGCTTTCTGTACATGCATCATGCATCTCACTTGGAGACAACTGAAGCAGGAGCCTTGTGGACCAGAAGCTTTATGAGGTGAACCACAAAGAGCTTTTGAAATGTTTTTAAGTGGACTGAATTGTGTCCCAAGATGTTCACAGACCTTGTTTCTTCTCCATTTAATGGTATAAATTTCAGGAACTGTTTTTCTGTTTGTTAATGTAGGTAATGTGAACTGCTGCAAAACAARTTGCATTAAATACATTTGTATATCATATCAGATGAAAAATCCAATTAAAATTACTTATTTACCATGAAAAGAAATGATCATGAGAAAGAAAATTATTTTTAAATGAATGTTTTTTATGAGTGCTGCCAGTTTAGAACTGGTGTATACAGATTTATTATCTAAAGTTGTCTTTTTTTAAAAATGAACTGCTCTAAGCAGTCTGAGAGTGTCTATGAATAAGTACTTGCAGCTGAAGAAGAGTATCTTCATGGAAAGTATCTCCAAGGGCAAATCCCTATTTTTACACAGATTTTAACTTTTTTTTTTTTCTTTTTCCTGCTTCAAGTAAAAATTTTTGCTCAGACAAATKAGAATTTTCATATTTAGTTGTTCTATTGTTTTTAAAATTAATCTCAGGACAAAGTTGCTTCCTATGCAGCATTTGATTTAGATGTTTCCTTACTGCTTTTGTGGGAAAGAGACTGTATCACCTGGAGCTGTCTCAAGGAAGGACTCTCCAGAGGCTGAGCCACTACACGGTGGTGAGGAGCAGAGATGTCATCCTGGGAGGCATCACAAGTGTGGTTAGAAACTGTTRTTGCCTTTATCACTGCACCACCTCAGCGTGATAATTTGAATTTAGTTAACTTTGCTGTCCTTGTGAAATACGAAATTGTTGCCCTTTTCTCTGAGATGACAAACATGCTGGATTAAGTGACTTGGCAAAGATGACATAAGAATTGAGTACAAACAGTAGAAAATGGACACATGCCTCCTTAAGCCTATTCAGTTCTTTTTCAAATAAGCTCACTAAATATCCGCCCGCCCCATCTCCCCCCTCCCCATTTTATTTGTTTTCATTAGGACACGTGTCTCAGTTGTGTGCATAGAGAAAAGCTTTGCACTCTGCTGMAGTTGTGGTTGTATGTCATATATTTCATAGAAACCAGAAGCATAGATAGAATCTTATGAAATTGGGTAATTTTGGAGGAAGCTTCTACTTGTTATATCTATGGAAAAGAAAGCGAAGCCTAACTACCAAGGAAAAGAAGAAACATGAAGTACAGGGCCACCACCCTGGAAACCCTTGCAGTTAATCAAGCAGGGAGCAGAAATCATCTTCTTTTTGCCATGGTTCTTTTTGCTATTCAAAGTTTCAGCTGTTTTTGTAGGTCAGTTTTAGAAAGATTATTTAAAATTCTGGTTTGGTTTCTGTGTTCCTATCAAAGCTTTTTGCCCAACACATTCCCATCTCAACACGCTCTCTGCCTACACACCCTTTACAGGGTCTCCTTCAGTGGTAAGATGCATTGCCAATGATCTGTTCCCTCATCTGTCCATGTACACAAGGGCTTTTGTGCCTGAAAACACTTTTTGGTTTGTTAAACAAATTCTTGTCCTGTCAACAGGGTCTGCCTGTGTCAAGKTGGGAATAAGAGGTAGATTTAATTCAGGATGTCCATATGCAGTAGAAGATAATTTGAAGTTTTGTTTTCTGTGCTTTAGCAGTACTGGACATCCTTAATATTCCAGATACATTTTGGACAATAACCTCTGTTGCTTTAGTTACATCTTCACTAATGAAAATCCCTGTAAAAGTTTCACAGTAAATACTATCTCTAGTAAATTTAAGGAAGGGAAGCTTTCAGTTCAGTGTTTCTAATAAATTCAATAATACAAGAAATTAAAAGAAATTAGGTCTTCTCTATGAAGATGCTGTAGTGCAAGTAAGATAGTTACAATGAGCTATTGGAGCCATTGTCAAAAGCACTTTAAAATAAGATTAGATCAGTTCATTGTCGTACCATTTTCAGTTGGTGAATTGTAACTTTGTTTTATGAGCGCTATTTAGCATACAAATTTCAGTGGAACTTGAAGGAGACAGTAATAGTTGTGATGATTTAAGATTAGAAGTATTTGGATAAACATAGATAATAGTTGTTATAGATCTGAATTGTCACCTGAGATTAAATAATCTGATTTATCATTTCACTGAAGAATTGCAGATAACAGTTTACAATATATTTTCATATGTGGTCTTGTCATTGTTTCCTTTAGTAAATTATCTTCCTCTGTACAGCAAAAAAAAAAGAGTTTTATTTTTTCCTAAGGACATGTAAGATTTATGGAAAAATTGTTATTTTCCATGTAGAAGAACTGATACTACTTGCTTATTCACTTTGATACAGGATGGACAGTTATGATCTTCATGTACTTATTTATATTTAATGCATTTTGTTTCTCCTTCATGTTCTGGAGTTGCTAGAGCAACCACATTTATGAAAACTTGCAGTTAATTTAATATCCATTTGCCAAAGTTAATAAAAGCATTCTAAAAAAATTGCTTCTTTGTCAGCCTATTCTAATGATGATGGTGACTAGACAGGTCATGTCTCAGCTTCCAGAATCAGAGGGAGACATGAAAGGATTCTGGTACGAAAGTATAATTAGTATGCAAGTGTTTTTGCAGAAGTGTTTTTGCATAAGTATTTTTGCATAGATTTCCCAACCAACTTTCCAAAACTTTACTATTAAAATTTAATGGCTTGTTTAGCAAATATTTTCTGTTTCAGCAGTCATGAGCCAGGTAGTTATTTTCTCTGCTTAGAGTGGCAGTCTGCTTGACATAGGAGATCCTTTTTTCTGGATGCACAGTCACAGAGAGCGCCGCAGACAGACGATGGCAGAGTCACTTTCCATCCCCCTGCTACTCAGAGTGATGCAAAGGCAAGGCTGCACCGTATTTTCCTCCCTCGCTCGGGCCTGTAGCCTTTTTGTCAAGGGCGCTGAAGTACATCCAAATTTATTTTCTGATGCAGACTCCTGCTGACTGAAATCTAGGTCGGAACCTTGTGACCTTCCTTCACGTGCGTTGCTCTGCTCGTCAGCAGCAGCAGCGCTCGGTGCCGCACTGCGAGGATGAGCATGGGCTGCTGAGAGGCACATGGCACGGGCCGGGCTGCTCTGCCTGCTACTCTTATCAGAAACCTTTCTTACGCAAGAGCTCCAGAGCTAATGCACTGCCTATTTAAAAATATCATATTCCTCCAGGAATGCTGAGTTATTTCAGTAGTGATCCAGCAGTGTCTCCTAGGAGAGGGAAAGAGCTTTCTGAGGTCGGGAGGAGGTCCTGCTCCTGGCAGTGGTCAGCAGTGAGTGTCCAACGAATGGCGTGATGGCAGGGAGACAGATCACAGAGGTGACCTTCTGAGGTGGGGAGTTATTTATTTCTTTCTGCTCCATTCACAGCAGCTAGCAGCYAGCAGAGGCAGGAATCAGATCTCCTTCATTTGGTAGCAGGGGCAGAGGGAGTTAACGTGAAGTAATGGGAAGTAGAACATGAATCAAGCAGGAGAAATACAGCTTGAGTATCAGAGAAACTACTTAGCAGTAAGCTGTATTACAGAATCAGGCAGCTTCCCAAGGAGAGATGACGGATTTGTGTGGCTCGTGGCATTTAAAAGTGAGCTGCGCACAGCACATTAAATACGTTAAGAGGGATCTCGCCGTCTCTAGCAGAATGGCAGATTAGATTAATATCTCTCGATACAAATGTGTTGCTGTCCAGACAAAGATTTTTTTAAATTCCAGAATAGCTTCAATAAACACAACAGAAATAAAATCCATTAACTTTTCTTTAAAATTTTAAGAAAAAAGTTTTAACTTGTTTTTCCTATTTGTCTTGCAGRAATTACCTTCCTTTTTTGAAGCATAGTTTTGCAGGTATATCTTAACTTTTGACACTTCTTCAATGTAACAAAGTTCATTTAATAATCTGTATTCAATTGTAATTGAATGCTGCAAGATGTACTTTTCATACATACATATGCATATGCATATGCATATGCACATGATATACATATACATATACATATACATATACATATACATATACATATATGCATTTTTAGATAATGAGGTGGCTGTAAATATGTTGCACCATTTTATTTAACAAAACTAAATTACTATGTACTTAATCTGGGTAATACCAAGCAGTATCTCCATGGGACCAGCACACTGTTCAATTTAAGTAAGCATTTCGTAACCTGGGCTTTCATTTTAACCACTTGAATAGACCTGCCTTGTGTCTTTTAATGAATACTTTGTCCAGAATATCATGCATCCTCTAGTGAATTAAATTCTCCATAGTTTGAAGCATTTACTTTCAAAAATATTTGATATGCAGCTGCCTGCCAACATACATAGCAAATCTCCATGTGAAGCTATGAAGTAGAAATAAGGCACTTACTTAAAATCTTGAGGACATCACACAATTTTGCCATGTAAGACTGTTAAAAGCTTCAGGCACTTAGGTAACTTAATTTTTATATGAAGGAAGAAATARATTTAGGTATTCAGAAGAAGTTGAAGTCAGAGAGTGCTGTGCCAGGTGTTTCAGCTGTAGAAAAGCTTAAAGCATGGAAGGAGCAATGTAGCAGCAAAGCAGACCTGCTGAATAATTCATCACTGTCTTACACACTTCTGCTGCTGTACCATTATTTAGGAAAGAATATTATATTGTTATTGATTACAGCAGTTGCTGACACGTTTCATTTGCTGGGAGATGTGTGTGCATGCTTTGTATTTCCGACACTTTCACCATCACCAGAGAAACTTATGTATGAGCTCGATTAAAATTTAAGAGGCTGGATGTTATACACACATGCACACTCATACTCAGCATTTATCCCTAACACGCCAGTTTGGGCAGGGTGAGCTTGCTTCATGTGTCAGAGGAAGAGCCTTCCCACAGACAGTGTTTTTGAAGTGATGGGAAACATTTCTTAAAGGAGCACGAGCAACTTTGCCTTTACCGAAACACCGCTGGGAAATCCATACTGTCATTACACCAGACAACCACCCCACACCACCACAGGAGCACATCCCAAAGGGCCTTGGACCATCTTCCACCTTGAGAGGAGGCTCTGCTCTGCTGTGATCATGGACAGCCCCATTCACACGAGCCAAACCCTAAGGCTGCCCTTTCCTTAGGCTGCTGCAGTTGCTGGTACAAATGAACTTTCACCTGATGCTGGATAAAGGCCAGAGGAGCTTCATGGCTGTTGYAGCTGCATCTCATTTTATCAGGCAAATGAAATTCTACTCCTCACATGCTTGAAAACAAATGTGCATGTGTATATATGCATGCCTGTCTATAAGATTAAGAGAGAGAAGAGACAATTGACTATCGATATGGAGAATAGATTCAGATGTGTACGTATATAGATATATGCATTATTTGTGCTTTCAGATTTATACTGGAGAACTGTGAGATATTTTTAGACTTCTGATGATATTTAGACTTCTGAAATAGAGAGGATATTTTCCTCAGTTGAGGCAAAATATTAAGCATTTTTCTGTTCTGAAATATTTTTCTCTTTTATTTGGTTGGTTGGTTAAGGAACACCTTGTATAGATAAAAAAAAGTATTGTGATAAAATCTATATTGCCTTGAAACATTATTGAGAAGATTCCAAATTGCTGTGGTGAGCCTTCTCTTAAATGTTGAGCTTGTAGGGGATTCTGTGACAAATTCTGAACAGCACAGAAGGCTGACAGAAAATAAACTGCTTGTATCCTGGAGGAAACCTTTTCCTTATCTGTCTTTGCATGTCCAAATACATAAATAGAAAAACAAAAAAAAAAAAAGAAAAAAAAAGAGACTCTAAACAAAATCCAAGGAACTCTGAATGCTTTAGTAAAAGAATAATCAGATTTCCTTTCCCTAACTGAAAATCAACTTGGTGAAAGTAAAAATGGCTTTATAAAATAATTAATCCATGGTAAGATACTGATCTGTTGAAGCCAATGGCTTCAACAAAGTTCTCCCAATGATTTCAGAGTAAGGGCTCACTCCTAATGGCCAGTTTTCTCAGGTGGCAAACAATGATTAGATTCAAAAATACRTGCTTCTGCTCAGATTTTGGAAGAGCTGGTTCACACTTAGCAGGTCCAGAAGTTTAGCAGATTACACGATCCTCCAATCCATCAGTCACACATGCAAAGCATATCCCTGTTGGAGATACACAAGCTGATTTGGCAAAGCTTGAATRTCTTTAACTCTCTAAATACTAAAAGAGGATTGCCTAGCAGAATATTCTGTAATATGACTAGAAAGTGTTACTTGCAGGTTTGTTGTTGGTTTTTTTTCCTCTCTTTCTTTGCTTGCCCAAAGGGGAATTGGATGAACAGTTAGTATTTGGTTTTGTAGTTTTGTTTCTTTTTTAATTTTACCCCTTAAAACCCATATGGAAAATCTGATTTTAAATAAATTTCTCATGATCTGTGTTTGCAGGGACTCTGTATAGATATTCGATCAATATCTGCAAAGAAATTTGTGAATATAATTTTTAAAAAATCATTCTACAAAATGTTTGGCCTTTACTATGGTAAAAATGGGTGAATGCTGCAGATTTAAAAATAGATTCTTAAAGGCTTTGATGCCTTTGCATCAAAGACATCTCTTACTTCTACTATTTAGTTATTGTGATTTACCTAAAGGAAATCCATACATAGATTTAGTCATTGTTTTGATTCTTGTCAGCTAGTAAAACAAAAAACAATAAATCTCTGAAACTTATCAAGATTGTTAAAAGCTACAGCTTAATCATTGTATATTGTCTAGAGATTTTGGTATATCTGATTAATTTTCAAGATAACTGCCAAGAAAAAAAAAAAAAAGGAGTGCAACGTATCTTTTACAGAATGCTCAGCAAAACTCACAATAATATGGCAGTGATTAGTGCTTGCAGCAGTCATAGTGCCAGTGATTATACTTCAGATCCACTATAAAAACAAGCTGTTCCTGATGTGCTCCTCAAAAGTAGGACAAAATGTTCTCCATTAGTCTGTTGCTACTTAACATCTTTCTCTACGTCATGTCTTGATTTTTCTCTCATGCCATCTGCAGAAAAAACATGTCTCTCAACCTTCTAGATCCTGAGATGGCAATATTCAGAGCTGTAAGAGGAATTGTGTGAGAAGTGAATCTTGTCATGGTGCTATTGCAGAGCCTTTAAAAAATATACAGACAAAGAGCAAAGCTGCCAGCTTTTTGATTTTTATCTTCAGTAAAAGTAATTGTATCATTATTCACATATAAAGGCAGATATAAAATGCACATTTAAAATTTAAATATAAATAATATTCTGTGATTTTAATCTATTTTTACTGCCAAAATATGTGAATGTTTACACCTTTAATCTTGACGTTGGTCATTAAGATTTAGGGCAATGTGAGAACAGAATTCATTATGGGCCAGCTGAATGTACTTCTTCTTTCTCTAGAAATGAAAATATTTCATAAATATTTACACACAACTATGAAGTCATTGTCAAACATACTCATGTATGTGTATCTATACCTTGATTTACATGGAGAGGGTCCCGCTGCATAGGGAGCACTGTGGACTGTTGTGATAATTTGCGTGTTTCCCCTTGCCAGTGTGTCCCCTGAGGCAGAATGCTGAGGATATGAGTCTTGATCCAGGCATCCAACTGGACTGACACTGTGGTGCTGAGCATTCCACCAGCCGTGCCTGGCTCCAGGGGCTGCTTGGTACATTTGCAGCTGCCTTTAGAGCAGGTGAAGAAARAACAGGAGCGTGTTTCTTGTGTGGGGCAGCACTGGGACCTCTCAGGACTGGTTGATGATGAATGTGAAGTTGGAAAAGTGCAGGAAAACCAGAAATAATACACCTAAATTCACTGAGCTTTTCAGCTAGAGGAGCACTTGTGACCTAGTGACACAATGAATGGTGGGATTGTTTTGTAATATACATTGCTTCCTGATGTGATAATGGTGTCTATGCCCTAAAAACGAATGCCAAGAAGCTCAGGGTATTATTCTATCTATGAGGAACATGACTAGTTTGGAAAAAAATTAGACGCCTTAGTGGGGTCAAAACTGTACTCTACAATACAGTGACAAACTTGAAGATTCTCAGTGAATTATAAGTGTCGTGATTGTAAGGAAGCACCTACAGACAAAGAAGCATGACAAACTAGGTAAAGGAATGTCTTTGCCCTCTGTTGACAGAGGGCAAAAAAATAATGTGGGATGCAACTAAGGATCTTATGACAGGCTGAGACATCATATGATGTGAGGCTTTGTTGAAGCCAGTGAAAACTGGTGGAGCTGAGCATTAAAGGAATGTCTCACTCACCCGTGTCCGTGTGTCAGGTGGCAAATCTCTGAGACTTTTAACATGTGGAGTGTTCTCCTCCTTTGGTTCCTTTTCTCTATTTCAAACATGCTCCCTTTGTCTCTCCCATGTGGCTTCAGTTTTGATTTTATTTTTACAGTGAGCTTCTTCTTTTGCTTAACAGTGAATATTTGATCAGTAGCTACTCAAATACCCTCCAACTTCCACTCCAGGTGTGGGGTTTCTAATGTTGGTTTTGGTTTTGTTTAGTTTTCTTTTTTTTCTTTTAAAAAATTTCTTTGTTGGCTTTGTTTTGGTTGGTGGGTTGGTTGTTGTTTTTTTTTTTCTGTTGTTGCATCTTTCATGCTGGCTTTTTATCCAAAGAGTTTTTATCAATGCCGCTTTTTGCAACTCTCACTGGCATAACCATTTTCTTTTTTTCCTATTCCATTTTACTTTCCAGTCTATATTTCATTCARTAGTGAGAAGGGAGATTGGCAGGTATTTTGTGCCAAAAATTGAAGGGTTGGAAACAAAGGGTTTTACAGAAGCGGATAGAATTATTTATTGTGGGAAAAAAAATCTCAGTGATCTTTTAAAATTAATTGAAATACCTCCAGTACTGGAAGCCCAAATATCACAACGTTGTGAAAGAGCTTAGCCTAAAGCAGACTGATGCCAATRGAGGGATCACAAGTGACTTACAGTCAATTGGCATTAAAGCTGATTGAAATCTGTGACACTTCTGTGAAAAAGATGCCCCTCTCTCTGGGATTAACTAGCCTTAGTTTATATTTACAGTGTGAATATAGCTGCTGTTGCCATAGGATATGATTGCCTTTCATATTCTGCGATGTACTGTGTCATGTACTGTACTATATTATGTAGCATGGTTTTAAAGATTTTTCTGKTTTCCATTTTACAGTTAAGAACTGAGGCATGCACTGCTTCTATGGCTTGCTCGGGGTAAGATGTGGATGTCTGTTTTAGAGCAAGGACTTGAATTTCAATCTTGTGAGTCAGAGCCTTAGCACTCGAACAGTTGCTACTCTCTGACGTCTCTCTAGTAATCAAAGAAGACCAAAAAAGAGGAGGGTAAAATGCCTGTGGTGTACCAAACTTTATGTTGAACAAGAAACAGAAACCTTTAAAAGCCCATCCTCTAAAATGTTCTTATACTATTGAAACTGGGCCACTTGGGCACCCAGGGATTCAAGATTCATGGATTTAGGACAGCAAACATGAAGGTGCTTGGTTGTATATCCCTGTGGATGAACAACTCACCAGGGATACAGGAGTCTTAGGGATCTGCTCATTGCACTGTTCATGCATTTTATTTTAGAAAGTTGTCAGGTAGAGAAAAAGAAAGGAAGAAAAATGGAAATTGAATCACCCCCTCCTCCCCCTGAAATAGGCTCAAGTTAAATTTTAAGCATAAATGTAAAGTTTATTCTGCATTATTACCATGAAAAGTAGATACCTAAGACTTCTTGAAAAAGACGTTGCAGGCATGCTCAGAAAAAATGCCTAGAATATGGTGTGCTATGCACCCACAGTACAGATAAGCATGATCAATTCCTGCATTTTAATAATTTGTGCCAATATTTTATTTTCTATTTATTTGAAACAATATTATTTGTGCTTGCTGAGCATAAAAGTGGTACAATTATGCATATCTAAATGACAACTGTCTGCAGTTTACCATGTGCCCCTCAACATGATGAGTAATGGGTGCAAAGAGAAAATATGGTCAACAATAATATTGTCTCTTTAACATCATATCAGTACAAGAACACTTGGATGTGTGTCTTCATGGACGTGATTCCTACAGAAATATATAGAGAAGAAATGTTACAGCTTTAAATTCATTTAAATTATGATAAAATATTTCTAGCCTAAAACTGAATTGGTTGATAGCCCCTTTCTTTCCACTATGTCCATGCATGTCTGTAAGGTGCTTTTTTTCTATTTTATTGTGGTTACACATTAACAACTTCCAGCAAATATTCCTTTACCAGTATTCTTGACAAGTTTCATTGCTATTCTTCAACCTCCTCCTCCACTTAGAGGTAGAATGTCAGTCATCTTGCTCTAAAAAATAAATAAGGTAAATGCCATTTCTTTTCTTATTCTTCCCTTGGCAACATGCTTTTCTCTGTTTTCATTGAAAAAAAAAAAAGACTAATTTTTGGAGGATGGCCCTATTTTGGAAGATTTCATAAAAGATATGATATAATGGACTTTAAGATTTGGACAAGGAACAGCATCATCTTGATGGACACAGTGAAGTTTTAAGCACTGCCTTGAGTAGATGTGCCCATTTACATGCCTCTGTAATTTTAAAGATACACACGGGTTGCAAAATTTACTTAATGTCTGTTTCAAGACTAGCAAATAGAATCATAGAATTATAGAATACTTAYGTTGGAAAAGGCCTTCAAGACTAGCGAGTCCAGCCATTAACCTAACACTGCCAAATCCACCACTAAACCACATCCTTAATCACCACATCCATGTATCTTTTAAGTACCTCCAGGAATGATGATTCCACCATTTTCCTGTGCAGATTGTTCCAATGCTTGACAGCCCTTTACAGCGAGGAAATGTTTCCCAATACCAAATCTAAGCCTGCAATGGAGCACCTTGAGGCTGTTTTCTCTTGTCCCATCACTTATTTATTGTTATCTGGGAGAAGAGACCAACACTCACCTCTCTACTACCTCCTTTAAGGTAGTAGTAGACAGCTATAAAATAAAAATAAATAAAAGAGCTAAAGTCCATTATTTAGCTCAGTGTGTCACAATTCACACTTAGGCAGCTGGATGGTCCCAAAGGCAAGATGACGACTGTCTTGCAGTTTGGGAACTGTCTCCATTCCTAGAAAACCCCTGAACTACACCACAGTGTACAGAAGACAGCTCTAGTTGCCTGTCAAGGACTGTGCCTCTAAATATGCTGACTGTGCCCTACTCCTGCTTAGTTTATGAGCTGGATGAGCCTTCAGTTTTTATACTTCAGTGACCCTGTAAGAAGGAACAGTGCATACTGAGAAATGAGCTACATATATTATTACAGTTTTCTGCCTGCTACTCTGAACCTCAGCAGTATCCGACTTCCTTAGTGGTTGATATTTTGGGATTATAAACCCAGAGAATGATAAACACCAGGAATTATAAATCCCAGGGGATGATGAACCCTTGGGATTAAGCACGGATTTCCAGAACTCAAAGTCYGCAGGCGCAAACTCAACTGGGGACAAGGCCCAAAAGGGACACTTGATTAACAGGGTAAAGGAAGCATTGCTGATTCTAGGATACCACGTGTTTTTGAAAAGCCATTAGGAGAAAAAGKGGTCATGTCTGAAGAATTTAAGCTAATATTTTTAGTATGCACTGCCACGTAATTCTGTATGTGTTGACAGGTCAAATTACAAGAGTCATCATTAAAACCCAGGTTTTTTKCTCTAGCCATGTATGTGCATGCAACTTGGGTGCATTAACTTGGCAGAAAGACTCAATGAGTGAAAAACAATGACCAGCAATCAGTTACCTATCTACCTTCTGTATAATTTTTCATTTGTTTGTTTTAAAAGGGGAAAATATTCAATTAAAGGCACTGAGATGCTTTCTCTAATCTAACTGTATTCTTTTATGTAGTGCTATTTCTTTTCAGAGGTATCCCAAATTTCTCAGCTTTCTTATCTTATGAAAGACACCAGCAACATACCTTGCTGAATATTTCCATGTACTATGGCTGCTCCTAAAATATTAATATCTTGCGAAATCCTAATTAAAAAGTAGGATTTTTTTGTGCGTAAGTGCACATGCATGTTGATAGAGAAACACGCCATATGTCTTCCTACTTCCTTTCTTTCTTCCTTTCTTTCTTCCTTTCTTTCTTCCTTTCTTTCTTCCTTTCTTTCTTCCTTTCTTTCTTCCTTTCTTTCTTCCTTTATGCACAACTGCTCACAGATTGCTATTGTCTCTTGCCATCCAGGAAGGACATCAATCATTTTGAAGCTGAAGATGTTTTCAGGAAAATGCTCAGGTCTTTTCATATTGAAAAAGGCTCAATTTCATCAGAGATTTGAAAACTTCTTTTACCTGTCCATGRAGTCCAAGAATTTGCCTGTCCTTATGTTGTCATTGCAAAATAAAAGCAAAAATACTTATGCTTGTGCAAAAGACATTCCTTCAATTTTGCTTTCTTATTGCTGAGGCAGCTTGAATGGCACAGCACAGGTTCAGATACCGAGGATACACAGCCGTGAGAAATGTACTTTTAATTTTATCATCTCAGAGGGAACCAGGCCTGAAATAGGTTATTCCAATTTGGTACTGTAGCAGAGAATTCACCTGGGGCTGGCCTCAGCGTCTGCTTGGAGCACTCAGACGTCATCCTTGAAGCTAACTGAGGGACTGTACTGTCATCCCAAAGGAAGCAGAGTGGATTTGTTCCATTTGTGTATTTGTGCTCAGTTTTCTTCTGAATGTGATAGAGTCAAATGAGGCAAGCTAAGGAGCTTTCCAAGTTCTGTGACATAGTGTGGCTCTTAAGTTTAACTAAAATCATATTTACATAAGCATGCTTGGTTTGATCCAGCAAACATTTTACAATCATGTCCTRATTGAAAAGACAGAGGGTCTGACTGCTTCTCTAAAGGTGGCATGATACTCTGGCTGTGATTTAAGTCACCTAACTCAATCCCAATGTGTAGTACCTAGAAAAACCTCCATTAYTGACACACACCCCCATTTCTTCTTTTCTGGCCAAACTCTTTCTGAAGTGAGACACTCTTCCAAATTTTCATAAAGCTCCTCAGAAAAAATAGTTTTGGAACCTTTCAAATTAAGTCAAAACAGGAGCCTGTGCAACTGCGTAGTGTTTTCCCCCACTGCTATTTTAAATTATTGCCTTCTTTGTACTACTGGCCATGTTGTGTTTCTGGACTAGAAACTCCTAAAGTGACAAAGAAAGCTATTTTTGTTGTTGCGGTTGTTGTCTGTTAAAAGAAAGCAAAACAAAAGAAAAACCAACACCCCTTCCCCCCACTTTATGAATCCAGATTTAAGCAGACTGGCATTACGCTAGATTGAAATCTTCCCAATCATTTAATTGGAGGGACATCACAAGGGTTAATAAAAGTTTTGACCTTATTACATTGAAGCCAGTTCACACTCTCAGTAACTGCTGTGTGAACAGGAACAGGTTTATTCATGCAGTAAGATACAACTCCTACAGTGCTGCTTTTTTTTTTTTTTTTTTAATTTAAAAATAACACTTTACCTCTCTGATGAAACCAAAATTGAATTAGTCCTCCTGATCCTTTTTTAGAGACATTAGAGGTGGTAAATCATAACTGCTACTGAACATCTATTTAAAAAGCAATGTGTTTTAGTATCTCAGTTATCATAGTATTTCTAGGTTCATAAAGAAGCAAAGGCTACATGCTGCTCTCCTTGAGTCAATGAGAACTTTGCATTGATTTTGAAGGAAGAAAGATGAAGATCCAAGTGCGATATCTTGGATTTTACATTCTGGTTATCAATGATAAATATTGACTTCTTTCATGGCAAGTACTAAAGATTATTTTCCCCATTTTACAATGTGACAAAAATCAAAGCTGAGAGGTTAAATGTCTTGTGCTCAGCCAGAGGTAAATAACATGGAGGAACTAAGAGGATCAGGGAGATCTTGACAATCGACTCTGAAATGAATCTTGCAGAATTTGGCAGTTATGGGAGGCAGCAGATGAGACAGGAGACACATACTGACTAAGGGCCAGGGAAATGCAGAGATGCTTGGGCCATTAAGTGAACTATGGGCTAAATGAAAGGCTAAGAAAAATTTCCAAGCATAGATACTGCAGTTTATGCTGTTCCTAATGGAAGTATGGGGGAGCCACTTTAAAGTCAGGACTTTAGGGGTGTGGGACCCCCGGCTGGGCATCCTGATATTGTGCTCATTGCTTCACTGGCACCATGGGAAGTAAAATCGTGATGTGCAGATACAGAATAACCAAGTCTGGTACACTTTATTGGGGGAGGCTGAGATTGATTTAGCCAGGTTTCTCTGTATGACAAAGGAACAGAAGGAGCTGAATGTGCAGGCTAGTGGCCCTTTTAACCTTAGAACATGAAACCTTTTGCACTGATCAGCTTTTCTAGAAGGCCTTTCATTAGAAAAAAAATCTTTAGTATTAAATGATTTAACCAGCATGATGCACAGCACAAGGAAGAGGATTTTGTTAGCCTTTTGCTAAGAAGAGTTTTGCTCTCTGGACCTTTTGCAGAAGGGAAAAGAGGAAGAAAATAATGGCTATAGGAGGTGCATGTTGCACAAGCTAGATTGCTATCTTATGTTTCAATTTTCTGCTTTTCTTTCATAAGAGTTCTAGTTTACAGTAAAAATGATCTATCACATTAAAATAGGTGGTAAGGATTATTTATAAAGAGCTAGAAAGAACATAGTGTGTTTTCCTGGTATTCCCTGTGACATCTATAGTAGCATCCCTGTTACCTAGGAGAGGAAGGAATCTATGTTAGGTATAGAAATTAGAAGGAGATGGGAAATGCCTATAATTGGTTCCTAACTGTCTGTGGAAAGAKATGTTTCAAAAAAGAAAAATAATCTTGTTAGGCAATGGTTTTACATCTTAATTAACAGAAAAAAAAAGGAAAAAAAAAAACCTGAAGAAATTGCAATTATTTTGGAAAAGACCCTGAATGTACAGTCATGAGCCATAAAGTGTAATATGCATTTCATTTATATATGTATTCATGCATAACTATTTTTAAAATCTCAGTATCACTGAGTATTACTGGGCTGCTGAGGACTTATGTTAAATAGATAGACTTGCATTTAAATGCTGATCTCAACTTTCCACAAGGGACCACTAAAAAGTCTTTCAGTAGAAAAGGCTGGGATCAGCAAAACATGAAATCATTATAGCTGCAGACTTTCTAGACCTGCTTTGTATTAAGCTTTTGAAAGGGACATTTGTTTAAGGATAAGATAGTTTTTTCTTGCCTTGAATATTTAATCTTATTCTACGGCAGAACCCTTTCAGAAAGATACGGAACAATGACTGAGGCACAGACCTGTCCACCCCCTCCAGACAGACACATGAGAAGTCCTGATGGAATCTGATTCTTACAGGATGTCTACACTAGGAAACATGAAAGTCTTTGTCTTGATTCCATCATTCTTTACATCATCATTTATCAAAACACACCTGTGAGCATTTACCTGGCTGAGTGCTCTAGGGGATATACCAACCTTTTCCGTCTTCACTTCCTTTACTACAAGTAGGGTTAAGGTCATGAGTCCACTGTCATGGAGTGAGTATGAGTTGTTCAGCCTGTCAGGTTCTGTAGAATTCTGTCATAAATTTGGTCATACAGTGATGTCATTTCCCTGTGGCAGCAGAGTGAGTGGCTAGAATGAAGTGATCTGCAGCACCAGGGTGACCTGCTCTCAAACATCCAAGTGCATAGCTCCAGAGAGACAAGCATTTTGGCCCTCCATAGATTCGGTTATGGAAACAAAAAAAAAAGTACCCATGTTTATGATAGATTTCCTTTTTTTTTTTTTCCACAATCTGGAGTTTCACTGAGGTATTACAAARGAACATAAAAGGATCCCATACCAACGTAATCCTGTATAAATTTGGATGAAGAATTGTAGRTTATTTGACCTTTACCTATGTATTGATTTATCCTTCAGCTGCACTCAAATAATTGGAATTGTTTCAGACTTGGATGGTCCCTAAAGTCTGMAATCTGCAGAAGACAGGTACAATGCTATGAAGAGATGGCTGGTATGGTAATTTGCATTAGGATTTGCATAGGTAAAAAATATTCAGCAAAGCTATAGTATGAAAGTATATATTGTTTGGAATAACCTTCCCCTGCCCCCCCAGCATATATTTTTGGAGTTTAAGAAACCCTTTGCCCTGACTTCTTGCTGCACTTGCTTTTTCTTGCTTTCACCTGACAAAAGATAACTCCTCATTCTTTTCCCACTTCTTCATGATTCTTGAAGAGGTAGCACCTTGCCAAGGTGCTTTTATAGATCCCTTCTTCATCTTTTTAATGCTATTTTTTGCCTTAGGTGTTAAGTTGTTTTAAAAGGGGATTTTCTGTATGTAGCTTACCAAAGTCACCCATTCACTAYTTTAAAAAAATGTACTTAAAAGCCGTAGTAATCACCATGACTTCATAAGCAGGCTGATTCTTGCCCTATTCTTCTGAAATATGAATGAATGGGTGTCTTCTGAAGTAAAAACTTTGAATAATAACAATAGATACACTGAAGGGATGCTATAAAAGCGGTTGCATGTATGTAGCAAGAACAGACCTCAAAAAAAGAATCAGCTATCTCATAATAGCCATACATAAGGCCTTTGATTTGTTCATATGCAAAACAAGACTAAGAATTCAACATGTTGAGAGGATCAGAGCTGAACTTAAGTGCAGTTGCCTGTTTAATAGCTGCATGTATTAAAAATAGCAGCATAGAAGTTGATTGTTTAAGCTCCTCAGTGATGCATGCCATGTATCTGAGTCTATAATTTGGCATCTGGGATACAGAAACTGCTGTCACCCGAAGATTTGCTTATAATCCAATGATAAATGGCATAAGAAGCGTCTGTTCCTAGAAATGAAGGGTGGTCAAGGAAACAAGCTTTGAAATACTTATTCTTTTCGGGGTTTTTTTTTATACTGAGTCTACTAAAGTATTCATATACCTGATGGATATGGCAAATAGGAACAGAAAGTGCTCTGCTTGGTAATCCAATTGCTTAGAGGTAGATCACATCTCCTGAGCTGCTGAGTTTTAGCTGTGTGTAGGTGGAATGTAGCCAAACAATGCCCGCAGTTTGTGCACTAGCATATAATTAGCCAAGTACTTAGCTTTCCTTTTTGTTTTTGATCTTTTACATGTGATAGCTAATGTTCAGTACATAAAAACGAGACAAAGTGCTCTCTCCAATTCTTTCAGAGTATTTCCATTTATAGAGATGTCAGAGAGCTTTTTTTTTGTTATAATTCTAGGGAACGTGAATGTCTGAGCTTCTGAACTGATTAACATCTTGTGCATGCAAATATAACACAAAAGAATCTATTTACAGCTTGACTTCACAGCAGATTGCTACCATATTAGCAAACACCTTTAAGTTGTTTGAAAAAGTGATGATTTGTTATTTCCTTTAGGCTGTGTATCTCTCACTTATATGTGGCTGCTTTTCTCTCTTTTTTTTTTAATGATATCCCCATCATCAGCATTGCCACAAAAAAAAAAAAAAAAAAAAAAAAAAAAGAAAAAAAGGAAAAAGCCTTAAATAGTTGCTCCCCAGGTTGATGGATAGTGTTCCTAAAATAATTTAAGGTGTGGTATGGAAACTTCCTCTTTCAGTCTAAAAGTGGTTGAAGAGTGGTTGTCTTCAAGTTTTACAGATGGCTTCAAGACAACCCACCAAATCTTAATGTAAATTAGAATTTCAATGTGAATATGGCTGACTATAAAGAGAGTATGCAACTAAATACATCAGAATAAATTAGTAAGGAAATCTGTTTTTAAAATATTTCAAAAGCAAATTTCTGTTTAGCTGTCTCTGCTATACACATATCATCAATTTAATATTAAWTCAGTTTAATTTCTGTTGTAGAGGTAAAAATTGATGTGCATTCATTAGTTACAGACAACAGTAAAAGGAAAGCTGAATGATCATTCAGACTATTTTACAATCTCATGCCTAGGAGTGGTTATTTTGGGTCAAGGATATTGTAAAGGAGAGGGCAAGCAAGGACAAACAAGAAAGCTTGCTCATTTGCTCCTATGTTGTGCCTGTTCTAAATTTGGCTGTTTTCAGGGAATTCAGTTCTAGCATGTTTAAAAGCAGTGATGAATGAACAAATGCTTGTCTGGAAAAAGGGGACCAGATTCTTAGTTGATGGGAGTTATCATGGCTGCACTTACATCAGATAAGCTATGGGTTACAGTATTCTAGAAAACACACACACGTGTATATTAAATATTTGTATATCTTTATGTTAAGATATTAATGAAGAGGAAGGCAGAGTCAGATAAATGTTAACATTTTTAATGGGCATGGAGTAAACCTGTTCAAAGGTAACACAAATATAGTTTTATAGTTAAATATAGCCTAAGAAAAGTGAAAATGAGGACTGGTAAATGTTAAATAATAAAGCTGTAACTTAGTAGAAATTTCACAGTAGAATACTTATACAGAAGAAAGATTAGTTTTAGAACTCCGCTCATAATTTTTAGGAG
Organism: Malurus melanocephalus; assembly: GCF_030028575.1. Taxonomy (NCBI): domain Eukaryota; kingdom Metazoa; phylum Chordata; class Aves; order Passeriformes; family Maluridae; genus Malurus; species Malurus melanocephalus. The sequence continues at coordinate 1,011,304 of NW_026623380.1, forward strand.
CCTTAGTCTTRGAGATGGATTCTGTTGCATTAGGTATTACCCAAATGCTGTTAAGGCCACATCTGAAGTACTGTATCAAATTCTGGKCTCCCCAGGAAAAGAGAGGTATCAACATAGGGTCCAGTGAAAGGCCACTAAGATGCTTAGAGGATTTGATCACCTCTCCAGTGATGCAAAGGCAGAAAGATCTGGAACTGTGCAGAAAAAAAAGAGAAAAGAATGCTCCTGGGCACCATACCAATATGTATGAATACCTAAAGGGAGGGAACAAGGAAGAGGGATGAACTCTTTTAAGTAGTGCCCAATGACAGAGCAAGAGGCAATGGGCACAAATTGAAACATGAAAGGCTCCTCCTGAACATGAGGGAACATATTTTTCACTGTGAGGRTGACCAAGCACAGGCACTGGTTGTTCAGGGAGATTTGAAGTCTACATCCTTGGAGATATCCAAAATCCATCAGGACTTTTTCCAGAGTAACCAGCTCTATCTAGTAACCATGCCCAACCCCTGCTTGAGCATGGGGTGTTGGTCTAAATGGTCTCTAGAAGTCTCTTCCAGCCTCAACCATTCTGTGGTTCTATGAAACAGGGCTGCTAACTAATGAATTTTTGAAACTTTGAAGCTTGTTTATGGTGCTGGACTCTTGCCACAGTATGAAAACGAGGGCTATTTTAGGCATCCATTTGAATGTATCTATTAGAAGACTTAAAGCTTAAGGAAAATAAATTACTGTTTCATGCTAATGTGAGAATTAGTCTTATACTTCATGTGTAGTGGAAATTATACTTGTGCACATAGAGTGTAAAAGATGTAGCTGYGCTAACTATCATGTTAATCCCTCCTATGGCAGAGGAAACAAAACTGATGAAAATGTTAAAATTAGAGACTTCACTGAATGAAAAACATTCCAAGACTGGGGGAGCCAGTGTTTCTAAGAAGGATGTGAAATAGCCAAACCTAAAATTGTAGCTAGTGCTTGGAAGTGATCCTTACCATTTCTCTTTAGTAAGTAGTCTACAGATTTGCATATTGAGACCATTGTATGCTAATAAGGAGATAGATCGAAAAACATTCTGTACACGCACACACACACACACACACACACATACAACTGTTACCCATGAACTACCTTAAAGTACAACAAAGTATGAAGAGTAGGATGGAAAGAGCAATCAGAGGGAGAAAAGCTTCTGTGAGAGGCTGACATCACAGCTTTTTCAGGTAGCTCTTGAACAGACTGAATATGGAAGGGAAGAGCAGGTGTTCATCTGAAATAAGGTCACCAGCGAATAGAATACCAGACACAGTTTGCTAAAATTGGGTCTGACTCATTTTGGAACAGTATGAAACATTTTTTCTAAAAAGGACCAGTTCTCAAAAGGATTTTTTTTCTCCGAAGAGCTGGTTGGTCAGTCTGCTTTTAGAACATCATATGAAGGGCCGAGTTGTTGAGAAGTGCTGTCTCTAAGCCATTCAAGCATTCATTGTGAAACCTTTGCTCTCCCTGTCTTCATGAGAATAGTGAAGGTTAGCTAGTATGATAAAATGATGCTCAAGTACTTTGTCTTTTCTGCTATCTTATATTCTGTTCTGCCACTCTTCAATCTATCGTATGCCTATGGAGCATTATAAATATATCAAAATATAGTTTGTGGTTTATCACTGTCAAAATATAATGGAGCTGTGATTAGTACAATAAATGCTGCAAGCACTGAAACCCAGTAAATAATACCAAACCTTCAGGAAAATGCSAAATTAAGACTTCCTAATTGTTTACAAAATGTAACCCTGTGTTTATTGTCATACACACAAGCACAATTCTAAACAACTTTCAATAAGAACAGACCTTAGTGATCAGGTATTTAACCAAGAAGGATATGTTAGGCTGCCTTGCAACAGAAAATTTCTTATCTACACCTGTCTGAAAAAAATATAGTTATTAATCAGTCCGACATTGTGTGTTACCTAAACATTGAATTAAGTCAATCATCAGAGAAAAGACACCAGAGTATGTGAGATAAGAGAGCTTGGACACCTTGTGACACCGAAAAAATTGATTAAGAAGGTTTTGGAGTTCCAACAAAGCAAATTGTTTCCTTTGTGGTCCTCCTTCTGAATTCTTATCACTCATGTCTGCTGTTGTCCTTTGCCAGCCTCTCATTCTTAGTCCTTGCTCTCMGTAAGGTCCCTCAAGATGCTTGGATTGATTTTCTTGATTTATTCAAACCTGGTTAAGCTCAAATAGCTGTTTCACATGTTGACCTGGCCCTTTTTTTTTACGTTCTTGAACTCACAATTTAAATTTTTAAGATTTATCTTTCAGAAGAATTGACTAATGCTTGTTTGGCAGAGCAAAATCTAATGGAGCATTACAAAACAAGGGATATAGCCTTTTTTTTTTTTTTTTTTTTTTCTCCTTATGGATTTGGAAATATCGGATGATGTGTTAAACAGGTCTTTTAAAATATTTCTGATATAACTGATACCACTTTTATTTGCATTACTCCTAGCTATTTATATTGTATTCCTTGTTTCAAAATGAAAAAAACCTCTTTTGTAGGATCAAAACTGGAACATTTCTCTTCATTATTCTATAAATCCTAATTAAAACTAAAAAAAAAGCAAATTACTAACTTTTCTGATACCTTGTAATATTTTACATTAAGACCATTTTTACATTTCAGTTTTACATTGACTTACATTTCACCCTCAATTTTGATGTTTTTTAAAGCATGTAAATTAGCTACTAATACAGTTATGCCAGATCCAGGAATATKCTCATTTCTGTTGTGGCATGTTCAGTTACTGATAAATTATAGAGGGGATCATCCCAAGTATGCTGTCTTTTACAGCTGATCAAAAAATGCAGCTGTATGGTTCACACTCAGATAAGATTAATATATCTACACTGTGCTAGGGAATTTTCTTGCTAGCACGTTAAAGAAATTTGCTGAGTTTATGTTAAAGTCATTCATAAATTTGGTGATAAATTACTGATGATGCCCATATTTAAGATTAATTTATTTTACAAAATATTTGAGAATGCTCTTATTAAGGATGACAGTCCATTTCTAACTGTTTAAATACCTAAAATGTTCTGTCTAAATAAAAAAAAAAAAAAAAAGATTATCAATTACTACCTGAACTGATAATCAGTAAATTTTTATCAATTCCATTATCTACGTGAACCAATAAATGGCAAACCAACAACTCATGATTCTTCTTTTAAAATACAAATATGGGAAAAGTGGAATAATATAACATTTGACTATTTGCATTTGCCTTTAAGAAGGTTGACTCAGGAGATGAACCTGGATTTGTCAAAAATCTTTTGTCTCCCATGGAATTCACTTAGAGCCTAAAAATATATTAACTCGAACCAACGGTAAAATTGTAACCCATTGCAACAAWTTTTAAGATTGCTTTGGCTTCAGAGGTTACCACAAATATATTGWGGTTGCCTATAGAAAAAAAATCCTGAGAAGCATGAATGTAAGTGTTCCCAATTCACTTACATTGTGATGACAATCTGAAATAATCTTGCTGTTCATATTATTTTCTTCACATACATGTTTTGTACTTTGACATTTCTGTTAAACGTCTTTGTTTTTACAAGTGGATCTTGATGGCTTGAGATATCTTCTGAAAAATCTCAAGGAGTTTTATTATTAACATGCTCTAAAATTCCAAGCATGATTTAGCATCTTCAATTCCTCTATTTCTCTTTGCCTCTGTATTTCAGTCAGTCGTGTGCTCAGACGGCATTCTCTGACAAGTCTACGGGCTTTGGTTTCTATCAGGAGATATGGCTTGTTTAGTTAGCAAAAACACTCAGATGTATGCCAAAAGCTGTGGTTATTATTTAGAACTAACAATGTTGAAAATGCAGTGCTTGTTTTTTTCAGTACTTATTTTGGTTCTGTTTTAAGGCACTGAGCCAAAGTCATGAACAATATGAAAAGCCATAATTCTATTGATGTTGGTATATTCAGTCCTCTAACTCTGAGGTTAGATTGGCCCACTGCCTATGCATTTSAACTTTCAGAGGATCTGATACCAGAGCAATGGACATAGAATGCATTTGCCTGTCAGTCTTTTTCAATTGCTTGAGARTAAGTATGGTATATTCCTCTATAGCTGTAATTATAGTTCTCAAGGGATAGTCAAGACACGGAGCTYTCATTTCAGACAATGCTTGTTGCCTCAGGGGGGAACAATAAACATGCAGATATTCTTAGACAGCCACTGGCGTTCACAATAGTTGTTCCTAGATGCATAGGATCATAATGCTGAAGAATTCTATGGTTTATTTTACTTTTTTTTTTTTTTTTTTTTTTTTTAATATAGTTGCCAGCAGCCTCAAACTGCAAACTAGTCCAAAAGCTGAATTCATTTACAAACTTCATCTAAGCTAGTACCAAAAGCCTAATGAAATGGCAAAGATAATTGSATAGTAAGTTTACAAATACACATACACTGCCCAATTAATTAAACAGTTATCCTTATCTGCCTGATAAATAAACACCTTTAGACTGGTAGATCTAAACTGAAGGTGAGAGAGGGAGTCGGCTGAGTTTTCCCTTCTTCTGTGTCAGGATTTGACCACACACTGGGAAAAGTATGGGCACCAAAATGGTCCTCTGGTGCCATCCTACATTCTCCCTAAGGATCAGCCAACTTCTCATATAAGTGACTAGTAGCAAGTGCTGGAACATCTTAGCACAAAGAATCAGGGGCTCTGTTCTCACCAAATACAGCTGAGTGCAGAAACAAAAGACTTTGCTGTTAAAGGAATCATTCTGCTACAGGATGCTTCCATGCAGGCAAGGTGGACCTGGATGTTCCGTCTTGGGTGCCTGTCCATGAGCTCATTGGCTACTGCAGATAAGGCCTGGGTAGCAGAATGAGCTGCCCTCTCCCCCTCCCTCTCCCTCTCCCTCTGCATGTGACAGTGTGACCTGGCTACAGGAATCAGAGATGGAAATGGAAATGGTCTGTCATTCCTTGTCATAAACAACGGCTGTTCGGAAGGAATTGAAAAAGGTTCAAAAGTGGAGGCAAAAGTTCATTCCTATTATACATGTCATTTATTTAAATACCAGGATCACTGAAAGGGTATTTTATTCATTTTCTTGCTTTTGAAAAACTGAAGGAATATGTCTGAGAGTTTCACGTCAATGATCACAGTACAGAAAGCAAGGAAACAAGAGGTCAACTGGCAGTTGTCGGTTTKCCCAATACATTATACATCAGAAAATTAAGCTCTCTGTGATTTACCATTTGTGTTGTTTATTGCTTTCATCCAGTTTTGAAAAGTTCACTTTAAAAAAAAAAATTAAAACTCACAAATCCTTAATTCTGTCAGAATGTTAAGTAAAGTTGCATAATTCATATTTAAATTGTTATGCCTTCTTTTTCTGAAGGCACTTTGAGTACTGTTGCTAAGCCATTTTTTTCAGGCACTATAATGGTTATTAGTGCAATAGATTATTTATCCAGTACATTTTGTTTAAGATTTTGTTCTTTTAATAAAAGTAAGAAACTGAGGGGCCAATTACATTTGTCATCTTAGCTGGAGATTACTAAACAGATTACTGTTTTCAGACCTGTGTTTGAATATGTTTGGACACATTTCTCAGCAGTCTGTGTCTTTTCCTTCGGAAAGACAGAATTCCCACGGAAGCAGTGATCCTAGTAACTTCAACACCTTAAAATACTTGAATGACTTTGTTTTCAAGTTTTCAGATTTCACTGTGATCAGCCAAGCTTCTGTGTGACTAGAGTAAAGGAAGAGTGAAAGGTCTCTTGCATCTTTTCTTCAAAGAAGTACACCTTCCTCTTCATGTGACTTTGTGTGTATGTCTTTATGTTCAGAGTAGAAATAGTTTTAGGATGAATGCAGGCTGGCAAAGAAAAGARGGATTGTCTGGAGGCCCCACATGGCCTACATTTATAAAAATGATTACAAAAAAAATGAGGACAGATGTCAAAAAAGGTTCAGGTATTTTTAGGAGCATATATTTGCTCCACTCACTCCTTCTGTAGATAACTATGAATGAAAAGGTAGAGGATTAGGTTTTGAATATTCACYATTGCAATTCTTCCACTGTAAACTTTCTTCTGTGAGTAGTCCACTGTTCTTCCACTCAGGCAAGAGAGGGAAGGGAAGGAGAACAAGTTAGAGGTTTGCAGTGAAAAAAAATCTGCTACCTTAAACATCCTTTGAAAGATGAGCTTTGGAACAGGAGATGTGCTCCATAGCTTAAAGACAAGGGAGATCAGATTAGGGGCTACAAAAAGAGATACAAATACCTGTCATCAAAATTCATCTGCCTAAACACAGAAGATAGTATCCCTATCCTGCTTCTCAGAAACTTGGTGGATTTCAGGTGAATTGCCCTAAAGTTTGACATATTTTTAACCACTGAGAAGAGGTTGTTAGTTAATAATGATAACTTTGCTTCCCAAGATCTCATCTGCACATCAGGGTAAGTCACGGGAGCATACATGTATGTGCTGTGGGACAGAAACTAGGATTATTATGCTAATTGCTCATGGGTTGGTCAGAGTAACCAGTAGAACATCTTACGTTTTTTAAATGAAGAAGTCTGTCAATTAGGTTTTTTTGAATTACTAAGGAGTCAAATAATTAAATAATCAGTAATTGAATAAATCTGGTGTTTCTCCCAATTTTACCACTAGCCAGAAATCAGATGATTGCCTCTGATAAAAAAAATAAAAAAAAGAAGTGGGGTGATTTTAAGGATTTAAATTCTGCTGTAGGACTTAAACTATTTATGATTGATAACATGCCTTATTGATCACAGAGAGTTTGAAGTTTCTCAAAATTACTTGCAAAGTATTTATGAACTCCCATGGAACTAAAATACATAGAACTTGAACTAAATGCATCCTTTATTTTTGAATACCAATTTGAAATATGTGGTAAGAAAAATGGGAAAAAATAATTTTAATTCAACAGAATTTTAAAATTTTGGTAGATGTCAGTTTTGGTTATGAATGTCTTCAACTGTTTTAATTAATTTTGAAAATGAAATTAACATTTTAGATTATATTTTGAACACATAATTTAAGTAACACCAGAACTCAAATAGTGGGTTTCATAAGGAAGTTTAGATTTGTTGCATTCATTTTCAGCCCTCCTTCATGGATTACTGAATGTTTCTGTGCTGTAGAACTGTCTTTTTTGCCCCCTCTCCAAACTGTGCTCTTGGGCCAGTTTCAGGGAGCTTGCATAACTAACTTCCATCATTTCAGTACAAATAAAATAAACTGCTGGAGTCTTTCTTCCCTCAAGTCAATAGCTGTGCATCCCTTCTCCTCATATTCATCTGTTTGTACATACTGCTTTACCCAGAAAAACCTGCTTTATATGCTTATCTTCTCAATAYATTTTTGCTTTGTCTTCCTGAGTCTTAAGCCACATATATTTTTCTTTCTCAGAGACCACCTTTCAGAGAGAACTAGTTTCTTTAAGGGCTGCCCCTTTCAAAGTGACCCACTGCACACAGACTCAGTRACTTTAATTGRCWTTTACCTTCTTTCAGCAAAACAGASATCACAATTCAGTAATCTGCTGGCAAGAAAAAAAAAAACCACAGTGACAAGCACAAGCACTCCAGACTTCTCAGAGAGCATTCAGAGTATAAAAATAACCAAGTTCATATTTGTTTRTTTTGCCTTTTGGTTTTAGAACAGTTTGAGTCCACCTGGGTGGTATTTTCAAATTCTTTCCTGGAACTAGGTATCTGCATTTATATTTGATTTACAAGCCATGTGGCCTCCTTCCTCAAAATGCTCATGCATTCTTCTAAGTAAGAGCAAAAAAGCACAGARGAGGCTACAAAATATCTGATAAATCTGAAAATCAAATACAAAATGTGCAACTTCCCTTGGACTGACTATTCCTTCCCTTCGTTGGGGAGGGAGGGGAAAAGAAGAGGAGGACATCTTTGCAGTTCTTTACGCAGTCGTTTTATTCTCACTTCTGCTCCAGGAAAGGTGAGACAAAGGACAGTTTGTCACAACAATCTGTTACTACAATGGGAAGCTTCACTTAGCTCAAGCAGGTTCATACATAAAATCAAAGTTCCTCTACGAAGATCTTGTTTATTCTCATTGCATGAGTCTTTTTTTCATTCATGTGACTTCAGAATTAAAGCTGCAATAAAGTCAGTGTGATAGAGGATACTGTGTTAGAGGTCCAAAATATGCTTATTTGAAGAAAATTCTAGAAAAAGAAAAAAAAAACAAAAACAACTCTCTTTACTTTCTTACTGCAAATGGAGAGGCAGCTGAAAGGCAGCAGTAATTCTACCTCTGCCACTGCAGAATGGGAACCGGGGGCATGGGGGCAACACTAGAGGAAAGCAAAATTTGAATTCTGTTTGAACAGCAGAGACTATGAAATCCAGCTTGCATAACAGGGTAGAACTTTACAGACATCTCAAGGTGTGCAGCCCTCTAGTGTTTTAAGATCAAATACTGTGAACAGTGGGATCCAACAGCTTTTCTCCATCTAAGGGAGCTTTCTGCTGTGCCAAACAACTTTTGCATTTTTATTCCCAGCTGAAGTGTAGCAATGAAGAGACCTGATTCAAATAAATTACTCACGCATCAGCCGCTTGCCTGTATGTTACTTACATGGAACAAGTTACAAGTTCCAGAAGCTKTTATAATCAATGCAGCAGCTTGCTRAAGAAGACATACTTTGCACAGAGAGATTTTGTCATTTATTCTGTCAGTTCTATACTTTCCAGATATGGTACATCACATGAGATCTCTTTATATTGTGGTGCTTTGCTATAATTCTGAATTTCATTGAATTGCATTGAAAGAAATAGAATCATGCTTTTTTACTTTCAAAAATGAATTTGATCCATTTGTCTAATTTGGTTCATTCTATTTCACCAGTCACTTATTAAACCAACTTTCTGGGGCAAAATATTCTTGTAGAGGTGCCTATTCACCTGTTATGGAAAAGTAACTCAAAATAACAATTCCTCCCCACAAACAAGCCCCACAGCAAACCCCAATGTTGCAGGAGCACACCACACACACACCCTGGCTGCTGACAGCCTTCCATGCCCCTGTTTTGGTGTCTTACAGCTGCACACCATGGCTGTGGCAGTGTGCTGGTTTTGGCTGGGGAAGAGTTAATTTTCTTCAGAGTAATTGGTATGGGGCTGCGTTTTGGATTTGTGCTGAACACAGTGTTGATAATGTGGAGATGTTTTAGCTGTTGCTGAGCAGTTTACACAGAGCCAAGGCCTTTTCTGCCTCTCACCCCTCCTCACCTGCGAGGAGGCTGGCATGGCACAAGAAGYTGGGAGGGAGCACAATTGGGACAGCTGACCCCAACTGACCAAAGGATTATTCCACACCACATGGCATCCTGCTCAGCATATAGAGCACGGGGAGGAACTAGGAAGGAGGGGATGTTCAGAGGGATGGTGTCCCTCTTCCCAAATCACCATTCCACATGATGGAGCCCTGCTGTCCTGAACACCTGCCTGCCCCCAGGGAAGCAGCAAACAAATTTCTTGTTTACTTTGCCTTTGCTTTACCTATTTAGCTGCCGTTATCACAAGCAATGCCTCTCCTCACTTTTACCCTTCCGATTGTATCCCCATCCCAGCGGGAGGGAGGGAGCAGCCCCCGTGAGGGCGGAGCTGCCTGATGGGGTTAACCCGCAGCAGGTGGGTCCGCCACTACCCAGGGCCACACCGGAAGGGACAGTGAGAAGGGCGGGACCCCTGGGCCAGCAGACAGGAGGGGCCTCAGCCCAGGAACAGGAACCGGGTCGGAGCCGTGCCCATGAGCCCGGCCATGATCCCGGCCGGAGAGTAACCTGTGGGGTCCCCACCCAGAGCAGGCGGCAGCAGGTGTGTCAGGTGRAGCCTTGCCCTGGGGACGGGGACACTGTCCATGGAGACTTCCCGGGATCTGTGCCCTCACGCTACCCCCAGGTGAGTTGATTTTCTTTCTCCTGGCTGTCCCTCGGTGATCCTTTGGCCCTTTGGGCGGCCCGGCCCGGCCTGCTGGTTCCCCTGGGCCCGATGCATGTCTGTCCGTGAGTGCCCGCCTGGGCCATCGCCCTTGTAGTGACAATATCCCCAGCAAGAACAGGAACTTCTCACCTGTTAAACACCACAGGACACACTGTGGTCACCCTCGGTGTATGTCGGTTTTGGCCACTGTTTGTTTTCAGTAGAAGTTTGTCTGKTTTTCTTACCTGGGTGAAGCTGTTTTCGCGTACCTCTGTGATGCATTCAGCACAGCGCTTTACCACACAAGGTGAAAACAGTAAAACAGTTCAGGAGACTGACGCGGCATGTTCTCTTTATCGTCTTAGAGTAAAAGGACACGTTCCCWGGGCAGAGCCTGTTGCCCTGAATGCAGTACTTAGAGCATTGTATATGGTTATGGTATTATGTGCTTTATATAAACCTGAAAGGGGGAAAAAAAAGGGCAACAAAAGGATGCTTATAGGTAGCGAAGTAAAGAATTGTGATTTAATGCAAATTTACAGGTAATGGAAAATAAGTGTAATTACCTAGATAATAGTTTCCTGTGTTAAAAAATTTCTTTGGAAGCTCTGGCTTTGCAGAATAACTCTTGAGTGCCTAGTTTTTGAAAGGATTTTTTTTTCCAATGTAAAGTAGCAAAATGGTATATCCATAGCCAGTGTATTAATCTCATATGCCACAGTACCGGGATATTTAAGAAGGTGTGTATATATATATATATATATATAAAAATTGATAAACTAATACACTGAGTGATTTGTTTTCCAAGATTTATTTATTTATAAATACATAATTGAAAACCATTTTGTGCATCATATTACTGTGAGTGAGAAACAGGTGCTGAAGATGCCAGAAAGAGCAAAATTAATCAGTTACAATTTTTCCCTAAGTTGAACAAAGAAATCAGAACCCTCTCAAATTCCCAAGTAAATCTCTGTGTTTTGACTCTGTGTGGGGGGTGTTTTATCTGTGATGTTGGTAACCTAATGGCAAACATCATAAAAGCTGTGCGAAAAAAATAAAAATAAAATCGTTGGCAGAGTATATGCAGTCACCCAGAGCAACAGAGGGGATTGTTCTAGGACAAGTGACAAAGTTTCTCCTGGTGTATACTGATTTGTCACTTCCTTTGGGAAATAAATACGTCAATGCATTCGCTGCCTTWTGTGTAATAAAATACCCTTCCAGCCAAAGAGACAAATAAGTGCTTCCCTCCTCCTTCCCTTTCCACATAATAAGAAAAACTGAAGTCATGCTTTTTGTCTCCAAGCAATCCCTCAAATAAGAAGCAGTGTCCTGTAATTTGATTCAGTTAAGCACTAACCTCCATTCCATTATTCAGGAATGTCAGATCTAAGCTTATGGGAGAAGGATTTTGAGCGAGAGCGYTTTTAGTGGGCACAGTTAATCTTGATTTCACATGCAAAGTGAGAAAAAAGGAGGCACAGTGAACCTGAAGTCAGTTGTGTATAACCTGTGTGTGTGGGTTTGGACCTCTCGAGGCRTGCAGGGTGCGGTCACACACGAGCAGAGGATGCATTGGATGACTTCTCACTGCAGAGAGTGTCCAGCGAATCTATGAATTCAGCTTTATATTCTAACATGATCCTCTGTAGTGGAGGCTACAGAATAACTGTACCGACTTAGCCTCTGCTTGGTCTAGGCCATCCATTTCTTGCACTTTAGTGCTCCTGGAATGTAGCAATTTAAGCAAAGATGGTTTGTGACTTTCTCAGTACTGCGACCCTGAGTTTCCATCTGTTTTACTACTGTTAAAGAACACAAATTAGTGCTACCACAATGAATACAGCTGACTGAGTTCAACCTGATTCTTCAGGTGTGCTTTATAGGAAGAGCCCAGCTGTGCTGGAGTAGCGTAGATTGTTTCCATATTGCTCTGTTTAAGGAAACTTTAGATGGAACTCGGTGCACGTGCATTGAGTAAAACACAGTATTTTTTAATTTCAATTTTGGGGATTGTTTTTCAGTCATTGGTGGTGGTAAAGTGTGCAATAAAAGTTGCTCTCAAAAATTGTATTGTCTAGAAAATGTTTGTTATGAAGGATCAGGTTGAGCTTCAAAATCTTTTTATTTTAAAAGGCAATACTGTATTGATCAGAGAAGTGTAACTAGCAGCCATTTTCWTGTATGCTTAGATTAAAAAACAAACTGGAAGTGGAGAAAACAGTTCTGTTTAGTGCCAATCATTAATTCTTATGTTTCCTTTTATTGTCTYTTGGGGGATTTTTGGTTAGTTTGTTTTGTTGTTTGTTTTGGTTTTGTGATTTAGTTCTGTTCCTTTTTTGAATTTTAGTTCAGTTACTTTGTGAAAGCAAAGATAGGGGAAAATAGTTGTAAGTATCTGTTATATTCAAGAGATRAATTTTGCCTCTCCAGTTATTACTTGTTACTTGACTGTGTCTTAGTTCACAGTGTCACATCTTGAAAGCTCTACAGTCGTTTTAGACCTTTGAAATCTCTTCATGAATACTTAATTCTGCATTTGTAGGAGAAGAGTCTGTGCTGGAGAGATCTGTAGTACCGTTCAATCTGTGGCCTCTAGGTCTCAGTGCAGATTGTGCGAGGCAGCAGAATAAATTAGTATTACTTTGAAACAACGTTTGTCCACTGGAATGTCACCCCTTTTAGATCCTTGCACAGAGCATACAAAATAGCACCGAATGCAGACAGTGATGTATGTTCCACTGTGGTTCTCCCAGTTATTGTCATGAAGCTCTCTTGCCTGCATTGATGTTTTGTGAGAAGAACAGAGAACAGCACTGGTTCCAGAATGTATGTGTGTGATGAGTGTCATTTATTTTCATTTCTTTGTTCCTCTGTAAAGAAAGTGACTGGGTRAAAGCAAGGTAGATTTATTTTCTTGTGGCAGCAGAGGGTGGAGATCAAGTGGCAGCTAAGCAGGAGCCTGAAGTACAGGCAGAGGACAGGGAGCTGGTAAAAAGTGCAGGGAGTAGATGTGATGCAGAAATAAAATCTTCTGAGGGATGCAGGGGGTGCTGCGCAGTGTGCTGCAATCCAGGTCGAGTTATTTGGTCTGAACCCAAGCCTAGGGACAAAGAATTGCTTTCAGATATATGACSTGGGATACTGTAGATGGGATATTATTTACAATCCTGTTTTATTTCTGTTTTACCTACCTGATTCTGAGATTTCTCTGTTAAAAATATTTACTCTTGTTTTAGTTCAAATAYAGTCTTGCCCTAATGATTAAGAACCTGTTGGAGAGTTTTGGTTACTCTTTATCCTGAAAGGAAGTACTATTTCAATATAAGTGTAGTACTTCAAAAGTCTGCATGCCTTTGGCTCTTGTSACAACAGATTGAATTTTTCAGATCAGATTTTTTTTTTTTTTKGAGYAACCTCTATGAATTACTTGCTCTGAAAATGAATTCYGTAATCATTTTGCTATCAGGATCAGGCAGATGTAAATCAAGAATGGCATAGCCTCTATCCTAGATTTTTTGCCTTTTCTTTCCCTCCCCCTTTGTTTTTAATTATTTAGACCTTTTTTTTTCCCAGAAAGAAAAATAAAACACCAAACCAAAATGAAAYAACAACCAACAAAAAACTCCAAACCACCTAGTTAGCATGCAAGGTGCTGCTCTTTATGCATGTTAGAAGCAATGTCTTGAAGACTTTAATATCCTTCTGGAAAATGTGAAAATAAGCAGTAAGAAAAAAGAAGTATTTTGTTTTCTGCTTTTTAATAACATCCAACAGAATTAACTTCTTTGAGCTACTCRTGTATGGCATCCTTAATATACTGAATGCCATGCTGTTCAGACAAACCAGAACCCGTAATAAAAACAATTCAATTAGACAAGACACTTAACCACTTTACCCTTAAGTGTAAATTGATACGTGAACTGAACTCAGTGGAATTTTCCCACTGAGCTCAGTTATGTTGGAATAGATAAAATGTCACTGGTTTGTGTGCATGTCTTAAAAGTGAAGGGGTTTGGCACATGCCACAGCAATTCTGGCAAACATTCCCTCTCACCCTCTTTTTTTGCTTTTGAATTTCCTRAGGGTCCTAATTAATAAAGTTAGTAAGAAAAGCAGTCACAGTCTATTGGCACCCCTAATGGACTTTCATTAGAAAGGAGGCCAACTTCTTGCCTCTTTCTTATCTTCAGTTTATTGGCTGCAATATCTGATTTGGATCTGAAACTGAATTTTTTTTCAAKGTTTCTGTAATTATAAATTCCTAGCCAGACAACTCCATTTTTAAAAATAATTCATACTGAATTAATGTTGCTACAACGATGTCCCCTTTTTGGGGAAAAGTTAGGGGCTTTTTTGCTTACAAATACTCTCTTGGGCCACAACCAAACATCTACCTTCTCAGTGTCAGAACACCTGGGACACACAAAAACTGATATATCTACTCAAGATACTAGCTGTATATACCCATGAAATAGAAGTGTCAAAGCTCAAGTATAACCTTGGATTTGCCTCTGTAAGAATGGCTTGTTTAAAAAAACACCCAAAACCCCCTTAGTTCTCAGTCTGACATTTGTTAGCATAGATTTGAAAGCTTTTTACAGGAGGTAACCTTGACTAATCATGTTTTACAGATGGAAAGGGAAGGATGCAGCTCTCCTAACTTCACTGAACAAACCAGTAGTAAAGTTGCAAATATAAATTAAGGCCTCCAGGTTGCCTGTCAGGGCCATCTATGCTAGGTCCCATTTACAGGCAATAATATAAGCTGAAAGTTTTCTCAGTGCCTCTTCTRGATGGACTATTACTGCTGTTGTGCATTTACAGAGCCTTGTGTACTTTTACATTTATGCACAGGCGTCACAGTTCTTAATAGGTGCACAGTGTAACACCAGCAACACCAAATGCAAAGTGGCTAGAAATTAATGAGGTTTATGGAAAAGACACTTGTATAGCAGACTTTGGCTCTTGTTCTTGCTTCTTTACAATGGAAAAAGCTGAGAGAGCTGGGCCTGTTCAGTCTTGWGAAGAGACAACTGAGAGGGGACCTTGCCAATGCATCCAAATGTGAGATGTCAACAGGATGGAGCCAGGCTTTTCTCAGTTCTACCAACCAATAGGTYGAGAGACAAAGGGGAGAAACTGATGCATAGRAAATTCCTCCTAAAGATGAGGAAGACTATAACTGTGTGAATGACCACACACTGGAAGAGATTGCCCGTAGAGGTTGTGGAGTCTCCGTCACTGGAGATATTCAAGAACCACGTGGACACAATCCTGTGCCATGTGCTTGAGCAGGGAGGTTGGACCAGATGATCCCCTGTGGTCCCTTCTAACCTGACCCATTCTGCAATTCTGTAAAAGAGGGAAAAAATCTTGGCACGGAAGAAGGTGGAAGATTTCCAGTCATTGATAAGGTTAAAGACTTGTCACCAAAAACTCTGGAGGAGTATAAGCCCACATCTGGGAGTATGAGGAGAAGTCCAAGTTTTGCAGTCGTCACAGGGAAAGGGGAAGTTCATTTCCACTGCAACATCATTTGAGTTAAAGAGGGAGGAGGTCAGAATGCAGCAGTGGCATGGACAATAGGTCAGATGAAACTGAGAAACGAAAAGCTAAATGGATAAATGCAACAACTAATATTTTCCTAGTAAGACTGTATGACATTCTTGAATAATTTTAATGTGAACCATGTGAACTATGGTCAAGCTTTTCCCAGTAAATTGTCACTAAATCAATGGCAAACTTAAGTTCAGTTATAGCATTTTTTACTGTGTAGAGCAAGAAGTGTGTACATCAGTGCATTCCCCCTCCAAAACCAGGTGGTGAGGAAATGGCTGCTAGCAAATGGGAYAAGAAAGTGGATTTTAATATTGTAGTCAGTTTGGAGTCTGAATATGTATTGAACAAGTCAAAATAGGAGTGTAGGATGTAACACAGTGTGCAGCCAATTGCTGGCTGCCCCCTGGGCTGCATTTCTCCTGAGGRAGATGAAGCACTCAGCAGTGGAAGGGAAAGATAATGTACTAAAAGGGAGGCTTAAAAGTGTATTCAGCCTAGGCTCTGTTTAACCTCCAGGACCTTTATGAAGACAAGAAGCAGATAAAGTAAGGAGTAAACAAAAAGAATAGGAAAGGAAGGATAACTGAGTCAAAAGTGGATAAAGGAAAAAATGACAAGGATGTGAGTGAGGATGAAGTGGAGGGAGGATAGCACAGGTGAGAGAAGGAACCATAATGTGCTTTGGGAGAAGTCTGGAAGAAGTTTCCTTTTAGAATTTTCCACTCATCAGTATCTTAAGCTCKCAATAAACATTTGTACTATTTCTTGTACATACTGAAAGGTTCACATTTGAGCATCTGAGCTTGAGCCTGCCCTGCTGCAGGGTCTGTGTCAAGGGCAGAGGGTGAAGGTGTGGCCCCCCCAACATCTCACCTGTCCCTGGTGCAGGATGGTTTGCCTGGGCATTGCATGGATGACACAGCCATGGGTGAGGCAGAGCCGGGAGCCACACAGGCTCAGGGGGCATCTATTCCAGAGTTACTGGAGTGAGTGAGGTCTCTTGTGGCAGGGGCACTCTCAGAGGTACCACTCAAAAGGGGAAAGGTAGAAGGAATGGCTGCTAAGTGAGTGGTTTAGAGAGGCCATTTGTACCTCTACTCTGTCCTTTCTCCGAGCTCAGGAGCTGTTGTATATATATAATCATCTTCATTATTTTGCTGCTTTCCACTGGATGGACTTTTATCTTAATTCCTTTTGAGACCAGGCAAAAACATAGACTATTTAAGGTCACTGTATGTAAAGGCTTTATTTTCGTTATTGTTCTGTCTTTTAATACTCTGAATTCTTCAGGCCTTAATAACATTGCTGGGCTTTTTGACTACTGTTGTACGTGGAACAAACGGTTTTATTGAACTGTCCAAAATACTTTCTACATCTTTCTCTCTGAATAGGTGCACTTAATTTAGAACCCATTTGTACATAGGGGGAAATTCACATTATTTCATCCAGTGTGTATTGCCACTCGACTACACTGAATTTTATCTGTTGAGTTTCTTAAAAGCATAACTTTATTCAGCTTTTCTGAAGTTCTGCCTCGTCTTGCCTAATCTTGAGTAACCTACGTCRTTTTGAATGTGAGTTTTAAAGGTTCCATTAATACTCTAAATGGTTTCTAATTTTTTGTTTTGTTTTGGGATTGGCAAGGCAGTATCAGAGGTACATTGAGAATACCTTTGTTCAGCAGAGCTGCAGTAATTGCTTCTGTCTCTGGTAGTTTMAAGAAAGTGAAATAAAGTGAAAATACCCATTCATAACAAGAAAATGTAAAGTCAAGTAGGCACAAAGTTTTTAATATTTAATTTTCCACATTATAAAGCAGACTCTTCTTCTCCGCCTTCCCATAAATGCAGAAATGGATAGGATTAATTAAACATTAGCCATTATTCTTCCAAAAAGAAAAGTCCTTGCTGGCCATGCTTGATATAATATATTCCCAAGGTGATCTTTCCCTTATCTGAAGTTTCTCCATCATTGGTTTAAAAAATATTAATAATAAAAGAATAAATACTTTGTTATCATACTGCTCTTTTTTTTTTTTTTTTTTTTTTTTTTTTTTTTTTTTTTTTTTTTTTTTTTTTTTTTTTTACTGGAGAAAGGGGTGCTATTTGGTAAATCTTCCCTAATTTAATAATTGACTGGAGGACTTATTCCATAATGGAAATGTTATGTGACATTCATGCAGGCAGTGATTTAGAAATCAGACAGAGAGTCTGCAGAAGGAAAAAGATTTGTAGGTCCTTAGGCTCTAAGGAAGAAGCATATTTACTTTCTAGACTGTTTGCCTTCTAGAAAGGAGGAAAGAGCAGGGAATGAAACCAACAGAATAGGGCCACTAGCATTTTTAGCTAATGATATGCGGTGTCAAGAAGGTGCTATTTGTATCTGTGAGATATTGCTGTGGGCTGACAGAATAAGAAAACAAGAAGCATAGGAAGTAAACTGAAGAAAGCAGAAAGATTCTATCCTAAAAGAAAATAAACCAGAGAATTCCTATTTTTTTTCCATAAAAGCTTGCTAAAATTACTTGAGGATTGCATTTTATAACCTTGAGCACATGAAAGTAACTATTGCATTGGCAGTGTCCTGTGTTCCTTTGTTTATCTTTATTACTAGCTTTGTTACTTTGCGAGGTGTGCTTAGACTAAGTGAATAGTTCTGGTCTACATTTTAACCATTATAGCACTGAACTAAAATGGTAGCTACTGAGATATTTAAACARATTAATGTGAATTAGTAAATAGTTTATATAGACCTACAAAATTAGGTGGTGGTTGGGGTGGGGTGGTGAGAGAAGTATGTARGTCCATGCAATATATTTCCTGATGTTATACTGGTAAATAATTAATTGTTTGGAAACTCTCCAGATGTAGGGAGGAAAGAATTTTAAGAAACAGTGTGGGCATTTACCTCTTCCCTTTACTACWCCTTAGAAGCTTCGGTGAACGCTGCTGATACTTTAACTGGGACTTMATCTACTCTCTTTTGAGCAGTAACTCTGCAATTTGTAGCCCTGTACTTTAATTCYAATGGTATATTTACTATCTTAGATCATATGTTAACAGCACAGTGAGTCCCAGAGGGAGAAAGGGGAAACCATCATTACTCATATGTATAAAACCTTCTCTCAGGCAACATCCACCAGTGTGTCCAAAATGAAACCAAAAGAAAAGTGGACAAATGATACAAACTTGGTGTGCAAATGTCAGTAGGAGAGGAAGAGAAAATGAGCCAGTGGCCCCCAATCACTACTGTGACTACAAGAATTCAATCTATGGTAGGGCCTTTCTAGCTCCCAACTGCCATAACTTTGATTAACCTTGCAGTGTTTCAGCACAGGGTCACGCTATACCGTTGACACTTTTCCTTTGAGATGTCAGTCACATTTCAATAACTTTCCAGTGTGGGCTTGTAAGTCCTGTCTCTTCATTGACTTTGAATGAGGCAGGTTGCTTATGAATACAGCTTGAAGTGTCACTCAGATATTCTTGCATTGTGTTATCTTTGATTGACTTGTCTGGAGTGGTGAAAAATTCAGAGTATCCTACTGCTCCTGTTTTGACAGTCAGGGATCTCCTTTTTAAAAATAATTTAAATTATTTTATTTTCATTTTTAATTCCTGAAACTCTCTCACCCTTCTCAGAAAATGAGATTTGGTGATTGCTCTTTTCTTAACATGGTTAACAAGYACAGGAGAGTCCCATCCTGCAGATGTAGTATCTTAGCATTACTGTCTGGAGTTTAGGTTCTGACAGCATGAAAAGCATAAGCTCCACAAACAGAGGACAATACGTTAATGATAGCAGAGAAAGCACCATTTTAGGAAAGAGCATAAAGGAAATTCTGATTGGTTTAGCTTTTAGTTTGTCTGGCTTGAGTAATTCCTAAGGGTTAGGCCCGAAGCCATTTAAAAAGGGCCAGCAGGAAGAAAGGAAAAGCAATTCTGGTTTTTAATGTTTATTAKTACCAGCATAGACTGTGGCTGCCTTTGTGGAAGTTTCAGTATGTAGCAGAAAGCTGTGTCCCAGGACAGTGATTATTCCAAGGCTGTGTTATTCAATAAACTGATTTATAACATATGATTCCAGTTATAATCCAAGAGTTTCTCCATTTATTTTAAACAAAATAAATATTTCCCTGCTGTAGCCACTTGAGATTTATAATCTTGTTTTCAGGAGTGCCCTGGCTCACATAAACAGACTTACTCCCCTTCCAGTGCTAACAGAAAATGCAGGGCCAGTGGTGAAGGAGGGGAAAATTCTTTAATATAAAATAGTTCATATCTGTTTCACAGTGTTTCATAAATCTGGTTCCCAGGCAGTAGAGGAAAATGAATAAGAAGCATTTTTTTCAAGCTTCTACTATAGCTGTTCTTGCTTGGCTGGATGGAAAGAAGTGTATAAAAACAGCTAGTGCTGGAAACTAGATGTAAAACAATAGCAAACAAAAAACTCTTTAACAAGCATAATCAACAGATATATGCTGTGAAATATGTCAGTGAAAGGCAAAGACATCGTTAAATTCGCAACAGTGCTTATTTTTCTACTGTGAGTTGTGGARGAGGCAGTCATGCTGAGATGTGGAAAACGAAGCAGTGGCTGTGTCCGGAGCATTGCCATTCCAAGCTCTTGGATGCATGTCCGAGGCTGAGCCTTGGCTACATCTGTAGCCATCCATGTAGTGCATGGGGAGAGTGCTATTTSTGGGGTGGAACCAATAAATTTACTCCAAGAGGAGAAAGCTATTCAAGCAAGATAATAGAAGGGATGAGGCAGAGTCTTATGGATCATAATGTATGATTTCAACAGCATAAATTAAAATACACCGTGATAGGTCATAGTCTTATGTCTGTGGCACTTTACTTGGCAATAGGAGTTGAAATACTGTTGAAAAAAATTGAACTGTATTTTTTTACCTTACCTTACGTCTTTGAACTACTGGGTAATTGGGAGTAAGGGTTCTTCCTGTAGCCAGGTTTTGTTTTTTAAGATGTATCTATATAGACCTCCATCTTCTGCAGGTGTTTGAGAGTTTCTGTAAGATCATGCCCTGAGAAAAAGGAGACAGAAGAACATGTACCTCATTGATTCTCATAGGGCTGAAACTGCTCTGSGAGTACAGCTGTTGATCTCTATTGAAACTGAGACTTTTCCCCATGTCTTCAGAAGTGGGACCTTAAGGGTGTAAAAATGTTCAGTGTATGAAGTGTGGTGGGTTGATCTTGGCCACATGTCTACTCAGCAGTTCTTTCACTCCTCTTCCTTTAGCAGGGCAGACAGAAAATAAGGTTAAAATGTTCTTGGGTGAAGGTAGAGGCAGGGAGACCAGTTATCAGTTTTCCAGTTATCACTGGCAAAATAGGCTTGATTGAGAAAAAAAAAATAGCAGTAATAACTTATTTTCATATAAATTTAATTAGCACAGGGTTGGATGGTGAAAAACAAAGTAAAGCTAAACCACCCAATTCCCCCTCACCCATTTCCCCTTTACCAAAAGATGGAGGAGGATGGGTAATGGACATACTGGTCAGTACACAACAGCTCTTTTTTACTGCTCCTTCCACTTCAGATTTTCCCCTGCTGAAGTGTGGGTCATCCATGGGCTACAGAGTCCTTTGGGATAACCTTCTGGCATGCAGGGGAATCTATGATTCAGCATCTGGAGCTTATTCTCCTCATCTTAGTGTCTGCAGGGCACTTTCTCACACTTTTTCCCCACTTCACTTCTTATTGCCTGTGTCCTTTCTGAAACCTGTTTTCCCTGAGATTCCCCCTTGGCTGTGGGGCTCAGCAGTGGGTTGGCTGGAGGTGTCTGCCAGGGCTGTCCTCATAGCCACTGCCCTGCAGCCCTCCAGGATCAAAGCCTTGCCAAAGACACCAAAGGTATGGCGCCTAAGAATGGTAGATGGTGTATGAGTCCACACCAGGAGGGGAGCTGGAATGAAGCCATTTTTTTCCATTTCCTTTCTCTCTGTATTCTCTAATATTTATCATCCAAAGCTTATGATTCTTAATTAGCATTTGCAGAAGCTTTGTCAAAACCRATAAATTTGTCCAAAATTTAGTGATTTGACAGGAAAAAAACCCTTCTAATGCACATTCCAAGCATATGTTTTGTTCTATTATGTGTCTTAATAGTACCAAGATTACCCACACCAGAAAAGGAGAGCTGAGTTATGAAAACGGACATTAGCCCGTCAGATAGTTTGGCATAAAAAGATAACAMGCATTTGCAAATATCCAGTGCCCTTACTATTAAGTGGTTTTTATGATGATTTAATTTCCATGAGTAGTTACATGTGTTTCTTACTACTGTGATATGTCTTCAGAAGTTTTGGAAAATAACATTATCATGTTTTCCTTGCAGGTAATTTCTTTYGGATTTTATTTGTTTATTTTTATGTAACATACTGTATCAGTGCAAAAAATGTGTACATATGCATACATGTGTATTTTATGTGTGCAGTCTAATATACATAATATAATGAAACAGTTCTTTCAGCAGCAGCATTAAGGCCRCTGCAGTGCTGAGGGGCTCAAGAAATGTTCTTTCTAAAATACACTGAACCTCCATGTGATGCAGACTTCATTATTAATTCACCTGTCTTGAAATGTAGCAGAGAAATAGGGAAAAAAMCAAAAAAAAACATTTCCCAGTGGAAAATGAGACAGCCATGAGCAAAACGACAGAAATCTGACATGACTGGAGATATCATGCTGTGGGCCTTTGTCTAACTGCTGAGGTCTGTGTATTATCAGAACAAATTGCTGTGGAAAGTCTTTTTAGTTACGTTTCTGAAAGTGTTCAGGAGCAATATTCTAAAGTTGCTGTCTAATTCGTGGTTTAGTATCTGTTGCCTATTGAACTATTTCTCCTGACCCGGGTGCCTTGTATTTTTATGCAGTTACTGAAGAGACTTAAGGTACATAAGCAGTTAGGATCACTGGAAACTTGTGAAGGTGTGTAACTTCATTGCTAAGCAAAGTTTCTTGTAGAAGCAAATTATCATACTTCAGGAAATTGAATTTTCCAGATAGTCATGATGTAGGTGTAAATAAGTTAAGCTGGAGTGGAAAGGATCACATTAACTAGCATGGTCAAATATGTACTGAATGCTAAGTAGAGGAAAGATGAAGGGAGTGACTAGATTTTTATAATAACCTCTGAGTGGGAACATACATTTCCATTTTCACTTATTAGTCAGAATTTTTTTCTTAACTTCAGAWTTGTGCAATTTCACCAGGAACTTTAGCTTATTTTAGGATGAATAAAGATGTTAGAAAGCATCTGTGTCTATATCCAGTACTTTTTTCTCCTTGCAGCCCTCTGTGTGCTGTTTTTGTTCAAGCCATTCTTGTTGGGAGATCAGTGAAGTGTAGCAGACCTGGTATAATTAGGCAGTCTTTCCAGGTACTTTGCCAGCAGGGCTCTACTGAGGCTTGCAGGGTAGCGCTGTAGCTGCAGGATTGCAAGAGCAATGGCAATGTGGCCTGCATTTCTGGGATAATGACAACAAATCCATCCTAATCACTTTGGAAGTTAGCTAATAAAATGATTAAGTTTGGGGCTTTTAAAATAAAATTTTTGATGTCGTGAATCTACCTGACTATATTTGAGTGTTCTTTGACCAATATCTGTCATCTCTAAAGTGCTGAGTCTGGATCATTAGCCTACTTTTGCAAACACTTCCCATTGCCTTTCTCTTTTGAATGCAGCAGTGATAGAGAAGTGAAATGCTACTATTAGGTTAASCTTTATGAGTTTTTTTCCCACTTTACTTCACCATAGGTCATATAACTTAAGAATATCTCCCTGGTCATGTAATTTAAGAATATCACCCTGTGTGAGTGGGAGACATAATTCTCATTTCCATCAAGAAAGATGGGTTCATCCCAGTTCAGTATATGCATTCTAGCCTGTTAGATGAAGCAGCAAGAACTGCTTCAACTTTGTCTGTGGAGCCAGATTTGTTAGACATGATCCAAGAGTGCTTAGTAAGGAAATTCATCTAGCAAGCCCATTTCRTGGATTTGAATGGACTAGAGGAGGTACTCAGTCCTAAGAAGACAAGGAAATTGATTTCGTGCCTGCATCAGGTGTATGACTGAATTAGAGAAGCTTCATGGTCACTGCACAACCTCTGAGCTTCAACAGGAGACTTTGTAACTGCTCTTACCTGGTGTTAATTGAAATGTAATTAGACAAGATATGTTGATGTGGCTCAGCTGTGGTATCTCTAAGGTCACTTGAGAGTGTGAGTAAGCCAACTTAGATAAGCAAAAAATACTAATTTGAAATAAAACAAAGGGTTTTTTAGGTTAGATGTTAAGAAAACTTTCTGAGTGCAAAGTTGATTAAGCAGAACTGTTTTGTGCGGCTCTGGAAGACATGTTTACCTTGTTAAACATGCTAATTATTTTCTTATKGGTAGAGGTGACTTGCAGCAGTGGGACTGAAAGGCCCACAAAAGAATTTGTTTGCACTTAGCTATGTAGGAGATGTTATGTGGCAAGCTTGTGTTAAGAACCACGCCAAAAGATGAGGACAACCTAAGTTCTTGTTAATAGATCTCTTTGGGGTGGATTAGAATGAAATGACACTGAATGATTGGTGTTCATAAATATATATATATATATAGAACCTATTCTAGAACAATTTGGTTGCAATGGTTTTGGTTATTATTGTCTGTAGTAACATAGCAATGTAAAAGCACAAAAGTAATGTTTAAGAATATGTGTCAGGAAAAGAAAGSAAGAAAGGATAATATTAAAAAACATATTGCCACCTGTGGGTGTTGTGAACATGACTAGACTTGGTTGTTGCAATTTTGATGTCTGGTCAAAGGAATGATGGAAGATTGGGTYCACCAGGGAGTGAAGAAAGTCCCCAAAACTCAAAGTCTGTTGTGTTTATGCACAGGCTAGGTGAAAATRCACAGGCTAGGTGGAAATGCCCCAGAACCCATCCTAGGGCCGGGAGTACGACACTGGAGAATATAATACTGGATCATGGACATTTGAGGGGTCTTTGATGCCTTCTAAAATATTGTAGCTGCTTATTAAGTTGGTGGAGTTGAGTCAGTTATGGCCCATCTTGGCCCATCAGGGATGAACACCTGGTGAATGTTCCAGTACTACGGATACTCCCTGAAGGGGAGTTATCATAGCTGAGTCACTGGAATTAAGACAAAGGAACTGTGCTTTGCCTTGCAGGATTTGCCTCTTTTCTAATCTGGTTCCACACCACCTGTAGCCTGAGGTGTGGGCCCTGTTCGCCCTCTGCACCTG
Source organism: Malurus melanocephalus (assembly GCF_030028575.1). Classification (NCBI taxonomy): domain Eukaryota; kingdom Metazoa; phylum Chordata; class Aves; order Passeriformes; family Maluridae; genus Malurus; species Malurus melanocephalus. Next base: position 1,036,166 of record NW_026623380.1, read on the forward strand.
GGAGATTACTTTGCACATCAGCAGCTTGTCCCTGGTTGTTAAAGATACTGGCATTCCAGTCTCACACTTGTGGATATATTCTTCTCCCTGGCCTTGTTTACTTCTCCTTAGACCTAACTGGATAGTAGCACAACCTTTAAATTATCTCTAAATTCCTATTCCAGTCCGAATTCCAGTTAGTAGGCACGTTTGGGGAGTGGAGGGCTTTTGTAGTTGCAGGTGAGCAGCTGCTYCTTCTGCACAATTTGCTACAGTGAGCAAAAGTCCTGTGAGAATTTTAATGTTTAAGCCATTATTTATTTCAGTCTCTCACTGGCTGCTGTGAAAGAGGGAACTTCATTGTAATTTCACTAACCCTGCCCTTCATTTGAACAGAATTCGACTCCACAGATTTTGTTTACAGTATTTTAGATTTTTTCTTCAATCTGTGTGATGGTGTATTGTATTTGCATGCCATGTATACATCCTTCTTTCTGTCTTCTATTAGTTAGATGTTTTCCATCCAATTCTGAGCTAGCATGGTTTTGATAAAATAGTTTTTTGCTGGGAAAACTGCAAGAACAAGATATGTGTCTTGTTTGAGTTCCTTCATTTAATCTTGAGGGGAAATAAAATTATTTGCCTTTGATGTTTAAAAGTGTTCAGTATTTTAAGCAGCAGTCATTCCTGCCTCTGTATGCTTATGTGCCTCTGGAGAGAAGCTGTGAAATCCCAGGAATGATTCTAACTGGAGCTTCAGTCCCATAGTCACTCCTGGTTTGATTGTTACCATGCATTTACCCTGGGGCAAATAYGGTTTTAATTTCAATAGTATTTGGGTTTTATTAATTTTGCTTCATTGTATATTTTCCCTTTAATTTCATTCGGGCTTTCTTTTCCTACAGAAAAATTGTGTTGAAACTAGAAAATAAATTAAAAAGAATCACTGACACACTAGGAGACACACAGCTCAATAACTCATTAAGGTTTAGAGATGCTTATTACATGTATTCTCAATTTTCATTCACAACATGCAATGTGCAAATTCCATCTCTCTTTTGACTGTGCACGATCGGTAAAATGAATTACATTTTTTCCTTGCACAGGATGTATTGTCTATTGAGATCCATGAAAATAAACACAATAAAAAATGCCGATGAAATGTTATTGTATAGAGTAAGTGGTTGCATTAAAAGTCTGACTATTTCAGCTGTGTTAATTGTACAAGCTACAGAATTTAATATTTTTTKGGGGAAAAAAAAGAATTTTTTTGATTTATTCATGTTTTTAAAATGGCCTTTATGACAGTTATTTTCATAACTCATTTTTACTGCAAGTTTAGCTTATATACCAAAACTCCCACCGACTTCAGAAATTAGGATAGTTGCTATTTTACCTATTTCCATCTTTCTTTTAAAGAAAGATCTTTCTTACTGTTAATATACTTCACATTATAATGAATATGATGCTTTTCTTCTATTCATCAGTCTGTAAGATTTTATCCATCTTAACATTAACAGGATAGTTTTCTAATTAACAGACTTTTAATTATCTTTCTCTCCAGTGTGGGGAAAACCTAGGACCCTGCATAAATGATACAGTCAAAATATACCATGAGGAAACAAAATGAACAATATTAAGCATGAAGTACTTTTTCTGATTYTGGTCTGTAGAGGTGGAGAATCAGAAACTCAGAACTGTCTCATTGTCCTGTCTTTGTTCTGCATTTTTTGGACCACATGGAAATAATTTGATAGAGGGTGTCAAGTATCTTGCATGGAAAGAGGGAATAAGAATTTAGGGACAGGATTTTTTTCTCTTTGTGGACCCAGGTTGCTTGTTGCATACAGAMTAGCCTGGAACTTGGTCCATGCTTCTCACAGTCTGAATCCAACTCTTAYATTTAGCAGCCAGAATCCTACTACCCCCTTGGAAGAATGACTCTAGATCCATATTTATTCACCATCTTTTTTAAAATCTCATTTGTGTGATCAAAAAGAGTAATTTACTTCCAGCTTGACACTCCTGTACTACAGTAGCAATGTTTTTGCCCCAGAATTCAGACAAATTAATAATTTCTTGATACATGCCAGGTTTATTGCTTTTTCCTGACCAAATAAACTGATATGAATATGTTGCTTGTACAACACTTGGATGGTGACKCTCGTAAATTGTGGTGACATCCAGAAAATTACTCATTAGGAAGAGGTATTTAGAATAAATGAGCTGTAGATTGAAGAAGCAAATGTGCTATAAATCTCATTTTTAAATGTGTTTGATTTAATTTATAGTTCTGATTCAGGTCCATCTTCATCTGAATATTGCTTTCTTCCTCAGGACTTGGAACGAAATATAAGAGGATATTGTGAACATGTACCTTTTACAGGCTTTTGGGCTTTAAAGGAAAATAAGAAAATATGTTTGCCTTAATAAAAGTATTTTTTAAAAGCACTAATTTCTAATGAAAGACTGCTAAACAAAAACCAAAAGAATATGATGTGCCATATTGCAATTATGCCAAAAGATAGAATTTATTACCAAATAGAACTGTTGGCTTGTGCATTTCACAGTTTATTCCATTCCCAACCAGTGTGTTTTTAGAGGCTTTCTGTAGGGTTAGTTGCCCAGACTTCTGCAAAAACAACAGTTTGTCGTTATTGCAGGAGGTGTTAGGAAATCAAATCCAACTGGAGCACCGAATGAAATTACAGACTCGTTTTGTCCCAGCTGCATGACACATGCCAAGAGCTGATTTTTCAGTGCAGACTTTTAAAGAAATGAATACAGAATTCTATTTGTTCTCTTGCTGAATTAATTATCGTTATTGTGTTTTTTATACTTTCACATACTATTTAATATTTCAGCAAAGTCACTTGTCACCTAGTGAAAATACATTGTGTTCTTTTTATTTTAATAAGTGGTCTTATAATGACGAAAAGTAACCGTCTGTATAAAACTTGACTTTGATTACTAAATAATATTTGTGTGATAATTAAACTGTCWTTAACTGATTCATCAATGATAGCCATAATGATTTATAACAGCTTCATATCAGTTTTATCATTGCTATTGTTTTATCAAATGACATGTTTTCTAAAAAACAAAACAGAATTTCAGAATTGAAATTCAGTCACTGGCTGTTCAGAAAATTCTTAAGAAATTTCTTCAAATGTTCTCTCATCTCACGGAGCCTGCTARTGAATATGTGCATCCCAACCTGGTTTTGAATCTTTAAAAAATGTGTTTAATATCTGAACTTCTGTGCCATCCATTTCCTTTATAATGTACAGTTTTAATTAGGTCCCATTGTGGAAAGTATTTTCCTTCTTCCTTCTCCCACCTACTGCAGCTGTTCATCTGGGAAAGTGGATGCTTGTGTTATCACCTCACATAAGATGGGTGCTGTCAAATTGTGAGGCTGAGTTGCATTTAGCATGCATTTTTAGATGGCATGCATGTAGCTTGCATACAAATTGTAACATGACGTGTTTGGGTTGTTTTTTTTTTTGTGTAAGCACCTGCTGAATGAACTTTGTCAGTGTGTTCAGCAGCACTTACTGCATTCAAATTGTATCTCCTTAAAGAGGGTGAAGAGACGTATTTGAAGACRTGAGATCCCCTCGCTTCCACTCGGGCATGCAGTGTGAGTCTTGCAGCTAAGTTGGCTGAGATCCTTGAGACATGAAAAGGAATTCTTTAGCAAGAACAATGGTGTTTTTATTTGGCAGTAGGAAAAGATGCAGGGGAACACAATTAAGCTCCATACGCTTGTGCTGAATGGCTTGATTCAGCTATGTTCGTTCRCTGATACTTCACTCCTGTTCCTGTGATTGGCATGGGGAGGAATACAGGAGAATGAGAACATAGAAGCTTTCTTCCCAAGGACAACTCTCTTATCTAAAACCTGTCAAATTCACTAAAAGCTGATGTCAGTGTATTAAACCCTTTCTGAATGTACTCGTGCAATTTGTTCATTGGTTTGGTTCTGTGAACAGAACGCATCCTTGAATGTCTTCCCTCTCCCAGGCCTCTCCTAATTTGCCGTCTTTGGCATTTAATGTCAAGGAAATAGTATAATGTGAATTTGTGAAAAATATTTCCAGCAAGTTCATGCTGATACGGAATTTCCCTGAGAGGCAACATTAATAATGGGTTGGCACAACACATTTGCTGGAGTGGGTTTGATGCCTTGATTGAGTTTCCGTGGTGCTTTTGTTGTTGCTTTGGGGAACGTGTGGATATTGGGTTCAACAGACCATAGAATTTTGAATTAACCTCTCTTTTTCTCTTCATGAATATAATGGCTTCACAATCTGTTCTTGCTTTGGCCTTTTATTTAAGGAAAGAAGTGAAACTTTGATTTAAAACAAAAAAACCCATTTTTGAGAGCATTGTGAGGAAAAATAAATATGCATAAGGAAACATTGATTCATAAGAATCTCTTGGACTACTTTCCCCAAAGAGTTTCCTACACTGATTCTCCATAAAATATTCATTTTAGCCCTACAGTACAAAAGATGAAAACCATTAGCACTAAGTTCAGAATATGGCAGCTCTAGTTGCACCCTTTGTTTAAGAGAAGCCTATGATGATTTTCAAGGTTATGGGTAAATGCAGGCAGATGTCCCATTTTAGGCAATTTCTCTTTTTCTGAGAGTTGTAATTGAATAATGTAMTTTCATAAGATGAAGACTGAAAAAAAAATAGATTTAAAAAAAAATCTTCTGTTGCTGTGCTCAGAGTATGTTCTGCTTGCCTTTTTAGTCAAGGAATTTACTCTGGGGGTCTCAAAACACCAGAGTAGCAGTCTGATCTTTGCATTATTTCCAAATCTTAAGTTCCTTTTGTGCGTGTATGTGTTTGACAGAGCTATGTACTTGGATGGGAGAGAGCAGAGCTGCTAACAGAAGATAATAGTTAGAGGCTGTGTCTGTATTGCAGGGTGAAAAATGTGGTCAGGTTAACCTAAAGGAAAGTTGGTATAATACCTGCTAATGTGGTGATTTGTAAACTGAGGTACAGGGTGAGTATGAAATTCAGCAATTATGCCATAATCAAATAACATGAAGTACATAACCTTAGCACCTTATTTTTACTCCGTAAAGTGATATATTACAAAGAATGTGAAGATTTAATTTATTCTTCATTATTTCACTATGTTTAATCCCCTTTTGCTTATGAGGACACACATTCAAGTTATTTTAAATTACTATCTGCTGCCTTTAGCTCAATCTCACAGCATTTTGATTATTGCTCTCACAAGTTTATATCTAAAGTGTTCATATCTAAGCTTTGAATGCAAATTAAAAAAATGCGATAATGTTATTTTTCTTTTTATTTTAAAGAAAAGCTGGTATGAACAAACAGTTTTTCGAGTTTGATTGACTATTTTAACAGCAAGCAATTGGCATATTCCTGAATGTTCTACCTGAGTACTGAGCATTATTACAAAGCTGTTTGATACTTCAGTGATTTGTTTTCAGAAACCCTTCTTAAAATTTGTGTGGGTTTTAGAAAGTGAGTTAAATTGGGGAAAATTAGATTGACCTTTGGGACAGCCTGTCTGTATTCCAGACTGGCAGTAACTGATTTGGGTGAAATTTATTTGCTCTAGGAATTAGCTGAAATGATGGTGACCAGAATTTTAACTGTTCAGAAAATGGTGTTTAAGACTTGTAGCATGKTTTTTTTTTTCCTAACTGAGAGAAAGGTCCAAAAGTGGCAGCTTCCCTCCTTTGCTTGTAGAACACTATRGCGAGCATAAAATAGCTATTCATTGGTTATTGTATACACCAGGATTTTTTCCCAAATTTTCTTGTTCTCMCTATTTTAGGTCCAGTTTTTGTAACATCGGGTAAAGCAAGAAATGSATAAAATGGTCTTTGCAACAACACAGGCTTAAAGTAACATAGGCATGGCGTGAAGCTGGAGGAGCAGGGGCAATGTTGTATTATAATCAAATGGCTTAATTTTCCTGCTTCCTTTGGTCTTGCCTTTGCACCTTCCAGCTTCACAGGCAAGAGACAGAATTGGTCTTGCATGGACCTGAGTTTCTGAATGATAAGCACCTGTTACTCTAAGCAGGGCACAGAGAAGTGAGAATCTCAAGAATCCTGTAAAAAGCTGAGAAACATTTCTTTAATACTGTATTTTCCACCATTTTTATCTGTAATAGTGACAAAGGAAAATTTTATCAGAAATTGTCATGATATTGCCAAGCCTACACAACTGTGCTTGATTTGGTAATCCAGCTTCTTGCATGATACAGAATGTGGGCAGTTTTGGTATCAGAAAAAAATGCTGCTTTGCATGCGAATAGAAGGCACTTAAATTGTTACCATATGGAGCAAAAGTAATTACTGAGGATGAAAGACAAAGCAAGACAATTAACATGCTTGGGTTTTGTCAAAGAAACAACCTATGGCTCAGAATACTGTAATTCAGGTTTCATGGTGAGGATTTTTGGGAATGCACCAGAAGTAGTGAATTGAAAGATTTATTCATTTATTGCAGTGACAAATGCAATGAAAATGTGTTCAGAGGCTTGCTTTATAGTCAATTGCTTCTTGTAACCGRTCCATTTATCAGGTATTTGACTAGGAGGAACTCAGTATAACATTGTATCGATGTAGATCAGAGCAGAACAAAATATGCTGAATTTCATAGGCTTGACTCTACAGCAGGACTGAATATCAATGTTTCTTAAATATCATGTATTTTCTTTGATATGATTTGCCACCTGTTGAACATGATCTTTCTGTCAGCCTTACAGCATGATAATTTGTAATGATAAACATAAGGAAATTGAAGATATATTGAAGGAAACATAAGGAAATTGAAGATATATATATAAATAATGTAAAGAGATTGTTCCTAATTTCCTTGGATGATTTTGATCAAGGATGCAATAAGAGCTATTTATTCTTTTGTGGCAGAATATTAGAAATTGAGTATTTTCCAGCATATCTTGACATTTTTCCTAAACTAGACTGTGAAAGACTAGTTTATCTGCATAGGWTAATACATCTATACAATCACATTATTTCTTCAGTTGTTTTATTCTCAGGAATAAAAGCTTTYCAGGAAAGTTTCAGCTCTTACAGTCATTTAAAAAACATTCTTTATGAAAGACCCAGCAAGAGAGTTTGCAGCTGGCCATACAGAATTAATTTGCAGTATGCAGTCCTCATGGTCTATAGTGAGTGCTTTGATGAAGCTCTGGAAATTACGGATGCCGTTAAACTCTTTGCTATCACAGGTTCTTCAGTCCTGAGTGGAAGAAATCCTTAATTTGAATTGAAACTTTCTTTTACCTGAGCTAAAGACTATCCATTTTCCCCCATTCAGGAAATGCCCTAGCATTTTCTCTGCCTTTGGTGGCACATTGCTTCCTCTTCATGGTTCAATTTATTGGATAGGAAATCTGGGAACAATGACAGATCTGGAATCCAGTATGTTCCTACCTCTGTTAGAAGTCTCTACATCACATTCATCAGATTTATAGTTACATTTTTTCTGAATAGTACTTTGTAATTTTGGAATAATGAATATTCAAGCCACATTGTAAATATGGCTGTGCTATTATACAGTATCTCTTTTCTTGCCACAATTTTTCTTTAATGTAAGATTTGCATGGTAYTCCCCTCTGAATGTTTTAAATATGTAAAAATAAGAAGATGGAAGATTACAAGATAGGCTCATAAAAAAAATCTTTCTTATCAAGGAGGATATAGTRATATAAATTATGGATTTCAATAAATATCAATAAAATACTGTTGTCTGCTTGTGAAACAGTCGAAATAGYCCAAAAATAGATACTATGCACTTAAAATAAAAACTAAGAACGTGTTGGTAACCTATAATAAAAAATACCAATCTTGATTGGAAAAGTAAAAAAAAAAAGTAATTTTTATTTTAAGCAATTAGCTGTCTGAAATGTTGGGCTGTACCATGGATTTATTTGCCTGCACATAATAGGTGTCCATTACTTATGCAGTTATTACAATACAGGACTAATGATGAGAACATGAAGCCAGAAAGGATAGGTTACAAACACACAAAAGGTTATTTTGTAGTTGACCTCACTGACATAACTGTTGACTTAYAGTTGCCAACAACATTTTGCGTGTTTTGTGACTGACTTGCCTGAGAATAGCAGCAACTTGTGCAAGGGTTGTGTTTTTGTTTTCTTTTTGTATGTCAGAGAAAGCAGCCTTAATTAAGATTTGTGTGATGACTAKAGCTGAATTTTTCTTCATTTAGTCAAAGCCTTTAAATTTCTTAATAGTGCTGTTTATAGTATGCTAATTTGAGTTAATTGTACTGCAGTAGATGAGACACTGATTTAGAAATGCTTGTRATAGTCCAATTTTGAGTGGAAGAGACCCTTTCTTGTTTTATTCTTGTAGGCAAGTATTGTCTGCCTCTGACCTGCAATTCATGTAATAAATCATTTTTAACACTGGCACAGGTGTCCTTTTGAGTTTAAATATGTTTTCCATTCATGTTGTCTGCTATAATTTTTTTCTGATGTATGGCTCATTATCACATCATTCTGTGTGCAAGTATTTTTATAACATCAGTTTTTGCAGACATTTCTAGTTTCATAGCTGAATTTCCTATACTCATTTTTGAGTTTTGTATTCAAACTGTATGCATGAGCTTTAAAATACCATATTCAAATCACTCTTGYAATTTTTCAGTGAAATTTGAATCTGTCTGAACCTGATTTATTCCCCAGTCTGAAAACAAATGGTCTGAGCAAGGAATGGTTGAGAAAATAGGAAAGAATTCTARAGTTCTGTAATTTCAGATTTAGATAGCTACGTAGGACATTACAGAGGTGAGGTCTTGACTGCAGAAATGATTTATAGTAGTTCTTAAACRTACAGCTAGTATTTCTGGTATACTGTGTGTAAAAGAATACAGGAATTTCTCTTTTAAAAAGTATTTTTTTTCCTCCTGTTTTAACTGAAAAAAAAAAAMCAARCCAAAAACGGTTGATCATCAAGTCCCTTCCACAGCGGGATTAACTATACCTTGGTCATTCCTGACAGATGTTTGTTTTTGAAAGATACCCAACTGTGGGAACTTCAGGGCTTGATTAACAATCTGTTTTAGTGTTGCAGTARTCTTTCTTACTGTTAAAAATCTTTTCAGCATCTTGGTGCAACTAAATATCCCTAGWTCTTTATCATGGACAAGACATTCCTTTTTAGATCTACCTTTTATACATTAAAAGATTGCTATCATCTTTATCTTCAGCGTCCTTCTTTTTAGTTTTAACAATCTCAGGTTATTAAATCTCAGATTTTCCCTTGGTGGTCAGACTCATAATAGTTTTCCTTTTGACTTTTTCCAATTCATCTCTTTGAGGTGCCCAAACAGGACAGAAACAATCCATCTCAAGTTTCCCCAAACATTAGAGCAAAGTAGTTGATTTATGTTTTATATCCTGCRGGTACATTCAGTTTTACATACCCAAGGTGTGTTTCTTGCAACAGAATGACACTTTTGRTTTATTTCTAGATCTATTAAGATTGTATCTCTAGATCTTTCTCTGAGAACTGTCTACCCACACAATTGTTGTGTATCTAGATTTGCTTCTGCCCTTGAGGAATTAACGTTCTAACTGACCTTTCAACACACTGGCAGGTCCAGTTAGTTGTGTGTAGTCTTTAAATATAATAAGCTCTCTCTCCATGACTCTTTCGTTAAAATTTCAAATGAGCCTGTTAGAGGAAAAAAAAAGGCAATGTGATTTTTAGCAATAGCGTAATCATGATTACACTTTGTGTGCAGTTATCTAATCAGTTTTACACCTACACTGTATTAGTAGCGCTTAGACAAAGTTTTCTTTTTTATTTTGCTTGGGGATTTTCTGTGAGGAAAAGGGTACATACATAAATGATCTTGCTCACAGCTCGCCTTTCCACAAGGTCTGTTACCATTTTGTAGAGAGGTTGAATTCTGTTGACCAGATTTCTTAAAGGATTGACTAATTCTTAACTAATTGATTTTTACCATTCTTACGTCATTTTCATATTTCCAACTACTTACAAATCATATTGTTCATTTGTTCCAGAGCTTTTCTGGGACTTAAGGGACAGAAAAAAAAAGTTATTTTTAAGTTTCTGCTTTTTTAAAAAATATGAATATTATGTTTATTATGTTTTCACTTACTCCATTTTATTGATATCTCATGTGTCCTTCAAAGACTGCTTTTCTGATGGCAATATGGTTCTGAGATGGCTTTACTAATTCTCTAAGTACCCTAGGAGGAAGTTCATCAGGCGCAACTGCTCTGAAAGCTAATTTACTTAAGTACTCTATAACCTTTTCTGTCTGTATTTTTTTAATTGAAATAATTCTTTTGTTGTCTTTGTTAATTATGCTAGTCACCTTCTCATTGTTGACCTTTTAAATTAAAACTAAAGCAAAGAAGACATTAAATGCTTTGGCCTTCAATCTGTCAGTAATTTTTTTTCCTCTGTTGGATAGCAGAGCAGCACTTCTTTGTCCCTCTCTTAGTCTCTTTGAATCAGTTCAGTTTGATTAGTGTAGGATGCAGATATTTTAATTATGTTTTGTCCTCCCAGTAGGCCAGTTTAAATTTCCACAGAAGGGATTTTTTTTTTTTTAATTGACCTTCCTGTATTCGTGTTCATGCCAAGAGTCAAAATGCTGGTATTCCTGGAAAGTCTTATACCAGTAAATATGCATT
>NW_026623380.1:1046892-1055403 GCF_030028575.1 Malurus melanocephalus
ATCAAGAGACTTGACAGTTTTGTTTGCTGAGTGACACATTCAGCCCTTCATTAGTCACACACAATGGAAATGAACATTTCAGCAACTGGAAATCACTTTTGTATCATCAGTCACTCAGAGGATTTGATGGTGTAGATGTTCCTGATTCTCTAGTCTACTAAAAGGGAACTTTTTATATTCTGGAATAGTTTTATTATGTTTAGAACTTTTCAGTCTTRTCTGTTCTACTATGAGACATGAAAGTATCATGAAGCATGATATTAACATGGGCTTGTTAATGTTAATCTAACAAGAATAACAATAACATCACAATCTTGCCTCCCTCAGAGTTAACTTGGACTTATTCCCTTTGACTTGCTTAAATGCCATAATTTTTTTTAATGTAATTTCTTTTGGTTTACTCCTGGTGGAGTTTTAAAAAAATAAATGCTTAGCAGATACGTTTCCTGGGACAGGACACATGGGAATGGCTGAAGATGGCTCAAAGCAGTTAAGAGGGGACACACAGGAAATTTTCATTAMATGGGTACTTCAAAATTTTGTCTAGCATCTAAGGCAGAATAAGGTTTTACCATTTTATGTGCAATTTGCAGGCTACCTATGAACCGAAGAATGGGAATGTTGACTACTAAGAGAATATACTCCTGGGTACGCTTGTCTTAAGGTGGGACAAGAGTGTTGAATGTGATGATRAAGACTTTACCTGCTTTTACTCACATTTACTATTAGTCACTGGGAAGAGGAGTAATCTGACTAGAGGAGACTGAGATTTACAATGCTGAAAATATGTTAAGTCTAAATTAGGGAATTTAAAGGAAGATTTCAGAGCTGAAGGAGAGATTTGGCTTTTGGTGTGTATATAGCAAGGAGACAATGTGAAAGAACATAATTAAGAGTTAAGTTGAATCTTTCAAGTTGCAATATGTGTTCTTCAGGATGAATTTATCAAGACTTTTATTGGATATATAAGTAAAAKGACCTAGAGCATCTTGTAAAATACTCTGCTGTATGTTTTGTTCCTAGACAACTTAGAAGAAAAATTTACTTATTATAATACAGATTGTCAGTGATGTCAAAGCTGTTAGTGTACCATAAGCACTGGCAGACATTTTGCTAAACCTGTGATAATGAAACTTAATGGCAAAGATAYCTTAATTACTTGTGAGATTTTAATGGATTAACATTTAAGTACAGTATTTTCTAAGAAAAAAAAAAWAAGATTTTAGAGTGACTGTAAATTTAATCCAAGAGGTGAAAATATATCTTTAAGTCAGCAATCTCTAAATAGCATAAGGTTATTGCCAGGAGATGGAGGTTTTAGATTTATTTTTAAATTTTGTTGGTTGAATCCCATGAACTGCTTGCTGTTGCTTGGCTGGTGTGTCAGGTGCTAACTTGCTGTAGGCAGCACAGCGAGTGAAACCGGTGAAATGCTGTTACAGCCCTGGGCACCCARAATCCATGCTGTTTGTTAGCATCATCAGACAGGTAATTCGGAGCGTAGATAATAGCAACTTATCRCAGCCCCACATAACACAAGGATGAAATCAGTCTCCCCAAGCTAAATTTRAAAGAGCTGACAACATACGCTGGAGTATATATGTTGTAGCTTTCATCGTTCTGTTAATTAAATGCTTTTCTGACTAGCTTACAATTACAAACAAAGCAAAAAAAAAAATAAAAACCCTAAAATAAAACCCCAAGCACTTAATAACTATTTTGTTTTATGACTTTATATTTCAGAGAATATACTGTATTAATTGTTCCATTGGTGTAGTATGTACACAATTCTTTTACCATTTTCCAGACTATATACAATCTTTTCACTAAATCTTGGAAGTGAGTAGAGACAAGAATCCTGTGAGCCTTGTAGTAGCTGAAAACAACCTACCTAAACAAGGCCACGTATTTCACTGTTTGTTTGGGGGCAGTGTGGTATGAGAAGACTTTCAGCATATCCTCCATTCTTCTTAAACCTTGCATGTGTCTTTATTAGGCTGTGTGTCATTACCAGTAAAACTCTTTTGCATTTATCTGTTTATTAAATTGCAGGTTTGGGCAAATAGGTAAAGTTTAGCTAAAGCTGAAACCTGGTGCAGAGAGTGTGCTCTAGAGTCAATCTCTGCTTGCAGTAGAACTTGATGCTAAAATTACTTGACAATCAAAATAAAATCTGATATTTTCAAGGRATAAGTAACTATCCAGTATGTACCCCAGTACTTGTGTAAACATTGTCAGACTCAAATACATTAATTTTAATAACCAATTTTCTACATTATAATATTACATTTTCCTACCTTACTCTACCTGTTTGTCAACATTAAGCTTAGGTGTTAWTACTAATAATTATTTTGTATGCACAAATGTACTGAGTAACATCTAATTTGGAACTTTTAAAAAGGAAATGGTTGAAGATAAGACTAAAAAAAACCTATGGAAAACTACAACACAAACCTCCCATTTTGTTTTGCACAGTAATTTGTTCTAGATAATGCAGTGTAGAGGACAGTTGTTATGGCCAGATTTTACCAAAAAATGAAATAAATCTAACCAGTTCTTTAGGTCTTTTTGGTCTCGTTAAGAGAGAGGCAGCTTAATGGTTTAGCTGGAGTCTAGAAATTAGGAGGGATCCATCTAGGCCATAGTATCAGGTTCACAAAATTTGCTCCRTATTTTTGAAGAGGACTGAAATGATTGCAATCCTTTCCACCTACACTCATAGGGTGTTCAGCAGTTGCTTTCAAATAGATTTTTTTTTTAAAGTTAACAGATTGTTCTCTTTTCTTTTGGAGTCTTTTGCATTTCTTTAGTTTCAGTTTGATATTGTAAGTTGCCAGCATAATTCCGAGAAAGAAATCAAGTAAACCAAATTGTATGTACAGTTACTGTAGATAGTGAACATCCTATGTCTAGAATTATCAGTGCATACATCATTTTAAGAAAATTTTCTTGACCTGGACTAGAATTCAGTGAAGTAAACCTCAGTCCTTTGAATGGTGAAGTGCTAAGATCTGYGGACCACATTGAGAAATCCTTCCTCTTATTGATTTTATTTTTCTYGGAGAAAAACAGTGATAAAAATAGATCCTAGTATAAATTTAATTTGCRTGTTTTCTATGCTGCATAAAAGCATGATTTTTTAACTTAAAAAGTTGGTGGTCTTACTCATTTTACTGAAACAGAACATTGTTCTGTAAAGTTGCAGTGAAGTCTCTGGAGTAACTGTATTTTTAGAGAGGTAAAAAGACAGCTAGATGAATCAYAAACGAGAGAACATTTCTTTCTTTGTGTGTTGATACAGAGGACTCATTAAATCTCATATCAGGCTTGCAGGCACTGCAGAAGGACAGACATTTCTGAGATTTCCAACCTCTTAGGAACTCTGGAGGTTAATGAGCCATGCCATAGTTATTATTTTGTGTTTTATCAGGGGTTTGCTCTGGGCTTTTATTTGGTTTTCATATGGTAGTGTGATCTCCTATCTGTGAATGCTGGATGACTTCAAAGTTAGAAATGCTGTGTTTTCCTATAATGATGGGCTATACCAAAATCTTCTAATGCTCTATGAGTCTTACGATTCTTCAAGTATTCTAACATCACTGAATATTTCTGACAAGTATTAGTAGGGCTTTATGATTTCTTCAGAAACCCAAGGAGCACTTTGGCCATGGTGAAGTCTGTAGTACAAGGATTGGCCAGATGTACTGAGGCCTCCAAATATTCTAGTTTCTAGTCATGGTATAAATAATGTTTCACTTCCTTCAGAGTTCCCAGGCTGACTTAGGTCCCATGCTTGTCTTGGAAGTGCCCTGCTTGAGGTATTTTGATGTCAGGATGAAGGGCAGTTAGTATTGAGAGGAGAGTAGAAATGCCTTCACTTCCCTCCCTTTGTCCTTGGCAGCCAGCCTCCAACCCTTTGGAGAGACTGGCAGGGGAGCTCTGCCTCAAAACTAAAGAAGCAAATAGATAACAAGAAGGAAAGGAAGAAAAGGGCACCAAAAAACTGTATTATGATATTGCTGAACGATCAGAATTGAATAATTTTTTTGTTGTTTGAGATCATTCTTGTAGCTGCTTTCATGTCTGTTTCTCCAAGACAAAGTTATTTAAAAGAACGGAAGAAGATGTTTCTTTTCTACCGAATCTTCTAAGGCCATCACGATACTTTTCTAACTAAAGCTTCCATTGTTCTAACTAAAGCTTCCATTAAGGARGTATATAAGAAGGTACTTAAACATCTGGCAAATGTGAAACAACCTCCTCTAAAGTGAGCCAAGAGCACCACTACAGTCATTGGTGTTACACCTTTAATGTGGTTTGATTTATCCAGCATTTTCATGGAGACCTGTGAAGCAGAGCAGTAACATCACCATTAGAAATCGTGATTTATCTTGCACATGTCATGTGTTTGAACTAGCAGGTTCATGTCAGGGGAAAAGAAAGTTCACTCTTTAGACATAACACTTGCAAGTCAGTAGCAAATTTTCCATCTCCTTCTTTGAGTWTTTGATCAGAAACTCAGGGTCAATTCTCTTCAGGTAGAAGCATCCTTTTGGAGAATTTCAAACAAAACTCAGAACTATTCCTCTTCACATTTTCTCTCTCGTACTCTGCAGAAGTCTGTCCTTTATTTAGAGACTTGTAATCAAGATTATCATCTTAGTATTTTTGATTACTTCAACAAAACCAGAAAAACAAGAGATCCATGATTTTTTTTCTGAAAATGGATCTATCTTTTGAGGTAAAATGAATGCTGGAGCTKGTTATCTTTGGAACCTAAGTAAGAAGTTGAAGAATGACAGTCAGTTGAGTAAAAATTTTTTTGTGTAGGGGAGGGGATTAAGGCAGTAAGGAACTAAAGAGACATTTGTTTTATAGCAATCAGGCCTTCTTGTGCTGATGTGCAGTGTTTTTTCCACTTCAGTTGACATGGTTAGATATCCTCTGACACCCTGGGGGATGTAAATCAGAGATTGAGAATTTTAGACTTTTTGCTCTCTGGAGAAATGTACCTAGTATTTTAATGATTATTTATCTTTCCCAGCTGTACATTTGCTTAGATTATGCAGGTTAAAATATATGTAAACTTGTATTCCCACTCAAACCTTCAGAAGACAAAAAACTTTGGTCTGTATGTCTTGTTAACATATTCCTATACATTTTCCAGAGGTGTACTAGGAACAGCCTGCTGTACAGCTGTTCTCCTGCAGCTGAACAGGTTCATAGGGAATGAAGAGCTTAGAGCAATTTGTAGGCAATGAAGCAAAAAGAAAAATCCACAAAGAAGCAGCTGATGTTAGCAGCTTTTAAAGATAATAAAAGGAAAGGGAAAGAATAGGGAGACAAATGTAGAACAGAAGGAGAGAGCACGATTTTGGAAGAAATCTGAATTACTGTTTTTCAAAACTAAGGAGAAGCTACGGTGCTTACCTTATAAGCCATTCTTTATCCTTTCATGCTTTTTACTGCCTGCTGAACAATATCTGCGCTTACCATACACAGACATTAAGCTAGTGCTTTACCTTCATTGCACAAATGGCTGGGAGCTCGAGGCTGGAAGCCAAAATTTTGTGTTAGAGCTTTGTCACCAACACACACCTAGGACTCAGTCGGGAAGGTATTTAAGGCATGTAAAATATTAAGCACATGTTTAAATCCCACTATTTGCCATAACACCTTGCTGGAATGAAACCCACATATTAAACTCTGCAAACCAATCCTGCAGTGCCTGTTCCCTTATTAGTAAGGTAGGAATAATAATGCTTGATTCCTGTGTGTGTTTTGTAGTTTACTTCAGGGCATTTATACACCACTCTAAGCAAAAGTCTTAACATGAAAGAATTGTGGTTCATTGTTGTATTTCATTAGCATTCATAGAAATTGTTGCRTGTGTAGTTCAAATAGATATACATCTAAATTTTCATGGTATTACAGAATTGAAAATTTTAAAGGAAAGACTGTCTGTATTTAATTGTCATTAAATCAATATCAAAGAGTCAAAATMATCTCATTAGCTCAAAAATCATAAGGGGTTTACTTTCAAGAAGTCCTTTAGTGCCTTTTTATTTATTTACTCTCATGCAAAGTGAATGTGAGATATTCACAGTCAAAACTATAAAGCAATACAGAGTTTATTTACTTTCCAGAGGGACCTGTGAACTAAGGAAAGCAGTGATGAGGTAAGAAAAAAACTGTATGAACAAGGTATAAGAGCACCTGTGTGAATACTAGATATTTTTATTTAGATGTTTTCATCCAGGCATTATTTAGAAAGAAAATAAATATTTTATGATATACAGATAATCTGATAAATTTTTAAAGAAAAAAATGTGAGAGAATAAATAAAACCACTTAAAAATGTTTTGTCTGGTGTATTTTTCAAAAACACGTTAGTGATTTTAAATTCCCCATAAGAGTAYGTCTGATATTCCTGAGATACGTAATTGATGTGATGCAGTGTCATGGCTCAGAGGGACCCATTATTATATTTCATTGGTTCATTCATTGCCTGAGGGTGAGCAGAGGCAATAGAACAAGGTGTCAAACTCACTTTTAACCTTTGGTCTTAGAAGAAGGTAAATTAAGGGTTTAAGTGTATTTTGAGTTACCATCCTTAGACTTGTTTCTCTCCTTCTCTGTTTGCAACTGGCAAGCATGAATGTTATCCAATTTTCAGTGTCAGCCCTTTATATTGTGTACCACATAGACCTGTTGTTTTCACCACAGGTCCCTTCATGCTTTTTCCTCTGCTTTGTGTGAYAAGCTATAGGTTGTGTCAGTTAACTTCGGCGATTCCTGCTTAGGGGAAAAAATAAAAATAAAAGAGAAATATTTCACTTTTGAGTGACATTAAAAAAGGACAAGGCTGATATATTTTTTTGCAATGTACACAGGTCATAGATCAGACAAAGAAGTGTGGCACACATGCTTAGAAAGAGGAATACACTGTTTTGAAATACTGGAAGAGAAAATGTCAGAATATTATTTCATTGTAGAAGTATTATGGATGTATGTCAGTAATTGGAGCTGCTAAAGCTTGTTCCTTACTGAGCTTCAGATTTCAACTGGTTGTGTAGGTCAGACAGAGGGTAAACCAGGCCAAATCACGCCTCTGCTCTAGAGAAGGTATGTGGATGTGGGCCAGGAGAGCAGGRAAATTAATTTTACTATACATTTTGGACTGAAACAGGAGCTGTGTACTTTCTCCCACTTTCCTGTCTACATCCCCTGCCACACAAAGTCTTCAATCATCAAATAATGCAGAAAGTAATGATGGAGGCTGATGGACTAGGGACCACGGTGCTGATGGCCTTTCCTTCTTCCCAGAGAAATTTGTGTTTCACAGGAAGGTATTAATGTAAGGATGTTACTGTCTTTTAAAAATAAAGAGAAAAATTGAGAGAGTAATGTAGAATAAAATAATGCGGAAAGCATTTTTTTAAGTAGCTTTAAGGTTTAAAGAAGCAGCTCAAAAGATCCATTATTGTAAGCCAAGGAGACCTCTGCTCTGTTTGGTAAATATATATATAAGATCCTCTTTCGTCTTTGACATTAAAAAGCTCTGAAGGTGCTCATAGCACTAAGCCAGTGATAATATATATTATACTACTACTAACTACTTAATTCAAGTTCATGTTCTAGAATTCAGATTGATTATTTTATTTTCCTTGTCTGACAGTTGTTTTGGAGTGGYGAAGGATGGAAACTGCTGAACTCTCTCCTCACAGACGCTGAAGTCATTAAGTGTCCTAGCCTTCGCCCCATACACATAATTCTGCCTGTAGTTTGGTTTGAATAAAGCCAGCTCAGCAACAAAGACAATTATTTTGAGAGAAGTTTTATGTTACAGCTCTTTATTTCACTACTGAGGGCTTTTTTCTGTTTAGTGACTCCACCTTGGGAATCCACCTCATTTCTTGCCTGCAATGACCTGTGTGTTTATAATGTTTCATCAGTTTCCAGGCATTCAGTTGGGGGTGACTGCTGTAGTATTAAYATATTTATCATCAATTCATGTGACCACAACATAATTTCCTTAAGCCCCCTAGTCCCTTTCCCTTTTAAGCTTTTCTGTAATGCATTTTGTTGAGATCTAGAAAAAGTATTAAGTTCCTTGCATTTTAGACAGCTAAGAGGTTTTATGATTTTAGGCTTCTATTTTAAATAYATCAGTTTGCACTTTTTATCATTGTACACGATTTTTTGCCCTCTAGGAATTTGGAAGCTTATCTGTTGGTTACATCATTGCGTCAGTGTTTCATCCTTAATACTAAAATAGTAATATGGCATTCTCTCTTTCTTAAATGCTTTCCAACCATAGGAATTTAATAGTTAGCCACAGTTTACATGTTGGAAAAGTGAGGTACAGGAGTAGCCTTGAATTAAACTTAAAAAGCTAAGGTGGAAGTGGACATTGAAGCCACATTCATTATCCTCTTCTGCTTCTCCCATGCAGACAAAGAAAGAAATGTTTCTTAAATGCACGAGGAACTTTCAGTCTCATGCCTTGAA
>NW_026623380.1:1055497-1110176 GCF_030028575.1 Malurus melanocephalus
GAGAATAACCAGTTTTAACCRTTTTTGTTCTGGGTCTGGCTTTTTGCTACTTAACAAGGTAAGGATGAACTGGAATAAGGCCTCTGCTATACAGGGCTGTCTGATAATGTTCCTCATTTTTTGTATTTTACGGCACTAAAAGAAAAAAATTGAGACCATTTTAGTATTAGCTGCAAAAACTTAGACAGCYCCTTTTGTTGTGGTAGTTTTTCCAAAACATTATTTTTCATAAATAATCTTTAAAAACAAGGCCACTTCATAAAAAATAAAAAAAAAACGAGCCAGTTTACTAGTGACATTTAAATGGATTAGTGCTATGTTTACTCTGTGTTATTTTCTGATAATCAAAGTTTAACAAGAAAATACATACCAAAACACAGTCTATATTTGAAACTGAATCAGTTTTRGTAATAATTTACTGAAACTACATTTAGTTCACTGAAAGCTTATTTACATGGTCATGTTCAAGAGAATTAAWCTGTAAAAATTAATTTAAACTGGATTATTTAAACCTAATTAGGTCCTTGTTTAGATGTTCATTCAGAATAAAAATTGCCTTGATTTGGTTTAACTTAACTCCCTTCCAGRTGAATCATGACTACCAGGGATTTAACACAGTTTAAATAATCCACTTTAAGAACTAAATACAGAATAATTTTGCTGCATGCTTCCGTGYAGACAAGGTCTCTGGGAGAAGTCTTGTCTGTCTGGCCCTTTCCCAGATGTCAGGATAGGTGTAGACAATAGCTGAATTTCAGAGATAGTCGGAAGTCTTGCAGAAGTTATTAAATCACTTTGAATTTGGAAGTGATCTTTTTGGAGAGGGCAGAATACAGACATATAAACTGTTTAACAGGTAGGAATTTAGAATTGGAGGGACATAATATCTTGGTATCTGCTTCTGTTAACTGTGGGGAAAGTCCAGTCTTTAACTTTTAGGCCCTCCTGAAGGAATAAATTGGATAGGATGATCCTTTGTGGGCAGTAGGAAGTTGGAACATGGCTGGTAACTATAATTATTTGTCRTTTGTTTAAGATATGATAGCTTTCTTATTCTGAAATTTCTATTTGGATATGTTCTGGTAAAAATCCTGAATGACCAATAAAGTATTCATAAGGCTCTTTGACCTTTTTTTTCTGTGTTTTTTAAAAGGATGGCATTTTTTTCAAAAACTTAGGGTATCACCACATAGCACGGTTTGTGAGTGACAAATTACTTCAAGCCGACTTAGGACCAGACAGATTCCTAAAGGAAAGCAAATCCCATTTCTGCCATAGATGTGGTGTTCTTGAATGAGCATGGAATCTTGGAGGAACATAGAGGCATTGTCGAAATTAAGAGATCTGTCCCATGGGTGAGCTTCTTAATATTTAAAAATGATGGCTCCTATGGGCAGGAGAGACTTACATTGCAAATGATGACAGTCGTTAGGGTATTCAAGGTAACTTCCTCCTGTCCTAATTTTTCTCTGCCAATTTTGCAAGATATTTCATGATTCCGGTACTTASCCTTCAGTTGCAGAGGATTGTATTTTTTTCACAAGACACTTAGGGACCAGCATTATTTGAGGCTAAAATATTTTGAGTGGTAGATTACATCCCTTACTTAAAGCAACACAATGAATGATGCTTGKGTATGATTGCGCCTTGATAAATTTCCCAGAACATCGAGGATGTTATCAGAACCGTTGTAAGGTAAAAATGCTGTAAGCGCTGAGGTAGGGGAAGCTATTGAAAGTTGAGAAAGACTGATAGTTCTGTGTATACAGTAAGTGCACAATAATTCCAGATATAGGTGATTTCATTTTCAAAACATCAGAAACATTATTGTCTTCTTGATTCATTTTTTACATGGCACTGTTGCACAGTTTAAAACAGGGTTTGTTTCTGCTTGCTCAGTAGTAAACATCAGTGGAGAGAAAACTATCACTGTAACAAGAAGCATCGCAGAAATACTAATTTCAGCAATACCAACTTTACACACTGATTGTGCTGTTGGATTTTGAAATAAGAGAAAGGAAAAAGAAACTGAAATAGTAATAGAACGGAAACAGCAGAACAATTTTGAGAACAGAGAACTACCTAGTAATATCCTTCACATTTCAACCTTTACTTGAAATGCAGTGCAGAACCATAATGAAATCTATTAAGGTTGCACAAATATATTTCTTCACACATACGGATCAACTCCGGAGTAACTGAAAAAAAATTATAATGGGGAAAGACAGAGTTCAACTGTGCAAGTGTAGGACTGCAAACACAGATTTGATGTGTACGGAAAAGAATCCACTCTGCTGGGAGTYCCTGGCAGTATAAACCAGCAAAATCTCCTTGCAGTGCCTCGTCCCTCACCCCCAGRTTCAAGTCCCCATCCTCTGTCTCACCTCTGTGAGCTGTTGTTGCTTGCCCCATCCACAAATAACAAACAGATACCAAAAAATAGTAAGTACTTTTCTTGTGGCTGAGCAAGCTAAATGTGCTTTCTTTGGGGTCAGATGAACACTGGTACGTGCAGGTCAGGAGTTGTGGGAACTCAACCTGGAGTGAAAGAGGAAGGGGAAAAGGGCAGATTAAACTGCTTTTGCATACACTTGAGCATTGAGTTAAAAAATGTTCAACAAATATGAAAATGTTTGTTGTCTGTGTAGGTACATATTTGTATCATTTTTACGCACTCATGAGTACATCTGAAGTGATGTATCTGCTTACTTCCCATTCAAAACTTTGGAGTTGAAAATGCTTCTTCCCTTTTTTTATGGCTTTTTTTTTTTTTTTTTTTTTTTTTTTTTTTTTTCATTTTTAGTTCAGCATCTACAGTAAATATTTCTTTGGTAAATATCTTCAGAAACCTCTGAATTATTAAAGCATAAATTAGATGATTTAAGAGCAGAACATTGTTTATAGAAGTGCACTTGTCAGTGCTGGGGAGGTAAAAAGAAAGAATCCTACTATGCCAGTAGTCTCTTGGGAAAACATTACCTTCCTGATACCATCCATGTTTCTTGTAGTTCAGAACACTTGTTAAGCTGAAAGGGGGGAAGAGAAGTGCATGACATTTATATTTGTTGTAACATAAACCATTTCTTATCTCTTCCCTCAGTCTCTCTCCTCTGCCTCCCTTCTGTCTCCATTTACAACTTCACTATCCTTCCCGTCTACTGGGACCATAACCCTATTGTAATCTTTCTTCTTTTTGCTGCCTTCTGCATATCTAAGCAAAACTTTTTTTCCTTCAGTAGTCTCAAAAAAAAAAAAAATCCACATTTCTTTNTTTTTTTTTTTTTTTCTTTTTCCAACTAAATTTTCTCCTATCTCATCTCTCTGTTTCACAATTCCCAATCAGCAAGCCCATGTGTCTGAAATTGCCAGTGACACTACCAATTCTATCTGCTAGTTCTGGGGGATGTTCTTGTCTTTGGGTTGGGAGTCTGAACACCTTTGTTCATTTCTTTTCCCCAAAAGACAATCTGAAAGATATCTTATTATTCCAGAAAGCGCTGTTCTTTCAATCTGGACTGGTTTTCAGTAAACCTGGAAAGCATCTCTATATCATCATCAACTTCTCAACAATTCAGCMGTAATTTTACTCATACTTGTTAGCATATTTCATGGTTTTCATCTTAATTAGAAATTTCATGGTGTAGGTTTCTGTTTTTCAAAATTCCCAAATGATCCCAAAGAACTTTGTCAGAAATTTTTTGGAAGCATTGCTATTTTGGAAGAGCAATCCAACTTGTACTTTATCCCATTTAGAATTTCAAAGTAAGCATCCTTGTGCTGTAATCCCATGGGTAGCTGGATCGGTGCTCTGCATAGGAGCTGAACAAAGGGACAGTAGCGAGTTAAGCTGAAAGCAATTGTGACCAGAGCCAATTTCATACAAAACACATTTAGAATATAAAGTTGTGTGTCTTTCTTTTGAAGCATTTACCCAGGAAGTGACAAACTAGGGAAGAATAGAATGATGMTAAGTTTCTTTGTAGGCTTCGCCCTGAATTTTGTTGCTTCCTTCAGAAGAACAGAATTAACAATACTTGCATATTTTGCAGAATGTTTAGAGATCGTCCCTTGAACAGAACTGTTTAAAAAAGTTGTAGAGATTTTAAAAGAAGTTTTGAAGAGTCCATAATTTTGCATTAATATTTCTGTGTTAATAGTTTTGAGGTTCAAATTAATGCTGTTATAAATGGCAGCACTTAGACATGCTTTCCATGTTCCTAACTGTGCAATCACCAAGCAAATGTGGTAGTTAGATATCTTATGGCAATTCTATGTGGGAGAACAACTAAAAGTATGAAGTTAATGCAGCAAAATTAAGGACCATTAAACCCCTATATGGAAACTTATTGGAAAGTGGAGTGCTTAAGGGAGGATTAAACTACAAAAAAATAAAGGCATTTTAATTTAGAATGAGAGGATCTACATATAGCTTAATGTGCTTTAATTTCTCTGCAATAGCTTCATACTTTTAGTTGATTCTTTTTAACCTTCTCAAATGCAGGCAGTCCCAAATGATACTACTTTTTCATGAAAGTGTATCTTTGGAAGCTTTCTCTTTAAAATTTTATATCCTTCTACCCCATTCCACACAAGTAACCCAAGAAAACCCTTGTTTAAAAAAAGAACAAAAAGATGAATCATAATATGCGTTCTATTGTCAACTGATTAGGACCATCAGAATGAGAAACTTTACCATATGAAAAGAAATATATCAACTAAAAGAAAATTAATATTTTACAAGTAGAGATTAAAAGCTTGAGGGGAATTTAAAAGTTTATGAATGATGGACACAGTGGAAAATCACAGAGAACAGAGAATAAATAGTAAGATAATAGTAAAAGACATCACATACCTGCCTACTGAAAATGAATGTTCAAAGCTGACAATTTATGGTTGAAGTGAAAAATACAGATGTTTGTGTGTTTGGCACAGCCCATCGTAAAGAAGTGCATGAAGTTGTGCTATGTCAAAGCTGGGATTTATCTTGTTACTTCATGCTTGTTCCCGACCAGTCTTTCTCTTCTTTATTTCTGTGGTRTCTTTCAGGCCTTACTTACTTTGGAGGGATTCAGGTTGGCTGCTGGTTGTCATTTTATTGTCCCTTAGCCAGAATCACCAACACTATGTAAGGAAATACAGAGAACTGCCAGATRAACTGCCCCACGTTATAATCAATAGAAATTTCTTGTTGGTCATTAATATAGGAACTCAGCAGCCTTTTCACTTTTACTAAGGTTGCGTCATGAATATAAACATTACCACACATGGAATCCACATGGAATCCACACTCGTTTTTGTGTTATACTGTGTCATGTACTTAAATAACTGTCCAAACATCCATAATGATGACAGAATAAAGTAAGAAACAGAGATACCAATACTTCACATAGAAGGCAAACAGAATGTTTTCAAATTCTAAGAGTTACCACTTGAGAAGGACAAAAGTTCTGCTGTTTATTGCAGGTTTCAGATTTYAAAGCACCTTGCTAACATCACTTTAATGTATTAGAATGCTATTGATTTTTTTTAATATTAGCCTATACAATTAAGAAGATTAAAAATTCCAATATTTTGTTGTTACTAGAGAGATTTCTTATCATGTGGTAATGACACAGTTGATGCTACGTACATATATTTATATAATATGGTCTTGGGTTTTTTTTTTAACATTTAATAAATAGTAACAGTAGACAATGGGGAGTAACAGTGGAAAGYATTTCAGTTTGGGCTTTCATAACTAAACTTCAGTGCAGATCTTTACAGAGGTGTCCTGTTACAAGGGCAGAAGCCCAACAGTCTTCATCAAAAGATGCCAGATGCTTGCGTTTGCTTTGTCATGAGTTACAGTGGACTGGCAGTCCTGGGGCTGGTGCTTTTTCTTGTTTACCCATGCATTTTGTTGTTAGAATGTGTGGACTTGCATTCTCCATTTAGAGAAATCAATGCTTTCGTCCACCCCCATCCCCCTCCTTTTTTTTCCCACTGCCAACTGTTTTTCTTGTCAGTTTGCTTTCCCCATTGCTGGGTGAGCAGCTTATGAGAAATAAACCACTGAGGCACATCAAACCTTATAAAGAAGGCCAGGGTGGTAATTCAGTGGCTGAGTTTTTCCAATCCATTCTCTTTCAAGTGGCTTGTTTAAAAACACACAACAGAAACGAAACCTCACGTTGTCTCTTGCTGATAATTAACAAAACTATAGAAAGACCTTTTGCCTTAATAATGCCAGTGACATGCATTTTGTTTATCTTTCTAATTATTTATTTATAGTTGACATGAAAATGCTTCCCACTAGACATCACTAACTGCACAAAACCCAGTTGTGTATTGCTTTTGTGAGACTTCTGTTATTATAGCATGATTAAAATAGTGCATTAATTATGCATCCTGCTATAAAACTGAATACAGCAGAGGAAATAAATATGTATTAATAATACATTAGTTATTAATCTGTGTACTTGTCATTTGAATGAGATGTAAACTACTGCATCTTCAGTTTGTGGAGACTACCACTTACCTGTTTATTCAGCCCTCTTACATCTAACTACTGTGGAAGGATTAGTTTTTGCTAAAAGTCACCATGTGCTACACATGAGTAGTCCCAAGCCAAAATTATTCCATTACAAAGCTACAAATTTTACCTGACTGTGAGGTGTGGTGGTAGCATAATAAAGCAGATTTATCACTAGGCTGGGCCATGTACGGTAAAGTTTAATTATTAAAAGTGGTAGAGACCTTTCTGAAGCAACAAGAGTGATTTTGGCTTTTTATTTCTGAGTTTCCTTGTACCATTTGGAGAGGGAACTTTTATACTAAAGGGAAACAAGCTACAGCTTATGGACTTGATGAAAATTATTGCACACATGGGTATTTAAAACAGTAGGCCCTATAAAGTATGTTGTTTGATTAGATTGCCTTAACAGAAGATTTTGAGGTTGTGTGGGGATATGTCAGATGTGAAGATRTTACACCTACTAAGTAGTATCCAAGAGTTTTCTAGATCTTTGCACATCAAACATACATTTAGTTTAAGGACAGAGTCAGTAGATTAAGAAGTAAAACAGAAGCCAATTAGCTGCAGTAAACTTTTATTAAATAAAACAATTTGCTTTCTTTTTGGCTCAAGCTAGAATAAAAATTAGATTATTTAATGTAAGAGCTTCTTGGCAAGATTTGCACTAGGAAATTAAATGTGCCTGGGACTACTGATGCCAAAGAGGCCAACTGTCATGGAGTGATCCATGTCTATATTATTAAAATTTGCTAGTCTACAAAAGAAGGTGAGTGTGGAAAACTTGCCTGTAGAGAGTACCTTTAACTCCTAAAGTTTGTTTAAAATACGTTTTGTGAGAGGCCTAATCCTAGTTGTCCAGGAATAAAACTATCCCTCTGAGTTTTTCTGACAGGGAATTGACTTTAGTCTCTTTGTACTTCTGCTAGCAAAGATTATTTTCACGGTAGTGATAATGTTGTAGAGGGAATGTCCAGAAGATGAAGTTGTTCAAAGACAGATTTTCATGGAAGATTTTCGTTTCATCATTAAATGGCATATTTATGACTTCTGTATTACTCAGAGTTTTTAGATTTAGAAGGGACCAAGGCATGTGAAGGGGAAACTACACTTTTGTTGAGGTTGAGTTAAAAAAGACATAAAATCCTTTGACGGCTATGTTATGGTTATGTTTTTTACATTGTCTTTATTGAACAGTGGCAAGGAGAAACCTTTATCATGGGTGTCCAGTTTGAAGAGTTGTTTGATTTTCTTGGTTTAAAAGTTGTGTCAGCCAAGAGAAGTTTAAATAAATAATATTAGTGATGGCAGTGCAACAGTAACAATATAATAATATGTAGCTCTGAAATGGGATTTGCACCAAGAGATCCAGAAGTACATGAATAAACATGTGAGTATTATTTTATGTACTGTGAAAGTGAATCTGAGTCAAGTGGAGTATAATGACCAGAATCACCTCTTAGGTCACGGGCAGCATCAGGAGTAGAATGCAAATCTCTTGAATCCCACGCTATAACTCTGTTCACTGCAAAAACATTATGAACATTATCGACTATTTTGCCCATAGGTTTAAATTTTTCCCACATAAATTCTGAAGAAAGTTCTGAATCATGTATTATGGACAAGTCATCTTTAAGAGTCGTGATTTAGAACAATATGGGAATGTTTATTGAACTAAAATAACTTTCTCTATTCCTGTCTCTCCTTTCTTGTATTTTAATATCTTCTTTTAGTTTTCTCTGACAGAAGACAGAAAAGATCACCCAGTCAAGAAAGCTGTCTGCCAAAAAACAGATTCATTTGTCTATAAATACCTCCTGATAAATATTTTATATACGTTTAAAAACCCCAAACTTCCATTGGTGGAAAATAGCAGTCTCTTTTTATGTAATCTATTCAGTGCATCATTATCCTTGTTCTTGGAAAGCTGATATTTTTCTTGGTGTCTAACCTGCGTTTCCTTTTTTCTACGTAGTGTCCTCTCCACTTTCCCTTTTATAGCAGCTGTTGATACATTGAAAAACTGTTCATAATGTTAAGAGTGGAAAATCTTGACTATAGAGTATACCAAGGAGTGAATCTATTCATTCTTTCATCACTGTATGCAGACTTATTACTTTCATTAGAACTCAGGGAACATTTTAGTATTTTTTGTTGAAAATGTGGCTATCTGTTTTCCTCCTTTCTAAAACCACTCTGTTCATTACAGTGTGAACCCCTCTAGTCAGAGATGAAAACGCATGAATACTGGTGAATACTAGCTTGTAAACAAGAAAAAAACAAGGTGAAAAAAGTCCCCTAATTGATATTGTAATCACTCAGCTGTTGTACTGTTGGATTTCCTTAATTTTGAAACAATGTTGCACAATTATATATTCACTGTTTGCTTTATTTTGTAAAAACCCTGGAGTGATTTATGTGAGAGGAAATGAAATGATCTGGCTGGCTCCTGAATGCTTTGGCTGCTTTAGGGCACTTTGGTAAAAGAAATTGTTTTGCATTACATGTTTGGATTTTCTTTTCCTTTTCTTTATTCTGTTCCCTTGTTTTGTTTTTTTTTTGGTTTATTTTTTTTGAAGGGCAAGTTGTAAATAACTGTGATACCGTAGCATTTCTGTAAGAGTCATGTCCTGCATTACTAACCTTATATAGCAAAAGTACATTCATTCACTTACTTTGCAGGGATGCTTTGGCAGTGCTGTGTTTTGCTAAATGCATGCAAATCTTTCAGTTTAAAGCACCAGGTCTTCTTAAGTCTGCAAATACACCAATAAGTGCTGTAGCCAGCAGAGCACAAAATAACAACATCAGAAGGGTTAACCCTTAATTCCCACACTGCTTTCTGTGTTTAAACTAACTTTTTGCTTTTTGCTTAATTTGGTGATGTTTATTTTTGTAATTAAGCCCCATCCCATTTTTTTTCCTGTAAGTTCTTGCTTATGCTGCAGTCATTCATCAAGGCTGGTGAGCCATAGAGAAAAAATCCCTAGCAGACACCTCTAGCAGATTTATTGTCATGGGGAGAGGAAGTTGCAGGCCCCCTGGGGCTTTATAACACTGCTTTAGTTCTAGGAATAGGTAAATTCCCTCAAATTAGATTGTTTCTCTGGCCATCACCAAGAATTGCCCTCTGCATGTACAGGTATTTTAAGGTATGGGGAGATGAACAACGGAAAATTACGTGTCTCAAGCAAACTTGAAACTTGTCTCTAATTCCAAATAGAAAGTGTTCCAGTTCTATCTCAAGACAGTGCAACTTTGAGAAATACTTTCAAAATTCACRTTTGGGAGGTTCTGTGACATCTCTCATTTGCTCAGATGACAGCTGAAAGGAAGTCTGGAAAGTAATCTGTAGGGTCTGGGGAGACTAAGAAAAAATACTATGTGAAGCTAGAGAAAGGTTAATGGGGATTTGACAGGCTTCCTACCATATGCATTGATCTGAACTACATGATACTGATTTGTAATATAGAACAGCAACATAATCTTCAGGAGTTAAAGGTTGGGTGGTGGACATAAAAGGAATGTGAACTTTAAGAATATAATTTCATGAGGATTTGGAATGGTTCTTGCCTTCCCCACCTATATTTGCGGCCAAGAAAGCCTTAGCTTTCTTTCCATATARCATCTGTGGCTTCTTGATTTTATGCACCTGCTAAAGTGTAGATATTTTTGGCTGGGCATAAACATTACAGCGTTACATGTACCAACACATAGGTGCAGACACACATGCACACACCTGCCTTCTCCAGTGAGMAAACATAGAGGACATGCCCAGTTGATAAAATGATAAAATAGCTACTGCCTTGGGATTTCTCCTTACTAATGCTTTAATGGCATGCCAAGGCATTGCACCTCAGGCCCCAGATACAAAGGAAGTCTGTAGTGAAAAAGAAAAGCATAAAAAAAAAGACAGTGTAATGCTGAAGTGAGCTCAATGCTATTGAGTGGTGCTAGCAATTGAGAAAGGAAACAACAGTGTGAAACTCCTCTTTGATTTTCTGTTCTTGCTCGTTGCCTTTCGTGTTTGATTGGAGTCCCTTTTCTGAGTGAGATAGGCTCTGATAAAGGAAGTGGTGATACATGAAGTAGCACTGTGACAAAGCATAAAGTGATCATTGTCCTCACTTACCCTCACTGCACTTTCACACCAGGAACAGTGTAATAAGACTTTCACTTAGGAACTCACCTTTGTGCCTTCTGTGGTAGTGCCATACTTGAAAAGTGACAGCCTCTGCTAAAGCACTGCAAAATATATTAGGTTGTTCTCATCACTCTAAACAGACACATCTTATTATTTTTCCCCATTGTGAGGAAGGTTAAGTGAGTTGTTTCAGTGCAAACAAGAACTCAGAAATTACGGCTGGGAACTCATATACTTTTTGGTACTCAGTTTACTTGCAATGGCACTATAACATTAACAATCAGGGAAAATAACTGTGCATCTTTGGCACTGAGGCAAATTACCAGACTGTGATAACTAATTTTAGAATTCTTTACATAAGCAGTTCACCTATCTGTATGAAGGTTGTGATTCTCCTCTTGCTTTTACTGGCATTTCTGGTTTCTTCTCTTCATTCCCTTTGGACTTGTTCCCCCCACTGCCCCTTCCCCCCAGAGTTCTTTTATCCTCCTAGCCAGGACCTGCTCCTAAGTATTTTGCTTTCAACAAGAGACTGTCAGTTTGTAGCATAATGCCAGCTCCAGTCGGTGGGACTGTAAACAGTACCCAGGATTACTGATTCATCCTCCACAGAGACCACACAGAGTACCTAGGAAATGTCTGCACTTCCAAAGAGTGGATGCTGTCCCCACTTGAGTTTTCAGCACAAAGTACCTGAACAGGTGCCAGGAGAATTCATTTTGGCTTGAACTTTATGAACAAACTAAGGTATGATGAGGAATGCAGTCTCCATTGACGTTGCTGCTTGCGTTCTTGCTATTTAAGGAACAGAGGAACAAGCTTCAGTGCACAAAGTGTGAACATTTCCCCCAATACCTGGTTTAATAGGAGTAATTTCTACTTACACAGTCTCTTTCTATTGAGAAGCTCACACTCTACAAACATGAATTAATTAAGCTTTATACTCCCTCTGTGCTGCATATGTAGACTCAGGAATAGAGTGGTTTAACATTATGCTAGTGTGTCAGTTGGG
Source organism: Malurus melanocephalus (assembly GCF_030028575.1). NCBI lineage: Eukaryota > Metazoa > Chordata > Aves > Passeriformes > Maluridae > Malurus > Malurus melanocephalus. The sequence continues at coordinate 1,067,165 of NW_026623380.1, forward strand.
AAATACCAGAAATCTAGTTCTCTTACTTGCACATGCCCTGGGGCAGATTCAGTGCATGCCTTAAACGAAGGGACTGAAAAAGACCATAAGCCATGTGGTTGATAATACCTCTAGGTTTACAACTGGAGATAAGGACTACTGCTTGGGAAAGCTGGAGTGTGTATGGCAGTGAAGCAAAGGCTGATTCCATGAGAAAAATTGTATGGCAGAACCGGCTAAGGTACAACCATTTTCAGGCACAGTGGGCCTTGAAGAGACTGTTGCAGGGGCCTGTATAATTTTGACTTGCTACCTTCTCTCAACTTAAACCAGGTAAATTAGAGTGTCATCTTCCTTATACTGACAGGAATATAAGGAGGTGGTGGCTGTGTGCAGGTACAGATTTGTTGGTGGGGCAGAAGTGATGACAGCATTTCCCTTTGGCATTACTTGCTATGGCACATACTCCTGAGATACCTGGCAGCCATAAATACTCTGGCCAGTAAGACTGTGTATAACCCCTGGTAYTGGATCGAGAAGAGTCAGTGGAACTACCTTTGAAGTCCTCTAAGTGCAACCACTGATGAACTCCTTAAACAGTGCAATAGGAACCTTTGCAGAACTTTCTGAAAATTCTAGGTGGGTTTTTACTATAATGGTTGCTTCACCTTTTTAGCTCTTCTTGAGTAAAGGTGCTGGAGCATGCCCAAAGAAGGCCAGCAAAGGTGGGTCAAGGATTAGAGAACAAGCCTTATGTAGAGTGGCTGAAGGAGCTGGGGTTGTTTAGTCTGGAAAAAAAGAGACTCAGTGGACCTTATTGTGTAACTACCTGAAAGGAGATTGTAGCCRTGTGGGTGTCAGTCTCCTCTCTCAGCTAAGAAGTGACAGGACAATAGTAACCGGGCTCAGGTTGTACTATGGAAGTTTCAGCTTCGGTATTAGGAAAATTTCTTCCCTGAASGGGTGGTCAGGTACTGGAACAAGCTGCCAGGCAAGCAGAGGAAACATCATTCCTGAAAGTGTTCAAAAACATTGGGAAGTGGCATTTGGGGGTAGGTTTAGTGGTGCACATGGTAGTGCTAGGTCAATTCTTGGACTCCATGAGTTTGGATGACTTTTCTAACCTTGGCAGTTGCTTTTTAGTTAGTGCAAGTTCACCAGTCTACACTGTTGGTAGCTGAAAGTGGGTAGAGGAGTGTCTTTGATTTTCTCAGGTCATTTCTGAGTTAAAGTTGCTAGAGTCTGGACATCTCTGCTCAGTTTAGTTTTCTGTTTTAGTAGGTGATAGTTAGGAGGAGCAGCATGCATGTATCAGATAGTAAAATTRTATTGTAACTGTGTCATTCTGAGATGGACTGAAGCAGTCCAAAACGAAAGGGTGAAACCAGAAAAATGAGGTTACGATGTCAAATTCCCCAACTGATTTTGAATTAGAAGCAGAAATATGCTTTGCTTTATAATCATGGTACAGTTTTACCACCCAGGTTCGCCATACCAACATTCATTCTCTTCAAACATGGAAAACTGGAAATCCATTTTGATATTGTAAGAGTAAATAAATGGGGCTGAAAGATTAATTATAGGATGCCAATGTATGCATGCAATCCAGGCTTGAACTGGAGGGCAGTCCTTTTAAGGAGTTGAATGACATCTGTGTGTAATTTAATAAATGACTATTGTAACACAAGTGGAGAAGCTCTCAAACACGTTGTTTTTGTGTTGATTGCTCAGTTCAATTACTGTAAACAAATAATGCAATGTTATAATGGTACTGAAATAAATCTAGCCTAAAAGGGTTGGGAAAAGGTTGGAAATAGCAAAGCTATACTTATTCATAATTCAATTGTCTCTGGACTCACCTAAAAATAAAAGGTCATTTTCTATGAGTATATCAGTAGCAAGGTTACCAATTTCAAATGCTTAATGGCAACTTTCAGCTGATGGTTAGAATGGATTTTTTTTCCCCAGCATAAATATTCACAAGTTACTGTACACACAGAAATACTTAGCAACAGGTGGAGATTAAACACACTAATTGGTAGGCTTTTATTTCTGTTTAAAAGCATTCCTATGTGAATGGGGTTTTGAGTAATCTGGTCCAGTTCCCTGCCCATGATGGGGAGGTGGGAACTAGATGTTACCTTCCAACTTAAACCATTCTGTGATTCCTGTAAAGAGCTGGATTTACAAAGAAAAGATAGATAAATTAAAGTGCATTTAAAATAGCTAATTGGTTCCTTAGATAATAAGACAAGCTCTTCCAGAAAGTCCAATTTTGAGATATAACACAGTGCTCCAAAATAATTTTTCCTATTCTGCTTGTTCCACATACTACAACTGGCTTCTTCTGTTTGCTCAGTAGAGCTTTATGATCTCTGAATTTTCATGCCCTTTCACCTGCTAAACGTCTTGTGCAATTTAGTTACTTCATATCCCCAGCTTTTTCAGCAGCAGCCTTGCTTCCTTCCCATGAGCTAGCCCTATCCCGAGCAAAGCCTTAAGGCTGAGAGGACAGGATGCAGCTGCCTCTAAAAGCCTGTCAATGATGCTTCTTTTTAAGTCACTAAGAACTGCTAGCACAGCTGCACAGTGATGTGGATTTACACTTTATACTTTTTTTTTTTCTTATATGAGGAATTACTCAAAAGCTGTATAGAATAATGAGCTAGCTACTGATGCATGAAGGCAAATGAAGACACTGCCTTATGCTTAATGGCATCCTAAGGACAGTCTGGCATTTTAGAGCCAGTTTTTCTGGGTAGATATTGCCTAGGTTGGCTGCTGGGGTTATTCTTTACAGGGAGTTTGAGGAGATGTGGTTAGTAGGAGCAAGTTTGACTTAGCATTAAATCTACGGCTAGTATCTTACATCATTTGAGCACATTRTTGTTTCAATCTTGGCAGCTAACACAGTACCAGCAGACTGCAGCAAAGCAGTTAATTTTGGACTGTAATTTATGAATTTTGATGCATTTTAACATCCGTGGGGGTTCTTTTTTTATATACAGAGGAGTATTTGGTGCCCTTACTTTCCCAGCACTCCTCTTTTCTCTGCAGGCTCCATTAGTTACTAGCTTTATCCAGCCTCAGAAAAAGCAAAAGGCAAGGGAGCAAGCCTGGCAAGACTGTAAGATGATGTTTCTTTGCCTTCTTGCTTCTATTTTCCCATTTTCTGTTTATTTAAGTTGTAGCTGTCATCCACATGGCAGCTGTGCCTGGTTGGAGGAGGGCAGTGGGGGCAGAGAAAATCCAAGCAATAACACAGCAAAAGTGGATGCTTCTGGATGTTTGTTGCTACRGTTAAAAATGCCAAGTTCGAAATATATCTCAATACTGCAAATGAAAACAAACCATTGTGGCCTTTCTGAAGTTACCAGCTTTTTTTTTTTTTTTTCCCAGCATTACAAAAGAATCGAACATTTATTTAACACCATAAAGACTTTCTGTGCAAATGACAGTCAGAAAGTGGGGTTGTTTGGTTCGGTAATGACTGACCTGATTACTCTGACACTCTCTAGAGGCCTGAGTTGCCCCTGCCCAGATGCCTTCAAAACTGAAGACAGATCTTCAAAACTGAGTCCTCACTTTGAAAAAGAAAATTCATAGGCATGTGTGTTTTGCAAGGAATTGAATGCAAAGGATTGTATGAAATTCCCCTAATTCCACAATATTATTACTATGAAAATCTGTTTGGATTTCTGTTTATAAATTTATTTTTAACACATTTCACAGAATTGCAGAATGGGTAAAGTTGGAAGGGACCACAGTGGGTCATCTGCTTCAGTCTCCCTGCTCAAGCAGGTCATCCTGGACCGTTTATGTTTTCCCATATACATCCTGGTAATTTTTTTTTGTGATTTGTGTTCTTGTGCTATAGGTTGTGGCAGATAAAGTTGCTACCTTTAAGTGGGATAAAAATTTCATTAAATTCTTCCATTTCRTTAAATCTTCTATTGCAGAGATCAAAACCCTTGCTTTGTAAACAGGCTGGAGAAAACATTTTCAAAGTGATTAAATTTTTTTTTTTTTTGAAAATGTAATGGTAGCAAGAACAAATTAACTGCCAGTTAACTTGGTTATGTGTATTAAAAAGTGAGTAAAGTGTGAAACAGGCAGCTTCATATGGTGTGTGTTCATAAAAAGGAGACATCAAACTCAAAACTAAAATGGCAAGAGAGTGTTTGGAAAATTAACTTAAGGTTGTGCTGTAGGTGATTAGAATTAATTTGAAAAATCTTTAAACATATGTTCTGACTATATTTTAATGCAAATGCTTGCTTTGGTGCCTTTAATAAATTTGGATTAATTGGTAAGAAGACATGAAATGTCAGATGCTTCAACATGTTACACCACCTTTCAAATACCTAGCAGAATTTCAGAGTAGCTACCAAAATGTTACTTTGCCAATACTGGGAAATGATTGCTGTATTTCCAATTATTACTCATCAAGAGTAGATGATTCATGTAATACACACAAGTGAATTTCGGAATATTCTTGTGAGCTTTTCCAAATAATTGAGTTCCTTAGGATTTGGCAGTTACCTCAGCCACAGCTTAAATATCACACAGATGCAGTGAGCATTTTGGGCTTTAAGTCCTTAATCGCTTAAATAGATGATGTAGGTATATTCAGCACTTAGATGGGAATCGAATCTGGAAAACTTTGATACATACCATTGTGTCGAAGTTCTCATGTGCCAAAATATGTGCTGGTAAAACCTCCAACACTGCTGCATCAGTATATGTGTACATCTGTTCATTTACTGAAGATTCTGGTTTGCTAAAAGCCCTGCCTTTTGCATCTTCAAAGAAAATATTTTTTCTTCTGGGACTCTTTCTTGACAGTTTTCTTGGGATAAGCCTCTCATCACCTGGGCAGAGAGCCTATCACTTAAAAATCATGCCCAGGGCATAGTATGCATGCTTGCATGAAGAAGAAATAGCAAGGACAGATCTCATTTTCTGTACCTGAGTTTTGCTTAAGAATTAAAGAAGTTGTATGACTTGTATTCTTTTTGGAGCCCTTGACTGAAGAAAGGAAGGCAGTGTGCTAGGAGGCTCTACAGCCTGAAGTTACGATGAGGCATTATCCAAGAGGTGGGATATGCATCCATTTATCTTCTTCCGTTGATTACTTTCTGCAGCTCTTTGCTCAGCTGCTGGCTTTTGCAAAGCTATTCTCCAGCACGTCAAAGTGTGAGAAGAACCTGACAACGTAACAAGATCTATCCAGTCTTGCAACTGTGTTCCAGATAGATATGTCACTACTGAGTATTTTGTCCTGAGATAATTAGCACTATGATTAGAAGAGTGTCTGCCGACCATGACATGCACTGCTGTTACCAGCAGTGAAGTTAGACCAGTACAAGAGAAAGTATATCCTTCACCATTATGCCTTAAACCTCCTGTGAAAAAGGCAGCTTTTTCTGGCATGTGATAAAATAAACAGTGTCTCTTTTCATGGAACAGCATTGCGTGTCGTTCTGGCAATGTTAGATCAGATAGGGAACCTGCTGAGAAAGCACTGAATGAGATTTGTTGGGGCAGCTGCCTTACACAACTACCCAGGTATAAGGAAATGGTTAAACCTTTCAAGTTTGGGACTCTGGATTCCCAGAAGAAGAAAGCACTAGGAAAAAGACTTAAGTTTAATCTATAACAATATTAATTTTGGATTGATCTTTTTATTAATAAATTAGGTACTCAATAGGGTGAAGGTTTTTCTTTCAAGGAGTTGGCGTGTACTTTTGTTTGGAAGAGAATAGAAATGTGATTTCACAGAGGAAATGCAATCTCATCTTAAATATTTACAGAATGCTAATTTTATGCTTCTACATTGGCAGAAAAACAGAATAGCATTAATTAGTTCGACTAATTTTCTAACAGAAACATGTTCTCTCACTTTGGCTAGGACTGCATTAGTTAAAAAAAAAAAAACCAAACATTCAGGCCCATTCTTTGGCCCACAGATAATGCAACACAGTTTGCATCCATATGGCCAAATTTCTCCTGTTCTCCAAAAGAGGATTGCCTGCTTTGTGCCACAAGGTGGAAATCGCTACTGGTTGCTCCTATTCCACATGCCATATGTAAGCACTACTTGGGAGATGCAATTTGGCACAACTAAACAAGTGAGTATTGATAATTGTGTGCCAGTGCTTGACCCCTGTGTTTTATATTCTAGCGATAGAGACAGCCTGTGGCAGATGTCATACGACCACCACCCGGGTTAATACTAAAGGAATAGCTAAGTACTTGTTCTGTTTTCAGAACTTAATTGACTGGCTGCCTACATAAATGTTAGACACAATATAGCATTATGCCATAGTTTTAACTAAAGGGGCTCTATGAGCATTGAGAGATTATGCAGAAGACTGTGAAATGCTTTTTTCTGCAAGGCTTTAAGTTAGGCAGATCTTTAGTAGGCATACTTAATCCTGTGTCATGTTAGGATGATGAACAAAATGTTGTCCTGATATTCTACCAGTGGTTGCTTTTCGTAATGGCAGGAGGATATGATGCTTCCTTTCTGGCATTTATGGCATGTGTGGAAAAAATAATTGCAAGTTTCTCTTGTACTAAGTCAACAGTTTTGATTGTTTTGTGGTTTTTTTGGGGTTTCTTTTTGGGTTTTTTTTTTTGGTTGTTGGTTTGTTTTTTTATCTTTAATTGGGTGCTCACTGGGACGGAATTCCAAAACAGTGATTTTTTTTTTTTCATCTCAGAAATTCTACTATAAGAGATTCCTTCAGGTATTTTGATACTGAAACATTCTCAATATCTAGAAACTTATCTATAGCTGTGGATGCAGATTAATTTTTAAATAGCAAAAAAGAAATTTAGAAATATATGTATGCATTTTTCTTTGATGATTTAAGAATGCCCAAAGGAATATTTCCTATTAATATTAAATATTTAAGAAGATAAAATGGTTGACAGAATCTTTACAAGAAACATAAACATTTGAGTTCATAAGTATTCAATATAACTGTTTCTGATCCATAAATTGAAATCTCTTAATTCTTGGAGTCTCTTCCTGACCTCTCCACCCACCCCCAGACTTCACATAGGATTGCCTCAGGATACACAGTGCTAGGAATTAACAGTGTTGTTTTCCCCTGCAAAATTATCAGTGTTCTGGGATATGACTAACATGAAGTTACACTTTTTGGTTAACAGTCATGATTTATGTTTCCTGTTTTACAGAAAGATTGCTTGAAAACAGAGTTGCAGATTCAATGCAAAAAGTGGGTGCTTGGAAACCTGAGTCTTATCCCAAATCAGCATTACAAATGAACTTTAATTTTTGTGTTAGTTAACTGTCTGAAACATTCTATTGCAGTTTTTCTTTTGTGAGCATAAAAAGTTAGAAGCTTCTTATGGTGTTTAGTGTTTATAATGCATTTGTCTGGGCAGATGTTCTTGTAAAATTACTAAACCATCCCGAGTTATACGCATAGTTCAAATAAAGCTTGTTTCAGCTGTGTAGAAGAACACTGATTTCCTTCTCTCCAGAGTTCCTAGAATACAAACATTATTACTGCAGTTTAAGGTTGGATGTGGATTGTGACTGTTAGCTAGTTCTCTCTGCTTTTTTTTTTTTTTTTTTGTTGCTTGGTATGTTTATTTATAGAGGAGTTACGAGATTGTGATTGAAGCTGGAAAAGTCCGTTCCCTTGGGCTTGAAAAGTGACTGACCCCAATCAGCAGGGCTTGTTGTCAGTGCTGCTGGAATCTCTTCATGAGTGAGTGGAAAGTAGTTTCCTGTCAAGTTTAGTTAGGATTGGGTTTTCTCTCTCTCTTTTTTNTTTTATCTCCAGCATAGACAATCTCTGGTTTTATGTACAGTGTGATTCCTGTGCTGTCTTAAAGATACAAAGAAGAAACCCTGTGTTTGAAGTAGAGAGCCTGGTCACCTTTATTTCCTGCCTCTGCAGTTTGAAACTAAGTTTGATTCTGTCTTTGCACAGAATCTTGGACAGCTGATATGTCAGACAMTGCGGGTAGAGAGTAGAGGTGTGTCTGATGATGCTGCGGTTGGACAAAGGAATAAAGACTATGCCTTTGAAAGAAGGACATTTCCTTCATTCTCCAGTGAATGAACCGAAGGAAAACAAGCAAAAACGTCCTTCCATTTTTCCACACCGGGCAGTTTATAAATGCGATGCTAAGGTTGTGGTTTGCTTTTTATTCATTGAATAAATTTATAAGGAAAAGTAGTTCAGTTGAGGGGATTGGATCCATGTTTGGGAAGACAGAATTACCCCTTTCTGGGAGTGACTTCTGACAACAACTCCTTTCAACATTTCATCTTTAAAAAAACATTTTTCTTTGCAATATTTTTCTCAGTATGATGGTCTAGTATTGACCCTTTACATCTGGCAGATGCAAGGAGATACAGTTCTCAAGTAGCCATTTTATTTCTGGATGTTTCTGGCTATTGTTCCTCTTATTGTTGCAGTAGTGAAAAAGTCTCATTCCTGTCATTTTCCCCCTCTAACTTGTGCTTTAGGAGGAGAAAAAAGAAAGAGAAAAGGAAATTACTGAAGGGAGAGTGACATTTTTCACACTTACTTTTGATGGTCAGAAAATTTATTGAAGTGCTGTTCTTGACAGGATGGTTTCAACTGCAATTCTAGCCTGGCCCCAGATCTGAGTCAGAGCCAGGATCTGACTACAACAGAAGGGGTTTGCCTAAAACCTTCTTACAGTTCCAACTACATCAGCTACAATCACAGCTTCCTGCTATTGTAGATTGTTGTCAGACTTGGTTATTAGACTAAAGTGCTCTGAGACAAATGGTGCTGTGTCGTAGAAGTGCCAAGTGTTATTAATTGTTAATAAAATATTTAATTAAATACTACCATGCTGGTAGTAAGGATCTGCGAATTCACAGGGCAAGCTCTGAGATGGCTGATATATAAGGAATTTGAAGCTTTTTTTTTTTCATTTTGGCCTGTTGTCACAGAGGAATAGCACTCCTTTATAAAAAGCCAAAATACTCCAGTCAGAGGATGACTTTTGTTTCCTACACATCTCGAAGAAACTGYTTCCCTCTCCCTTTGTTTGCTACCTTTTGGCATGCTTACAGCGAGGAATGATTGAATATCTGATTAACTTTGCGTAAGAAGCATTTTTGCCCAGTTTTCTGACGAGATGCCGAACCAGTCCAAATCCTTTGAGTCTTATGTAGGAGGTAATCCCACGATCCAATGTCAGAATAATCCCCCCAAGACAGCTTAAATATTTGTAGTTCTTTCTTAAATCAAGAAATCCCTTGGGSTTTATACCAATCCCAATTTAAAAAATGACTTGACCTGAAAACCCTGGAGGAATGTTTGAATGAGGTTGTCTTGCCTCTGGCTTCTTGGCCAACTTACTCTAATAAGATGTGAATAAGATATACAAGGTCCTAATTTATAATATGATATGAAAATCATACATTCAGCGAAAGGCTAGGGGGAAAAATAAGGGATGGCAATGGTGATAGAGACAGCATTTATTGTGATTACTAGAAGGGGGCCTTAGTGGGCTGGGATTATTGTACTTTAAGTGAAATTGATTTTGTTCATGATTTGATTTTAATCTAGTTTAGATGAATCAAATTCTACAAGGAGCAGATATTTAATTTAGTACATTAGGATGAAAAGGACATCAGTTCAGAGAAGTTTAATCCATATGATGTGATAAAAGCAGTATCTGATTATGAGGGGGGTTTTATAGTAATTCCTTGTTATTTCATTACTTCTTGGACATATTTTTTTTTCTCTCCACATAATATTTTTATTAAAAACAGCCAAGATTCTAGTCTCTTTAATGATTTTAGGCCGATTGCCTAAGCAAAAAAAAAAAAAAAAAAGCTAAAAATTGGAGGACAAGGAGGAAGAGAGAATTCCAGACTTACCACACTGATTTTTGCTAGAGATCTTCTATTGGAATAAATAGAAGATCCTTGCTTGGCTCCAGGACACCTGATACAGGTGAGCTCCTTTGCAGAATGAGCCATGGCTGTCTTGTTCCAGACTGCAGTTGTAAACAGAGAGTCTGTAGAAACCAATCTCCTGTAATTTTCCAGTCTACTGTTTTCTAATCTAGGGGAGCTGGAATTCTGTGCAATTTGGAAAAAGTTGGTTGCTGTTGAAGACAGGTCTACACTTTAGCAGTCAGGACCAGATGGGCCTTTTTTCTTCAGTTRACATCAGAATTGGAAAAGTTATTCATACTCAGAGTGCAAAGTTCAGCCAATATATATAGGTATACATAGATTTCTTTTCCTSATAGAATAATTCATGTGAAAATATTCCTACTTCAGTCTCTGTTCAATGACATCCAATTACTAGCAGCCTCTTGTCGGAAGAAAGAATAGCTGTTGTTTCACTGACTTCCTTGCACATTTTTAGCACTGCTCTTTGGGCCGTTATAGATAAATCAKAGAAGTAGTTTCTTCGTTGATGAATGTTTTCTGTTCGGTTATTTAATGAACAAACCTTTTATATGCTTAAGGAAAACATTTACTCTGATGGAAGGGACTTTATACTCCCATCTRCATTCATAAAGATTGGCATGGGTCACAGTGATCTGCATAGAAAAATAATAAAAAGAAATARTGGAGAATTCTTATATCATAGATGCAGGGCAGGCATTGGAAGAAAAGCATTTTAATACATCAGTCTGGGAATGCTTGATTATGTGTCACCTTACTGCGCTTGCTTGTGTTAAAACAAATTATGAGTGCTTTTGCCCTCTTTGTATAAAATATAATTAAGATTTTTCATTTGCTGAAATGCTTTTCAGCAAAAGGAAGGAAAAAAAAGGAGAAGGGGGAAGAGGAAAACAAAAAGGCAACTCTGCAGGCCTGACAGCCTGTGTCCAGAGGATGGGACCTTCCATTTCAATGCTTAAATCTAATCATGTGTCTCAGGCAAAACTACATCCCCCTTCAACTCCCCCTTTCATGTGACAAGTTGTTCCAATTTAAAACCAATTTAGCTAAACGGGGACACTGGTGGATAATTGTCAGATGCCTCCTATTTGGCGGCAGAATTCACTCTAGAGAAATCTCCAGAGACGGGTTTACATTGACGTAAATGAAATTAAGATTTTAAAAGAGTGCACGCTGTCTGTAGAGGATGCATTGGATTTCCCCCTTATTTTACTGTTTTAAAGCTAGGACCTATCACCTGTTTTCCTGGTCCAAGAACTGTGGTCATTGTGGTTCCYCATCAGAGGCTGAGAGCCAACATAGGAGGCATTTGAAGGACACATTGAGAATGCGGTCTGGCATGGCAGAGATGCTATTTACCTTTCTKGTTTGGAGACTTGGCTCATTTCTGGAATATCCAGTAAATAATAGTCCCTGATGAATCAGCAAAAGTAGATGTTTTRTATGTTAATATCTTTTACAGACAGCATGACAACAAATAGATATATTGTTTCCTTCTGTCCTTAAATACTTAAGTGTTGAAGGCAGCAACTTCCTTATTAGCATGTTGTTTTAAAGTATAATGTTTTTATTGTATCTGCATTATTTCCTGTCATTAACTAATTGGCTTTGGCACATATTGGATCACATCRAGGTCATTTGAGGTTTGAGTGAAGCTGTGTTTGACATGGCAAAGGATAAAATACCAAATCTGATCYGTGTCTTATCAATAATCTTGGATTTCTTCCACCTACAACAACTGTAGTTTCTCTGTGTCTCTTGCTTTTTCCTTGAAATGCTGGCAGTAATGAGAATTTTGTTGTCATTGCTGACTATAAGTCCTGTACTGAGATTGCATCAGCTCATTTAGCAAGAGCTTTTCAGGGACCTACTGGCAGAATTGCTTTCCTTATTTTGGTCTTTTCTATTTTGTGGATTTAACCCAAAAAGCAGTCTTCAGTAAAAGAAATTCTACTCTTATATCTATTAAAAAAATTATTGGAACCTGTTACGCTAGAGAATCCAATTTTCTTTATATGTAAGTGTTTTTAAATTTGCTGAATGTTTTAAAACATTTTGCTTCACACAGCAAACCTGACATCATGTCTTTGGGAGGGGAAGGGTGGAAGGGAGCAATGTAAACACGCAAATCTGTACGTTATATTGATGAGATAAACAAATGTGGTGTAAYTAAAAGCTTGTGTATATTCGTATTTTTATAGTATTGTGTTTCCTTGCTCTTAGTAGGCTTTAAACTGCCAGGAACTGTGAAAGCCCATATTCAGTGTCACAGATGTGTGTAGAGAATGCAAGCGGGTTGACATGTACTTGTCAGTGTCAGCTGAGAAAAGAGATGGCATGGATTGTTCGGTGGAACAATGAGGGAGGTGGTGTCTCTGGGACAATAGCATTAGCTGGCAGAGCAGATGGACTGCTAGCTTGGGAGGTCTAACTAATCCTCTGTCAGAACAAAGAATAAGAGTTTATGCTTTACTTGGCTAAAATCTGCAAAAGTGAAACAGAAATTGGRGTATATTGGGAATCTTTACTTAGGGCTAGTAAGTTCAATAATTGTGCCTGTAAAGGCTGTTTGAAATGCTCCAGGATGAGTGAATGTATCAGCACAGGGATTCATTACTGTTAAGCAAATACAGAAATTTTAAACAAACGACTAAACTCTCCTAGGTGAAGTGATAACATAATTTCTTGAATACYGAGCCTTTCACTAGGAGACTGCCTTTGGTTCTTTCTAATTTTGCCAAAATTAACTTATCTGACATTTTCCCTTGCCAAGATCTGCCTAACCTCAAGTTTTTGAAAATGTCTAGTGGTAAAATATTTTTAAATGAAGTATAACAAGCTCCTGTAGCTGTTTGCTAGAGCAAATGTAGCCCCTCTGTACTTTGAAAAAGGAACCTGGAATTGGTAAGAATGAGTCTCTTTATCTCTCTTTGGGAAAAACACCCATAGTTAGTCCACTCATTCACATTTAAAAATACCTCGGTTTGCCCTGGCTCAGTAACAACATTTGCATTTGGCAGCTGAAGTCTGTGGTTTGTGCCTGAATTGAGATTGCTTTATCTCTCAGAAATCACTGGTGTGACCTGACTGCACATGAACCATCCCTAAATAGCACATGAACCATCCCTCCATGTATAGGAGGCTGAGCAGCTCTTTTCTTCCAGTATGGTAATTGCAGTGGGCTCTGGATCTCCAGAGGGAGATTCTCATCTGTGTTTTTAGTAGTCGTTCAGTTGATGTCCAAAAAGAACTGAGAATTGCAGACTGGCTTGATTGCAGTGAGGTGAGGAGCAGGTGTGAAGAAGAAAATGAGGAATTTGGGTGGGCAGTACCTTCATCAGCTGGAGGAAGAGACAGCAGGATCTACCTGAGAGTCACAGTGTGGCTCACCAGTGTACCAACTGCAGCTCAGCTAGGCAGAAATATTAAAACTAGAGGTAAGAGAAAAGGTGGCAAATAATAYTGGCATGTAAACAGGGCTTGTGAATCTGGGGGAGCAGTAGCAGAGACTGAATAGGAATGGTCACTGAGGAAAATGTCAATGARCAGCTCAGTGTTGGACAAGATCTATGAACCAGAAATTCAGAGTTAGAAAATATTCATGAAGGCTGACTGGGAAGAGTGGAAGTGTCCTTTTGTAGGATTGCTCTGATATTGAAAGCAAGAAAGCCAGGTCAGCTGCCTCTGCTAGGTATGCTGTCATCCTCTTCATTGCCTGGAATGGGAATTAAGGAAAGAGGACTTTTCAATGCCTGAAATTACCTTCACATGACACATGACTTAGATGAAGCTCCCATTTCAGCAAAGAGTTGTGTTTCTCATTCTCTGTGTGACACTCTGTGATGCAGCAGCTCTGACGTGCAGCATGCCATGCACTTGCCACAGCACTTGTGGCCAAGGGGTATCTGCTCAGATCCTGTGAGAGGCTGTGAAGTGCCAGCTGCTGGGAGAAATGAGACCCTGGAGCTCTGAAACTTATTTCACACCTCTCTTTCTTTTTTAGTTTCAACAGATGCACATCAGCCTTCTTTTGTGAAGCATGCCCCGTGAGGGTGCCACATACTGCACAGTGATGGTGTGTGGATAACTCTGTTAATATTTAGAAAGAACTAAAAAGCTGTAGTGGGAGAATCAAGAGCCCTTGAGGAAGTTCGAATTTTGGTATCAAGAACAGCATTCTGGAAAGGGTGTGTGGTGTATTCCCTGAATAGTGAGGATAAAGTGAGCACAGACAAGCTGCTGGTTAAAGCAGTGTGTGATCTGTGTCTCACTGAGAAGAAATTGCAGAGGTCACTTGAAATGTTTATGTACAGAGAGGGGAAAACAGAACATTTGTTATTGTGGCATTCCCTAATTTCTGGTTACCTGAGTTTGTGGTATTCACTGCTGTATAATTTCAGCCGTGAAGCTTTCACTAATGTTCAAGCTAGGTCGACTACTCATCTTCCATACTCCAGAAGGCATTCTTAAGAAAAAAAAGAAATTACCACAAACCCAAAAACAACCAAACCCAAAAAAATAACCTATCTAACATAAAAATCCATGCTTGCTAGGAAGGAGTTAAATATAACAAGCCTTTTTTTCTGTCTACTTTGCTAATCTGGTCACTGTGTTAGATCCACAATTGCCTATGAGGTTATCTACCCTGTTAAAGCTCAGAAGAATTTTCAGTGACGCTCATTTGTAGTTATACCTGCTGGGGAAAGAAAGAGCTTGTGCAATTACAACTTCTCTTATAGCCATTGCTTATCTGAGTCTGCCTCCGAGTCAGGAAGCCTTTTCTGGCTTGAGCAGTGCAGTGAAGAATGACTCTGCTGCCAACAGAATGGAAACTCGAAACGAGATTGAGTTTAAATCCACAGCTGGGACTTGAGCACTTGGCACCAGGGATCATAAGGTCATTGCAGTAAGACAGGGAACGCTCATGCATAGTGTGTAAGAAACACATCAGCTTGCCAGTCCTCACTGCAGATTTTCACTCTGTGGTATGTGTGTGCTGTACAATAGATAACCATTTTCTCAGACTGCAAGAAAAACACAAGTCTGTATGAATTTTTTTCCTTTTTGTGGTCAGCCAAAAATATTTACCCACAGTAAATMGTTATTTATTACAGTTGTCACTTCCAACACATTGGAAATGGATTTTCATATTCTTTTTGACAAAAGACACAAATGTCTATGAAATATTATTGCATTGTTCAGGAYAAGAAAACTCACATAACTGAAGGCAATTTTTTTTAAACATTGTGTGGGATTTGTGTATATCTTCTAATGCCTTTCAGATTCCAGATTGCGTGACCACTACATTTAATAATAACAATAAATTCAGGGAAAAAATACAGATTGCTTGTAAAGGTAAAGCTATATTGGTAGACAGTTACAGTTTGCAGATTTTCTTTWCAGTGTTTATTTCAGGTTGGATATATTACCTTGCATTATTCTTGATAAATGACCAGAAGAGAAATCGCTTCTTTTTAAAGAGCCAGTATAACCTCTGAAACTGGAGATGCATATTAATCTTACAGCCAATAATCCTGCCTGAAAAATACATAAAATGCATTTTAATAGAATSAGAAGTAATAATTTCTTGCAGTGAAAGAAAGGAGAAAGCTTCACTTAGAAAGCAGAAACCATTCTTGCTTCAAGGGCTTAGGGTGAAACTCAGTAGTGTACAGGGAAACAGGCATGGGAGCATATTTGGGAATATGGAGAAGACTGAACTAGCACGAATAGAATTGTTTGGTAAGAACATACTAACAAGAAAAAAAACATTTACTTGACATTTATAATCTGTTTGTAACTTTGGTAATTACTAATGCACTGATCTCCCAGCCACTGAGCATGTTTTGTCTGCCTTCTGGTAAGCACGACAAACTTGTCAGAGATTAGATGTATGTACTTTATACAGTATATAAACTATACTTTCAGGCATCCGAATCCTCACAAGAGAGAGCTGATGAACCCCCTAAGCTTTGAAAAACAGAGCTTGCGTGGGATAATTGAAATGCCAGACATAAAGCCATATTAAACTGAGCTTCATCAGTTAAGCCTCTCACAGAGCTGCATGTGCTGTATAAAAGCTAGCAAAGCAACCAACTGCTGTTCTAACTTTCACTTTCAGATGACAAGATTGATTTCTTTTTTTRTGGAAAATGGGGAAGAACTAGGACCTAAAAATGCAAATAATCCATACCAAGGATAGACTAAATGCGTGAAGGAAACCATAAGAGCTCCAAAAGGWAGAACTGAAAKCTCTATCATTTGATTTAAATAGACKTTAACACTRTAGACTATTAAAATAAAAACAAATCCAGATTTGGGAGTCTTACCGTTTGAGAAAACATTCAGTATTAACTGGATGGAAAAAAAGAAAAAACCTTTTGCACTTTGCTGAGTCAAAAAWTTTAAAAAATAAAAAAGGGAAAAAGCGTTTCAAGAGTGCTGGCACATATTGTTCTGAATTTAAATGAGCTCCCTGCAGTTGCTCAGTGAAGCTGGCATTCTTGACAGGCCAGCAACTTCAGTTTAGTGATCAGCTACTTTGGGTTTTAGGATCTGTGGCTCTGATAGGAATTGGGATGCTTCAGGCAGTCCCCACTGCAGAATGGGAGGCAAATACGGTGAGAATTGGGCTTCTAGGCATTTCCAATCTCCAGGATCATTGACAGAACATCCCTGGCATAACTAACTGCCCTTATGGGAATTCTTAAAACACTCTTTGGATTCATCGGCACTTCATCTATGCAGCAGACATGGACCCAAATATTTGTTGGGGTCAATGAATGTAGAGTCACAGGAACTCCTCMGGGAAGCTGAATAGAACTTGTAGTAATGAGGAAAATGTCACTTTTCAGTAACTTCCCTGTGTTTTTTTTTCTGTTTTGTAGCGGTGCCATCTCAACTTTGCTTGACAAAGCTTCCCACCTATTCCAAAGCTATTCAAACTTTCATTTATACTGAAACAATTTTGACTGCCAAATCCAGCATTTATTCAGTAAAACWAATTTTTCCTGGCTGTGCTACATTGTAGCATCTTGATATTTATTTAAATCCTTTTTTTTCTCTCTTTTTTTTTTTCTCTATTGGCAGCACAGTTTCTTTGGCTGCAACTTCTCATGCTTCTCAAAATGGTGCTTAAAGACTCACAACTCAGATACTGATTTACTGCTCATACTTCCCCTTCTCCCCAGTTAAATTTTTTGTCCATTTCTTATTACATGACATGATTGTGTCTGTTTAACCGTTTCCTACCCAGCTTCCACTTGGATTTTTGTTGCATCATTTGCTGATAACCAGGAAACTTGTAAAATAAATAACTTAGTTTAATCTTTACTTTACCCAGTGTTTTTACAAAACAGGTTTTGTTATTTTAAGGCTTGTTCTGCCAGATGACTAACACCCAACATCTTTAAAAATAAGTATCAAGGTTAGAAATATGGCCCTGTGTGTTCATTGGCACTACTTTTATCTTGGCAAAATGACAATCAGGCTCTCAAAATATGATAGGACAATAACCATTAAGCTCCCACCTCTTAACCTTTCACTGTGCTTTTTCACCTWTCTGTATTAACCACAGTGCTTTCTTTCATTCTGATTTATTTTTATTGTATGCTTCCACTCAGATTGCAGTAATGCTGATTTTTGTGGCTTCTATGTACAAAGCACACACTCTTGCAGTAATMCAAATTTTGTTTATTCCATTTCAGGGGCAAGGGGGTTTGAAGAGAAGTACTATGAAGCATTCTCTTCATAGTTTCCCTAGCACAGGTTACAAATTATCTTTGACTGCTRTTGCAGGCAGCAGTGTACTAAAATGACAAAAGAATATTGATAGATGAAGGAATCCATTAACTGTTTGTGGCTGTGATTTTTCTCATCTGTGGTGAAYAAGTTTCAGTATATATTCTGCCAAATAAACCCATAGCTCATAGACGCTTCAAAACAGTTTCAGGRGGTTTCACTCATACAGAATACCTTTGTCTGGTAAAACTATTGTGAAATTATGCGGTGACATTTCAGCCATTGAAAGTGGCCTTTCTTTGCTCTAATTAGACAGCTGAGACTGTCAGCTTTTTCCAAGGAATGAAATTTTTATGAGATTTATAGTGGCCACTTCTTCAAGAGGAATTAGCTGTGAAAGGACATATCTGAGTAGAAAAACTTGCCGCTATGCAAACTGTTTGAGAGTATGAGGAGTGCTGTTAAACATACACTGGCACAGGATGGGTGGTTTCTCAGAATCTTTTTCARAAGTTAATTGCATGCATCCCAGGCTTGTCCTGTGAGTACAGCAGTCAGGGGCTGTCTTTGGTGGCACTGTAGAAACTTTCATGGCCATTGGCAGGTCATGCTCCACAGATCACATTTATTCATGTATTGGAATAGGCCTCTTTTTAGTGCTTTTCTGAAGTTTGTGGGAAAAACCTCTTCACAGCTCCTTCCTTCATTGGAGCAGAGCATCTGTGTATCACTCAGCAGGATTTGCTAGCTCTTAGGTTCCAGAGTACTGTGACTCTGTGAAGGAAGGAAAATGTTACATTCCTGAATTTCCCTCACATAYCTTATCACTATTTGCATCCCTTGGAGTTCCGTGTTTACAGCCCTTGGGAGAACAAAGCCTTGAGAAGGTTTCAATAAAAGTAGACAGAAGGGTGGTATACTAGCAGTTATTACTTTGTTAGTGAGGAAACAAAGGCAGACGTGATGTCGATGAAAATCAGAGCTCAAGGTGTAGAGTGTATATAGTGTTACAAGACCTACCACACATGATCATCTCTGCTTGTCAGTAATACCAGATTTTTAGGATCAGATGATTTGATATTTAAAGCARGACAACTTGCCAAAATAATTACTTTTGTATCTTCCAGTAGGTACACTCCTTGTTCAAATCAGTAAAATACCCATCCTCAGGTTTCATTAAGCATGAGCCAAATGTCACCACCTCCTAAAARTGTGCTGCAAGATTCCAATATGTAGCTGCCTTCTGCTTATACTCCAATAAGCTTGTGATAAGTTCACTTTAAACCAGATTTTCTTCCTGTTCCTTGCTTCCTTACCCTCTTTTCTTTGCTCATAAGGGTTTAATTTTCACTAGCTTGCCAAAGCGTAATTATACTTGCTGCATATAAATACCCAGTGGAGATCAGAAGAGAAGACAGAGAAAGTAATTTTTAGAATTCTAAAAAAAATGTCAAATGTAAACTGAAAGTGCTAACAGTATTGGAAGTGTGTGGGCTGGATCACTAATTTCCACTAAGGCAGRCTTCATTCAAGGGGAAAATATGGTTAAATTAGACACACTTAGGTAATGAATTCTTGCATATCCCTAATGAGCACTTCAGATTATCGGCTATTAGAATTCTAGTACACCCAACCCAATTTTGGATGGGATATTGCCTACACAACTCTCAGGAAAAAGAACTACCTTCACTTTTTAATATATGGGCAGTTCATTTGACTGTATAATGTGTGTCATAAATGCTGTCAGTTTAAATAGGATTTAACTATCTGTGTACACAGAAAATACAGTCTGGATTGTGTGGAAAGTCCTTGTTTTTTGTGTTAATTTGTGATTCGCTGAATTCCAGTGAGGCAGCTTTAACAGACTGAAATTGCAGCAGCTCCAGTGACTTTTAGCAAGTGGTTGGGAAAGAACAAAATAATTCTGCACTTAGTATACACACTATTTTTTTTTTTTAATTTTGTCAGGGTATTAATTCATTTCTTTGTGTAATCTTTGATGGGCAATATGGACTGTGGGTTGGACAATGAAACCACAGATACAGAGTTTACATTATTTAGAGTTATATTTTGAGGTTGCATTTCTGTTAACATAGCTTAAAGAAAAAAATGCCTCCAGATCACAAAAGTGAAATTCATATGGTCTAATCAGGAATACCTTGAAGTCAATGAAAAGATTCCTGTTAATGCAAATGGACCTTATATTAAACTGAAAACCATCTCCTTCAAAGTTCTTCTGAACTCTGCAGTCGCTTTTTTAAATAGATTGCATATTCTCTAATTCTCTTACTAAGAGCGTCTTTTACTGATCTCTTTTTTTCAATTTTGCCCTAATAGCTTTCTCCTTCTCAGCTTTTATTCTGGGTCTCACTGTTAACTTCTGTACAATTCTACAGACTTAAATCCCCATCTTTTGTCTTCAATCAAATAACTCTTCAAAACTCACCCCTTTTATGRGGCCTTTAGGGACAACCCATTGACTTCAAAAAATCTGAAAAACAAATAATATACTAGGCAAATACACAATATGGTTATTACCTTCAGTGGAAAACTGTGGTTTTCCAGTACACTCAGGAATATTCTCCTTTCCTGTGTGGTTTTTCTTCAYGCCACTTTTTTTGCATTCTCTGTAAGTTTTTTGTTCATTGCCATTAAAGAACTTTTGCATTTGGTTTACTGTCACTAATGTTTTAACATTTTTGCACAAGTTTTGTCACCTTATTTCCCTATAGTGTGTAATTCACACATGGGGTTAATATATCTCTGAGTACAGGAACCCATTAGATTTTACACTTAAAAATACTCTGCTGCTGATGTACTGTCATACTCTGCTTTTATTTCATAGTGATATTTTAGAAATGCATATACAAATTTATTTGAATGTCTGTCCAGGATGGTAACATTACAAATAGGAATGAATTGTCCTGTAATCTTCTCTGGTTTTTGAACATTAGTTTTATTTTACTCTGTACAAGTGTAATCAATTTCTTCCATTACTTGCTATGAACGAAGGWTTCAACAGAACACTGATAGGTGGATAGGAGTTCGTTTTGGACCTCTGTGCATATACAAAAGATTAATAAACTCCTTGAAGGTAAACTACATTTCTGTAGCCTTTCTGAATGCATTAAAATTTATGTCAGCCTTTCCCTTCTGTGTCAGGTCATGAGTGACATTTGAACAGCAAGTTTTGTTACATGTGACATATCTAGACTGTCTCTGGATTTCTCTTTAAAAATCAGAACAACCTCTTCCCCAGCCCCTCCTCAAGCCCACAAGCACAGAACAATTCCATAATGGTGCCATTTCCAAAGCCCTTTCTGTCATCAATAGAATGATATACACAAGTCATTCTTTTGTTAWATAGATTCAATGCTGTATCAATAAAGGTTATTTTGTTATAAACAAAGACTACCAAAGCATCCTTTTAATGGTGAAGTGTTTCAAATATAATTTGTCTATTATCACGCAAATAATATGGTAAAATAAAGTTGTTCAGTTTTTAACAAATCCAGTTAGATACCAGATCTTGGTTTATGCCTTTATACCATCACAAGAAGCAAAAAACTCTTTGAATTTGCATTAAGATTCTTTTGTGCATATRATGCTTAGAAAACTTTCTTCTACTCATATTTTGCAACCAAGGTTAAGAGTAATAGATACAGAAAACAAATTAGATCTAGAAATATTTGAAATTACAGGCTCAGATTTTCCTTGGCTGAGTTAAGAGCTCAGAGTTAAATACAAAGGGATTATTATGGATCTGCTTACTAATAACTATGATTATCCCAAATGAAAAGAGTAATTGTTATATATAAATTGCAAATGGGTCCTCACAAAACAGCATGTTTTCTCAAGACCCATGTGCAATGCAAATATAACAGCGTAGTTGTTCTTAATAAGGCTTTCTGAACATTTTTTCAGCAACTTTCTTTTTT
Organism: Malurus melanocephalus; assembly: GCF_030028575.1. NCBI lineage: Eukaryota > Metazoa > Chordata > Aves > Passeriformes > Maluridae > Malurus > Malurus melanocephalus. The sequence continues at coordinate 1,088,765 of NW_026623380.1, forward strand.
TTTGTCAAATTTGTGAAACTGAACTCTTATCTATTATGAAAATATAATGATAAGAAAAAGTAGGGCTGCTTGGCATAAGATAATACTAAACGCAAGATGCTTGCACGATGTTCTCTTGAAGATCAGAAACTTGTTGGTTATCATGTGGTATGTTTCAACAGGAGGTCTGTTTTTTATTTTTGTCTTGAGAGATGTTTCTCTTTACAGTTGACATCAAGCTTTCACATCAAACCTTCACATGTATAAACAAGATCAAAAGTTTTGAAAACTTTAAATTCCTCAGTCAGCATTTCTTTTATGAGCTCAGTCATGATRTTACTTTACATAGCATGGTATGACTTTTTTCCCTGTTTCCTTTTAGTTATTTTTCATAGCCATGGAAGAATTAATGGTGTTACAACCTGAGAAACAGAGCAGCATCAGAAAATGGGTTAAAACAATGATCTGAATCAAAAAGTCTGGATATAAATGGATAGCTTTCATCAGTCAATAAGGAATAGACAGAATGGGATTGTCATACTCTGCTGCTTTTCAGTTCTTAAACAGCTTAATTTTTTTAAGATAACAGTCTTTTTTTCATGCACAAACCTGCATCTTGGATAATCTAAGCAAAATCAAACCTAGAGGCAAGAAGATAAGCAGCAGGGGTGCTTCTGGGAGGCAGAGGAACTGGGCTATAAGGGATCAATGGGAAAGATTCCAAGGAAACGGGAGTCTTTGTGTTCAGTTCTTGCACAATTTCAAAGCTGCTTCACAGAACCCCTTGTTTCATTTTATTTTACTTTCTTTTATAGACGTGACCAGAAAAATAAAAATCAGTAAAATCTTAAAATTATATGATGTTTTCTCAATACTGTAGCATCTTCTGTCATTGAAGGGTCAGATTTTTCATTCCTTTAGGATGGTATGATTTCATCAACTTTGTGGCTGCACAAAGCTGGGTTTCCAGCAATTTATGACAACTAAAACTGGTTTTCAAACTGAATTCCCTGATTTTGTTTTCATTTCTTAAGCGATTCAGAAAGTATTTTAAGTACAACTGCRTATTTCTTCCCCTGACATTTGTCTGACCTTAAATAGTTAAAGCTGACACCCAAGTAGGTTTGTTTKTTTTTTTTTAGTGCACAAGTCTTTGTGATGTGCATTTAGGTGTTGTGTTTCCATCTTACTAACTTGTTGTTCCATTTTACTAACTGTGTTCATTTAACTTCTCCGAGTTGAGCTGGAAGACTTGTATTTGGAGCTGTAGCWATCAGTGGAAGTAAATGAGTTGCCTCTAGTTACAACACTTTTTTTTTTGCCCCTTAAGCAGCGGTAGTAAGGAAGCTTGGAACAGGATGAAAAAAAATCAAAATAATTGGATGTAAGAAATCTGAAGGTACAGCAGAGATGTCTTTTTCTTTTTACAGGTAACTGTAGAATTTGAATAATTTAGCCTTTAAAATGTTGTTTATTCTGTTGTGATCAAGAGGAAAAAATGTCACTCCTTTCTTTTGCTGATGCCATTTACAGGGTATGATTACAGATGCATGGTGTAGGTGCTTGTGTACAAGGAGCCTTCATCTTGGTGAGGAGCTTTACTCTATGAAACAAATCAACCAGAAGACTTGAAAAAAAAAGAAAGAAAAAAAAAAAAAACGCTACACTTGGATTTGCCTAGGACTAGTCTGGGTATTTAAAAGCTCAGAAGTTTGACTTGCAAAACTAGGCATGATAAATCTGTCATAAACTATAGGAAGACCTTTTTTGGTTCACCACCCAAGTCATGGCCATTTTTTTGCTTTGTTAAATAGGTGTTTGTGGCCACCCCATCTATTGTGCACTGGAACTGGTTGCTGCCTGTTGCTGTTCGGGACAGTGGCTTCCCATGGGCTGGGGCTGGCAGCTGGGATTGGGGGGCAGGGCAGGGTCCCCGCTGTCCCAGCCAGGAGCAGGGCAGCTGGCAGGTGGCAGGAGCAGCCTCAGCCCTGGGCATCGGGCTCTCCCTGGGGGCTGGATGAGGCCGGGCTGGGAGTTAGCCCAAGGTCTGGACTAGTGGCAGGAGAGCTGGGCACAGGCAGGGCTGTTGATGCAAATGGTGGTGAGGAGTGGTGGCACCTGCTCTTCACAGCACATAGTGTTTCACTTGTATTCCCTTTCCTGCATGTGCACACATTGTTGAAATTGCTGTTGTATGTGAGTAAATCAAGAGGCATTGGGATTATTGGCTCCAGGTGCCATGAAATGGTCTGGTACCTTTTTGCCACCTCCTGAAGTTGGAAAATCGCTGTTGTCTTGCTTTTCCTTGGGGAGTTGCAGTTCAGACTGTCATTGTCAAACTGTGTTTTAGTAGTGCTATGTGCTGCCTGGTACGAGTCATTGTGGAGCCTTATTCATAGTGTCATGCCCATATGTGATTTGTCAGCACTGCTTCACCACTTGTGGGAAGATGGTGGTGTGCTGTCATTAATATTCCTATTCTGGGAAAGCCAACAGAAAGTGTTCGTGGAAAAGTGCGAATAAATCAAGGAACAGATCTCTTACCCAGAACTTTGTAGTAGAACTTCGTGTGCTTTGAAATGTGACCAAAACACTCAAAAAAAAAAAAAAAAAAAAAAAAAAAAGAGATTTCACGACTTGTTACCCTTGTGCCTTCCAGAAAAAAAAAAATGCTGTGTTTTCTGGAACATATTGCTTCACCAAGTCCAGAATATAAATTCTGTTCTGTGCCACACCACTGCAGATAGTCCACTGGAAATACTTTGCTTGCCGAGTGAAGCACAGCCCGTAGCATGCCTTAGGGCATGGCACTTGTGGGGCTCAAGTGATAGCTGAGTTACTCTATATACGCCGTATAGTTGCTTAAACTTACTTCAACATAAAACAGCACATTTACACATTAGACAAGCACAAAGTGGTCCATGTGGAACCACTTTCACTTGAGGCAAAGTGTCCTTGTAGAGTTTTGAAGTGTGGAGTGAATTTTATCATTTTAAATTGTACAAATAATCAGAAAAGAAAGTTAATTTGTGGGGTTTTTTTTACTGTTTCAGGGCGATAAAGGGGATTTTTTTTTTTTTTTGATGGGTAGGGGGGCTAAGACAAATTACCCTTTTGTAAGGATGTAAGCCAATTTCCAAAGGAATATAAAATAAAATAATGAATGTGGGGAGTGAGCCTCTCAGATGAATTCAGATATGTGATGAGTAMGTTTATTTTGTGCTTTATTATGTGGAGCTTTTTGTTTAGGTGGGTGCAAATGAAATAATTGTGTTGGATTCATGATCTGTCAGAAGAAGTACTARGCATTTCTTGTTTTCTGGGAAAACCCTAGTTATTAGATATACYAGTTGCTTATCTGAATATATTTCAAGATCAGTGTTACAGGCTGTRTTCTGTGTTCTGCATCCTACTTGAAACACTGGTGTCTGCAGAGGGATAGTGGAGTATGAAATTTATCACTTTACCTTACAGGTTTTGGGGCAGGTATGCTGCACTTGTGACKTTAAAAACTTTTTCACATCTTATGATCTAGTTCTTTTAATTAAAAAGTGGGTTTTTTTTTCCCCCTGAGAAGCTTTCCGAAAAACACTCACTGAAACATAGTAAACAATTTGAATTATTTGGATTTAGTGATTCAGGTAGGAGTATTCCCAGTGTGCAGTGAAAGATCTGAGAAGACTGATTCATGAACAGCAGCAGTAATTCAGAGACCAAAATGTGGTCCTTTGAGTTTTCAACACACTAGATTGCAGAGGATTAAAACTAAAGTCTTYCCGTGGAAGGCATTGGAATTACATGTGGGAATGAAGCCACCACATCCCAGTCACCGTACTACAATAGTAAACTGCAAGTAAAATGCTTGTTGGAGCAACTGAGGRTTTCTTATTTTTTGCTGTGACTGTGAAAGCTTTGGCAGTTGCCTTTTCAAGCCTAGAATGTCTGGGTTTCATGGAGAGCTCAGGATTGCTTAACGAGGGGTGGTCTTTACAGCTGCCTGAGCCTGAATAGACAGGACAATCTAAAAATCAGCCTCTCTASAATGTAGTTCACTGTGTGTTAAGCCCCCATTTTAATTTACAGTCCATAATATAGTTTCTTTGGCAGGAATTCATAAATCTCCATTTCATCTGTACGACTGCTGCATTATAATGGAGCTTTCTCTGGTGCTGCCTCTATCTCCACGGTGCCTGCCTTTTAGGACTTGCAGAATGCAGCGGTAGSAATGTCACCTGGTGCCAGTCCTTGCAGATGCCTGGCGTTACTGAAAATGCATTGATACCTCACATTGCCAGGCAGGGCCACAGTCATTAAAATTTTGTCACATAAACCCTGCTGTCTTCACCAAAGAGGAATTGAGAGCCATAGCAGAGGACGATCATGCATTTTATCAGAATCTTCTGAAAGGGGAAAAMCAGCATGTTCTGAGCAGGAAGAAACCAGAATTGCATTCCTTTTAATTTAAATATAATATAATACAATGTCAAAATCCTTGAAATTGACATTTATCTACTGTAGTTCATTTTAACRTTTTCCCCAGAGTGGCTCAGTGTCCCATGGTTGCACAACAGTTCAAACCAGTTGCACATGATGTGATTTTCATATGTTTCTCCTTCAGGGCAGATATTCATCAAAGCATGCAACAGACAGCTAAAGSAAAAGGCAGCAAGCTATAGATTATCACATTGATTTTTTTTAGGGGTCAGACTGTCAGATTAGTGGGTTTAGAGGCAGGGCTATTTGTGCTTTCTAGCACCAATGCAGATAGAAACTGCAGGCATGTAACTAAGCAGAAAATTCTACAGGTAAGACAATTAAGAAGTTTCCATTAAAAAAAATAGCTAAGCCATTTATTGGCCAAACTCTTTTGATTTGTCCTTAGCAAAAAGATCAAATGAAAGAAGTTTTACCTTGTTGTGRTATTACCAGGATTCTATGCTTTTCTTAATATTTTGCTGGTGTATGTGTGGTTTCCTTTTCAGTCAGGAAAAAAATAGAGAAACAACATTACAGAAGGAATTATTTTTACAAAATATAAAGGAAATATTTAGAAAATGCATATTCTGGCTTAACTAGGAAATACAAGAAAAAGGTGAATTTGAGCTGTTTTCTGAAGTGGTAACTCCTTTTTGGGTTTTTTTTTTTTTGGGGGGGGGGAGTGCCCCTACTGTCTTAAGCTAACTGGTATACAGCTATTAAACTGCACTCCTGCTGAAGACAAAGTCTTTCTGAGTTTCTCAGTGCCTTGTATTAGAATTGTGCCCAATTAGAATTCTTGTATTAGAATCTAGTTCCCACAAAAGAAATACTAAGAGTATAACAATTTGAATTCACAGCCTGTTGCAAACTTAAGATTCAGTGGTTTGCTCCTAAAGAGAGATAAGATCCATAACCAAAAGTTTCTGACCCATATAATTGTTCTTTAAATGAATAAAGACAAAACCAGATCTCCTACAAGTAAAAAGTATTTCTGTTCTCATATTTCATGCATAATGTGAACTATTTTAGTGTTGGATGGACTTCAGTGAGTAATGAATTGAGGAAAGGCAAACCTAATTTTCCTAGAAGACTGGTGTCAAACTGTTCTTGTTTTAAATGTAAAAAGTGGGACTTTTTTTCTTGTAAAGCATTAGTACTAGTGCCAAACACTTCAAAGATAATTAAAAGAAGCAGGTGTTTCCATTATTTATTGAAATAAAGGAGAAAAAAAAAGTATTTTCTTGTTGAAAAATATTGTTTATACCTAGAATTCCCAACAGTGGGTATTGTTTTAATGTTACTTCTGGATATTTTTCTTATTTTTTAGTATAACATTGGCTTTAGATCAGGTGCCTGACTTACAAGTTCTTACCTTTATAAATGTACATATTATCACCATGACTGTATTTCTAAATAGGAGCTAAAAATATGTATTTCTTCAATTAGCTTATCTTCTTCTTCTTTTATCGATGAGAGCGCCTTTGTTTATCTCTTTGTCAGGCTAACTTTGTCTACGTAGAGGTACTTTTTTTTGTGTTGGCTTGCCCCAAGATTTTTAGTGATTTAAGCAACAATTTATGTCAGGGAGGGTCTAGTGCAACAATGAGAAAATGTTGTGAAATGACACACCAGCAAAAATATGTAGATATTAAAAAAAAAAAACCGAACAAAAAAAAAAGTGTCCTCTCTGAACAGGTTTGTATTCTGAGCTACAGGATCTTTTGCTTTCCTGTTTTTTTTAAGTGAGTGATTCTACATGTGCCTGAGATACTCACACTTTTACAATTTCCTTGAAGCTCTCAAAAGAGGATGCGAACGGTAAAAAAGAACAGTGGTGCAGCCATCTGTGAAAGGAGGAGCTGATTCCTCCAGTGTGAAAATCTCCATAGCTCCCTCTTTGTCCATCCTTGTCTCCTACAGGCCCTCTGAGAAAGGAGGATGGCAGGTAGCCACACAGGGTTTGAGAAGCTTTGGAGGAACTGGTGTGCTTCCTTGAGGGCTTGCTTCTGGCATTGTTTCAGACCACTGATCTTATTCTTATGGCTTCAAATGTATTAGAAATAAGTAAACAAGGGATTTTGAATTAAAGATTTCTGTTTACTTTCTGTTTACTTTCTGTCTTTTACCATACTGTATGATCTAGCTTTTTCTATGGTRAGTAATGTCAGATACTTACTGAAAAATAACAGGTTGCTCTTACCTATTAAAAATATATTCTATCCTTTCTGAATATGAAGAAATTACAAGAAATTCCACCAAATGCCTAYTTTCTATAAAAATCAGCTAGATAATTTTACTTTAGAGCTCTGATTAGTAATTGTGGYCAGGGTTGCGATCAAATGTTTTAAATATAAAATTTGAAAATGTATTGGAACTCTCAAGCTCACTCTCCAAATATTTGGAATATTATTTTTCTTGCTTATGCTTGTAGGAATGTTTAATATACTTGTAGCTGAAGTCTGCTTCCTTACAAAAAAAAAAAAAAAGCCCTATTTTTTGAATGCATATAACCTTTTAAACTTGTAACATGATGAAATCTATTTGGACTTGTTTTCATGGATCTAGCAGAAGAGAACTCTGTGATCTCAGTTCTCTTTCTTTGCTTAATATCAGGTTGTAGGTCAAAGCCTTCATGAAGCTCTTCAAAGAAAGTACTAGAAGGATTCTCATTATGAGTAGTAGCTAAATGACTTGGGTTTAAATTGTGTCCTTTTCAAAACCAATAAAAAAAGATCGCACTGCAATATTAAAATAATGTCAACAAAATACATCAATTGATAAAAACCAGTATGATTCAGATKAAAGGCTTAATTTTTATTTCATCCAGTAAAAAATGCACTAAAATATAGGCAAATGAGAACACAGCTCCCCATATATTGAAGAAAATTTGGCAGCCTTCACTAGGGGTTCTACCAGCTATAATCATCATATTATTATTTCTTGCATGCCCTCAGCTATGGGAAATATGATGAATAAGAGCAGTCCCATAATGTATATTGATCACCCAAGTATTAATCTGCTCAAAAAACATTTGCCACTCACTTAGCACTTTTCATTTCTTTAAATATGAAAGCATTTTTAAAAGCCTAATTGGGTCTGTATTTTTCCATTTTACTTATGGAGAAAACAAAGCAGAGAATGGCTAYGTGACTCTACCCAGTCATGACCTCAGCAGGGCAAGTAAAGTGACTTGACCCTTCATGTTCCTGGGGCTGAAAGGGGAGACAAGGTTGGCCAATTTCTCCAACTGTGGTTGTGCCTGTTATTTCTAAAAGCATATTTTGTGTAAATGCTTCTCTCTATATTTATTCTCTAAAAATCACAACTTCTTCCATGTTTGTTCTACCTCACAGCTTTTTCACCTCTACCCATCTTCATGCCATTTCTAGACTTGAAAAGAGCACWGACAGAGATCACCATTTAAGGTTTCAAGGGCAGAATGCGAGGTTCTCTCGATCGTGGTGTATAGTCAATCTTAGCTAAAGGTGCTTGTAGGGAAGTCTAGTTCAGCACTTCAGCTTTAACAGATGTAGTACTTCATTTTTATCTCTTTCTGACAGTACTCCAGCAGGAGTTTTCGAGGGGTCTGGGACAATGTTTTGTGCAAGATAAGATAACACAGTGCACACATGCTGATTCCTAAAAGTGTGCTCTCTAGCATACCACGGTGATAGCACAGCAAGTAAACAATAATAACTACCTCTCTGGCACACACACGTGCAGCTATCGCCAAGGGACACTGCCATCCGAAACCTTTTCTTCCATGCCGTGCTGCAYAGCCTGGCATGGGCACTGTGATTTATGGTCCACTGACTGCAGTTTCAGCTAGCCTTCTCTGAACCAAATTTTGCTTTTAAACCGGCCAGTCTCTGCTTTGTTCTTTGTTTGAAAAAAGAAATCAACTGAGTTTTCCACTAGATTTGTAAAGTTCCAAATCCTTTTGTTTCAGTGACAAATACTTCATCCATTGAACCCTTTTACATGTCAGGATGGAACCATCCCCAGGCTGATTTAAAGGTAGAAGACAGAAATGGGCCACTCCAGGCTTCCTCTAAATAGTTTAGATGAGAACAATGAGCTAACMGTTTCATGCAGGTTTCAGAGGCAGCTGAATTTGCTGGATTGCTGAGTCACTGAAAAGCTGTCGTGTGAATGAGACAATAATTTCTTTCAATTAGAAACTCATAGAGGCAGGAATATACTTCAGCTGTCATGGAGGTAGAGTGGAAGTTTGGCTCCATTTTGGTGATGGATTCCTCCGCTGCAGTAGAGCAAGCAGCAAACAATGGAACTGTGCATATGCTTACAGACATCAAAGTTTTCCTTTTCTTTTCTTTCTTCCTTTCAGTATTTCCTAACTTATCTTTTCTAGATTTATTTTACTGTTGGCTGACTGTCACTGGTCACCATAGCAACAACCTCTGGTAGCAGCAGGTCTGGGTTGCCCGATGTGAGCATCTTCACATTTGAGCCTTGCCAAGGCTAACTATTAATCCAGGGTTATTTATTGGCTCAACACTGTGAGATTGTTCTGTTTTTTTCCCACTTTAGCTGTCTGCCTTACTCTTCCTGAGCTGGTTCCTTCTCTTTCCTAATTTATCTTTTGGGCAATCTGGTGTTAGTTTTCATTCTTTAATATTTTTGTTATTTTGGAGGACTGGTTAGCTTAAGTCTATTTTAACAGAAAAACATATGACACAATTGCATTTAAGAACCTATTTTTAAAGTATGATTCATAATAAAAAAAAAAGAAGGATTTGAGATAATACTGTTCTTAGGACAAATATTTACAGTTTGTTATTAAAAAAAAAAAACAACAAAAAAACAAAAAAACTTGCAAGCTCTTCAAATGCTTTGCATGGGATAGCAATGGAGAGTTTTTTCCTAGGGTAAGGTGGAGAGAAATACATTTAATGGTAGAGTGTTTGGAGTCAAGCAACTAGTATGGAATAAGTGTGAATGATGCAGCACTTAATGGCAACATAACAGTCTTTAAAATTTTTTAAACCTCTACACTCTGACCATAAAACAACCTCTAATAGCAGTTGAAACCTTGCTGTAAAACAGAAATAGCAAAGTGGTTAAGAGTACTTGGTTGGGAAATGAGAGCTGAAAGAGAAAACTGCAGTGCAGTGATTGGTTTGATTTGCTGAATAAATTGCTATGTTCAGATTCAATTTGTATCAATAAGGAGAGCACTGTACACCTGCAGAGCCTGTCACACTTGGTATCCAAAATTCTGACACAGCTAGTCTTAAACAATCTTTTTACTGTTGTCAATAATGAAAGCCAAAAAACCTCAAAGCACCCCACCAGAAACACCCAAAACCTCTAAACCTAGAGSATTTGCATTTTTATTCCATACATGTGAAAAAAAGTGAGCAATGCTTCTTTGGGGTATTTCCTTAAGGAAACACAATACTTTTAATAAATGTATGGAATATTGCAGTATTCTCAATGGATTATTTTAAAAGTAGCCAAGGGGTACTGTTCATTCAGTAGAAGGGTTTCTCTTTATTAAACCTGACTGAAAGCTAGAAGCATAATATGCTGTCTTCTTAATACAGTGGAAATTGCACTTTGATAATTTTCAACTATGATATAAAAGGAACAAATGTGTAGGCTTTTACATTTGTACCCAGGCAATTGATGTTTATCCCTGTCTGTAATCCCTGTAGTATTTCAGGATTGAAGACAGCTGGTTTCTAGGGAGTGCTTTTTTTGGGTTTTGCTTTGTTTTTTTTTTTGTTTTTGTTTTTTTTTTTTTTTTTTTTTGGCCAGGTGTGGGGCAGATGTCTCAAAACTCTTTGCATTTATTTTGCAATAACCAAATCATTCAAAATCTGATCGCTAAATATTTGGTGGGTGCTTTGGTTTGGTTTTGGTTTTCTGAGTTTTGAAAAACCCTGCAGGTTTTTATGGAAGAATTCAAACTACATAGTGATGGGATTTTTCAGGAGAAATAGAACTGAACTTTATAAATGATTGATATAGTATATTATTTTTGAAGGAAGGGGAAGGACTAGTAATAAGAGAAGGTATGATGGCTCCAAGKTGTAAAAGCTTATTTAGACGACACCTGGTAGATTTTAAAGAAATTACTCAGGTATTTATAAAGTTTTCGACCTGACTGAGAGGTCTATCAGTTTAATATTTTCTGTTAGGGAATTCCATTTATTTCTAGGAGAGCAAAAAGAGTGTAAATTAATGATTTGTTTAAGAGAGTAAGTAGGACGATTTGATGCTGAGTACCTTTTTCCTGACTCTGAGCTTCTACTCTCATCTGATTTTAGTCAGAATCCTTCAGATTCTTTCTGATGGTAAACATTCATCTTTTTGCACAGCCCAGCACTGAGTACGACTTAGAAATATTTCTTCTTAATTACAAAAAACGTTTTTGAGCTTGGGATCAGGCTACTTTTTGGAAAAAAATGCCTACATGTTGAATTTCAAAGAGTGTGTTTGGCAGCTGCAACACAAAAGATTTCTGGTCAGTTCTATGAACTCTCCCAGTCTACCTTAATATTARCTCAGCAGTGTACTGTTTAATCTAAATGTTTGATATTTAAATATTAACATTGCCATTTTCCTCTGGACACCTAAACCAAAATTAAAGCAGAGTAAACATGAGCAACTTGTTTAATTATTGTTAATGGTCTAGGCAAATTCCAAGACTGAAAAATCAGCAGTTATTACACATTTAATGGAAATGTGATTCTATTTGCTTTTTGTATTTTCACCATGTGAACTTAAAATATTCTGAGCTGCTACAGCCTTATTCAATAGATAAATTCTTTAAACGGGAGGTAACAGAATGAAAACTATGCTGAGTTTTTGATAACTGACTCAAGGAACGTCTTTTTCCTAGTATAGACCTGAGTTACACCCAGTAGTCAGAAGCATCTTTTCAATCTGTAATATGTACCCCTGGGATAAATATTTTTCTGAGATAAATTTTTTTCTGGGAAAAAAAAAAAAAAAAGAAATTCTGTGATAAATTTTTCAATACATATATTCTTGCCCTAAATCTAATGTGTGAGATAATAGGTGAGTCCTCAAAAATATCCAAAATATTATTACAGAAAACTAATCTTAAAATTTCTACTTCCATTAAAAAAAAAAAAAAAGTGTAATAAAGGCCATATGTAATGACATGGATTTACTAGATCTTTTTAATTTTGGGAGGGAATGAACACCTAAACAAACAAACAAGCAAATAAAAATAAGAAAAAAGCAGGGAGGAAAAGAAAAGTAAAAACAAGCTTGGTTTTCAGTGGTGGATCTAATCCAGAAGACAGTAAAAAAAAAAAAAAAAAAAGTGTGAGTAGTTAGGGGAAGACCTTGACAGTGAGACTGACCAGTCTGTTAAACAGGGTTAAATTAATTTGTTTAACCTTGATCCCTGGAGTTTGCTCATAGACCTAGTTAAATTGGTGGCTAGGCTGGCTCACCATACTTCCTTCAGGCTGCACAGAAGGAGCAATTAAACACTTTTATGTAGTCACTGCTGGAAACAGGAGAAACTGTGCAACAAAGTGTTTGGCTGTGTGGCAGAACTTGTACTTACCCACCTGAAGAAATAAAACCTATTTCAAAAATATAAATTCAGAGGCCAGTGGATTTATTGGCTGCAGATGTGAAGGTGAGTGGCTAAAAGGAGCAGTCGTCATGGCCATTCAGCACTTGCCATACACTGTATCTGTGTTCTCGATAGATGAACTGTTCCCTGTTTTCCTCTACTTTTAGGGAGCTTGCTCCTTTCAACTATGTTTTTAATGAAGGTAAAGAGTCTCTTCACACACATTTTTATTGACGCTCAAGCTTTTGAATGGAGGAACAGTGTCCTGACTTTTGATTTCTTTTTGGTTTTAGAACTAACAGGTAAAAAGCATTGACTTGCTGAACAAAAGAGATCAGACTTAGACGATGATGCATAAGATGATTCAGAAGAGGCTTTAAATGCAGTGCCAATAAATATGATCACAGGCCATACCTACTCAGCTATTTCTCAATCCGTTGGCAGAGCTCTGTATGTGTTTGCTACCCAAAGCCATTAAGCAATTTGTTTGCAATAAAGATGGTTAAGCCAAATGCCTGAAACAGAATCACTATGCTAGTCATGCCAATATTCCTTGGTGTACAGAGACACACAGCTTCCTAAGGCTGTGGCTTCTTGATAGGGATGTAAAGACCTACAAGTCAAGAAGAAATTGAGAGGATGTTCAAGGGTCTTCCTGTTTTTCTGTATTGTGAGGGAGAGGATAAATACTGAATAACAGCTAAACAAGTCTAGCAGTAAGAGACGAGAGGCTTTTTCTGCCRTGTGACAAACATTTGCTTCATTCATGCGTCATAAATCTGCAGCTTGTTGTCAGTTTTTCCTTAGTCTTCTGGTACAGAGCCCTCGAGCGTACCCACACTACTTGTTCTTGGAAGTATATTGAAATAATAACTATGATTCAGTTTGAGGTAAACAGAAAATGGAGGGACTTCTAATTTGTGATGTCTGGATAAGTACTGTTCATGAGCCATTTATTTGCTCTTTTCAAAGATTTTTTTTTTCCAACTGAAGTCCTACCCTTTGTGTGCTGCTTTTCATTTAAAAACAGATAGAGCAAATTACATTGCAGGAAGTTTATGAAGAACAACTCTTGAGGCCGGATTTGTTCCTGTCTTTGTTGGATTTGTTCCTGTCTCTCTTTAACACTGAAACACTAAGAAATCAAAATGGTAGAATTTACATTGCTAAGTGTAAAAAAAAAAAAAAAGGAAAATAAAAAGGCAAGCCAGTAATTTTATTAAGAGAGATGCTTACTGTAGAGACTGTGCTRGAGGGACCTTGCCTTAGTTTCTTCCTTAAAATTAAATTTTAACACATCTGGCAGGTGAATTGGTGACCTTTCTAAGGTGGATGGCTGAAACCTGAAAGAGGGGTGTTRTTTTCTCCCTGTATTAGATTTATTTGGCAAGGTTTGGGGGTGGAGGGGGCGGAATAATGTAACTACAAGGTTGGCTCCAGTGAGGAGCTGCCAGAAACTTTCCCTGTCCAGTGGAGCCAATGGCAGCTGGCTTCAGGATGGACTCACTGCTGATCAAGGCCAAACACATCAGTGATGGTGGTAACACCTCTCTGAAAACATATTTAAGAGAGATAAAAAAGAGTGCAGCCAGAGAAGAGAGCAGTGGGACTATGTGAGATCAGCGTCCCTGAAGATCACCTAGGTCAGTGGAGAAGGGATGGGGGAGGCACACCAGGTCCTGGAGCAGAAATTCCCTTGCAGTCCGTGGTGCAGACCACGCATGGTGAGGCAGCTGTGCCCTTGCAGCCCATAGAGAACCCCATGCCAGAGCAGGTGGGTGCCCAAAGGAGGCTGTGAGCCCATGCTGGAGCAGGCTCCTGGCATGACCAGGGGAGCCACGGAGAGACAGGAGCCCATGATGGAGCAGGTTTGCTGGAGGACTTGTGACTCCATGGGGGACCACAATGGCAACCTGTTCTGAGGGACTTCACCCTATGGAAATGGCCCATGCTGGAGCAAGTGCATCCTGTGGGAAGGACTCCCATAGAAGAATATCATGGAGGATTGTCTCCTGTGGAGGGATATACCACATCCTGGAGCAGGGGAAGAGTGTGAGKTGTTCTCCTCCTGAAAGGAAAACACTGACCACAACCCCTATTCCTTGTCCCATGCAGCAGGGGGCAGGAGGTAGAGATTAGGGTATAAAGTTAAGTCCAGGAAAGAGGGAGGTGTGAGAAGATACCATTAAGATTTGGGTTTACTGCTCATTATCCAGCTCTCATTTGATTGGTGATAAATTTGGTTAATTTTCCCAATTCTRTTCTGTTCTGCCTGTGACAGTAATTGCTGAATGATTTCTCCCTGTCCTTATCTTGACCCATGAGCTTTTAATTCTATTTTCTTTCATGTGTCCAGATGAGGAGGGGATTGATAGAGCACCTTTTGTGGGTACCCAGTGTCCAGACAGCATCAACACACCACACRCTCCCATTTTTTTTAATTTGGGAGTGGTTGCACTTCTTAGCTTTCCTCTAAATTCTTCCCACCCAGATAAGTAGTATTAATGCTTTGCAAAACTCTACTTGGACTTTCTTTGTCACAGACATTTTGAGTTGTCACTTGGTAATTCTCATTGACTACCCAAAGAACTCATCTGCAATACACTTTTTAGGTACTTGATGATTGTTTGATTGGTTATTATTTTGTTTCGATCAGATCGCATATTGCATGTTACATTAAATTAAGAAGATTTAAAAAAAGCCTGTTCCAGATTGTGAGTTTATGAATGAAATTTAGATCTAAAATATTTTTAACCATGCCTTTTTGCTTTCTGTGGTTGTTTTTCTTCTGGGACTGTTGGAATCATTCTCAATTTCCATTAAATACATAGGTTTTAAATAGAAATTGAGAAGTAGAGATTAGTTTCTTTTTTATGAATGTTAGGCAAACTTAGATGATGACAATCAGATGTTTTTCTGTTACATGCTTTTTTAGTTTTTCTTTTATTTAACTCTATATCTTTGCCAGATAGCATTATTTGTGATGGTAAGTGATGAAGACAGTGAGTCCCACTAGTGGCCATTATCTGCAGCTGGTGCCCAGTTCACATTCTAATCCATTACTAGCAAGTGATGGTTTATGTTCATTTATGTAAAATTGTCATTGTATTTCAAAATTTGTATTCTAGTAAGATACACTCCTTTAGAGAATGTGTAGAGTAAGATCTACAAAATCTCGTGTTTTAGAAATAAAAGGGAGAAGCTTTTGAAGTTTCTTCTAAAGCAACTCTTTGCAGAGTGGAAGCAAATTACACACACAACAAGAAAGTAGAGTATGATAGACATCTAGAAAAACACAGAATGTTTCTCTCTTTTTTATATCAGATAGTTGGGAAATGTCATGTAAAGGCTGTGTTGTTCTTTTCACATTACCTAGAAAATCTCAGCAATGCCTGGGCAGCAGGAAGAAACTATTCATGGTTTGTTACATTATAGTCGCAGTTCCTCTCATTTCCCAAAATGCACAGCTGCTGTGTCATTTTAAGATTTAGAAATCACTGCATTTATGTTTTAATGATCAATGGCAGCTCTTGATCTGAGTCATTAATGAGATTTTGACTGCATCTGCATTTAAACCTTGTATGCTTGGAAAATGAGATTTCTGTCATGGTAATAATAAGTTTACATGCTCAGGCTGAGAGGATTCATTCTCGTGAATCCTTTGCTCTACCCTGTGGAAGGTTGCACAGTACAAACCTTCTGTTAAATGAGGTGGGGCACAGGGAGAGCTCTTGATACCTTTTCCCATAGAGCCCTATGCAAGCACGTAGAAAATGGCCCCAAACTGAAGGAACCTGCCACTTCTATGTTGAGAGTAAAGGGGTAGGAGAGTCTCCTCAAAGTAAAATGTGATTTTGTACCTCACTCATTTATTATGAACATCATTATATTATGCTATTACTTTCTTTGAGGGCAGCAGAGTACCTTGAGAATGACAGATTGAGTGCATATGGTGTCACTTGGGAGATGTTTAATACATTGTCATAGATATTTGGGTGTAGTTAAACTGCTCTTAGAAATAGCAAATAATGGCCTTCCCAAACAATGCCTGAATTGTAATACTATTCCATAAAATCTCTCCTTATAATTGTTTTCTTATTACTATTTTTAAAGTTCGTGAGTATTAGTGGATTTCTTTATCAGTGATAACTTCCTTACAGGTTAGAGAAGAGAAGCATAAATCTTTCTCATGCTAAAGAGTGAATTTCTAACAGTGTTTGCCTTCTTGTATGCTGCTTTTTCTGATGTATGCATTTCATTAGCCTTTCTATACTTTCACTGAGAGACTTATTTTGTCCACTTCAGATTCTTGAAGTTGCTCTGATTAATTTCCCTTTGCCAGTAGGCTAAATTTAAATTCCCAGTACAACAAAAATTTTTTGACAGAATTTTCCAAATTAGAAATTGGTAAATATGTCCAAAAAAACCACAGAGTGAGCCATGATGAAGTTTTCTTATACAAGTGTTACAATGTTTTATTTAGACCTGTTGAAGAAGGAGATGTTATAGGTGCCTCACTGATTGCTTTATAAAGCCACACTTTTTTGGGGAGATCATGAATCATAGTCTAAATAGGCCAACAGCTGTTGCAAAGCCAAAATATTGACCATTAGGATATATGAGAAGTAGCTTGGAAGAGCTGTAGATGATTTGAAGAAYGTTGGGACCAGCCTAGCAGTTCAAATACTTCACTGGAATGAAAACTAAATCTGTAAATTGCCCAAGACGTTAGAAAACATTGGTAGAGAAGTAGCGCACAGCCAAGTAATAAATCAGCTAAATGCTAGCTTTCTTTTGGACTTCATATATCTGGTACTGATTTCTGGTAAGGCCAAGAGTCACAATTCTAACCACTACTTCAGAAAAATTTCTGGGAAATGTATAAAGTTATGAATAAAGGTTTTTCTGTCGGCTATTCATTATTTGGAGTTAACTGCATGGAAGTTTGCCTGGCATGAACAATTTAGCAACAGATACTACTTCTATTTGGCCACAGTAATTTAGGAGAGTGCGAGATAATGTTAAAGTTGACAAGATCAATAACATCTTCTTGTTATATCCATCAAAAATTGTCCACTGTTGATTAAGATTATTTCTCAACCCCGTTTGTCCTGTACAAATCTTCAGTTTGGCCAAATGCCAGCTCTCAGTTCTTCAGCCATCATCTCATTTACAGCAGACAGCTTATCCCTTGGCTTTTGACTTACTACGTGGCAATTGCAGCCTGTGCTAGCACCTGGGACTTGCAGAACGTAATAACTAGGGAGAATTATGTATTTTTACACAAATAGCTACAATTCCAACAGTTTAATTCACTTGGAATACTTATAAGTGTGATTCTGAGTCTCAGTTCTTTTAGAGCTTGGGTGGAGGACAGAATATCCATACCCCTAATATACCTTCCCTCCTCATCCATCTGTTGAAAAAAATCAGATTGTAACRTGTTTAGAACTCTCTATTCATCCCGTGTCAGAAGTTTGCAGAATAGGCATCATTTGGGTGTGAAAGATCCTTTAAGATCATCAAGTCCAGTGGTTAACCCACCACTGCCAAGTCTGTCACTAAAGCATGTCTGTAAGTGCCACAGCTGCGTGTCTGAAATATCTCCAGAAATGGTGACTCAGCMRCTTCCCTGGGCAGCCTGTTTAAATGCTTGAAACTCTTTCTCTGAGAAATTTTCCTGGTATCCAATCTCAACCTTTACCAGCACAACTTGGGGCCATTTCCTCTTATCCTGTCACTTTTTACCTGGGAGAAGAGACCAACCCCCATCTGCCTACAGCATCCTCTCAGCTATTGTAGAGAGTAATAAGGTCCTGAACCTCCTTTTTACCAGGCTAGACAATCTTAGTACCCTTAGCTGCTCCTTGTAAAACTTGGGCTCCAGACTTCACCAGATTCATTGCACTTCTCTGGACATGTTCCAGCGCCTCAATGTCCATCTCATAGTGAGAGGCCCAAAATTGAGCACAGGATTTGAGGTGTGACCTCACCAGTGTGAAGTACAGGAGGACAATCACTGCCTGGCCCTGCTGGCCATGCTATTGCTGATACAGGCCAGGATGCCATAAGCCTTTTTGGCCACCTGGGCACTTGCTGGATCATGTCCAGCCACTGTCAACCAGCACCCCCAGGTCCTTTTCTGCTGGGCAGCTTTCCAGCCACTCATCCCCAAAATAGTGGTATTGAATGAGATTGTTGTGACCCAAGTGCAGAACCTGGCACTTTGCCATATTTAACCTCATGGAATTCACCTCAGCCCATTGATCCAGCCTTTCTAGTTCCCTGTGCCGARCCTTCCTGCCCTCCCACCCAGTTTGGTATCATGTGCAAACTTACTGAAAATGTGATAATAGTGTCCACTTTAAATCTTTGCTRGGTAAATAATTGACTGCTCTGTACTTTGAGATCCTTTGGAAGAAATGAATGAACTGGGAAAAAAAAATAGTTCCTATGTCTGAGAACTGACAGTTTTGGAGATCAGAAGGCAAATGAAGAAGAATAGTTCAAGAGAGAGCTTTGGTTACCATGACCTGAAAATCCAATGATTTTTGTAAATGAAGGAAGGGAATGATCCAGAATGTCTATATCCGCAGTAGTTTAGCGAAGTCTTACTGACTCAGAGATTGGTTTGCATTTTCATAATTCCTCTTACTACTAATTTTAATCTCAGAGGAAACTAAAAACCAAGATATCTCATGTAGTAATTGTCTACTGCATAGCATAAGATGACCACTCAGTAATTCCCCTTATAAACTTAGAACTTACAAAACTGATCTTCCTGGATAACTATAAAAGGACTTAAAAATTTAAATTTAGAAGGATTAAAAGAAAAAAAAAAGCTATACATACATGAAATACTGGTGAAGAACAAAATCACCAATTTCAGGCCTCATCCTACAAACACTTAAGTAATTACTTATATGTAAGTAGTGAATATCATGGGATTAATTATGTGGATAAGGTTGCATATCTGGACCCTTGTTCACTTTGGAATCCTGAATATAGATTGATTTTGATACATGAGTTTTGTGGGAGCCATTACAAATCTGATATTACCTGTATTTTAATACTGAAAATTTTAATGTGGACAAAAGAAATAGTAACAGGTTAGATTCTATGCAGTAACACCCAGAGATAAGTTTATGCCTGGACAATAGAAGCAGAGAATTTGTTTTTATCTTTACTGTTGCTGGGACCTTACGGCTTATTTTAGGATTTCTTTTTTTAAAGGCATAGATGCATAAACCAAATACTTACATTAAGTGCAAGTTACATTTAAAACCACACTGAAGTATTAGTTATGTTCAGACTTAATATTAAGTATGTTTAAGCTTTTCTGATTGCTTAACTATTTTCATGGAAATGTGGCTTATGTCCTCATGAAAACTACAAAATAAAAAGCTGTACTTTGCCACTGGTGTCTTCCAATCACACCATTCCTGATTGAAATGTCTGAGAAAAAAAGGAGCTTTTCAGCCTTAGGAAAAACCAATTCAGAACCAATAAGCATAGCTTATCTACACTGAATGGGGAAAAAAAAACAAACCCACTTTTGGATTGAGGATAAAGTGTCGTGTATATCAAATCCCAAATAATGTGCAGAGAAAGCTGCAAGCAAGCAAGTGAATTCTGCATGGGATTGAAAATATATATATATATATATATATATATATATGTTTATATGATACATACATATATATTATACATATATATGTATGTATTATATAAATAAAGTTATAATAGATTGGAGAGCGTAAAATTCAGTAGGCCTTTGCTTCAAAAGGATCTCTTTAGTTTCACCTTTMGTTCTGTAACCTAACTTGTAATTTGGTAAGTGAAATTTCCAGGTTTGGAAGGTTCACCCTTTAGAAGTGCTGAATGGGGTTTTGTAACATGGTATACATTAATTTTTGTCTTTTAAAATAGGCACAAATTCCTTTTTCTGTTTTTTGAAGACATTTGCCATAATGGAAGCAGATATGATGGTATTCATTGGTACTTATTCCAAAGCTCATTATCAAGTATACAGTGACACAAAATAAAAAAGTTCCCTTTCTTAACAAAGATGCTGAAATCAATTCCATCCATATTCCATTCCATGCACATTTCTATCGAATCTAATTAAATTAAATTTCCAAGATAAGATTGTTTTAATGGTAAGAGAAGTGTGTTTGTCTATACCAGACACAATTCACAACAAAAGAACACAGACCTAATAGGAGATATAGGAAAAGAAAGCACAATACGATGTTCAGGTTCAATATTCAAAACAGCAAGACAGCATGCATTTGTGTAACATGAATGAGGTCATATGGGAAACCTAATTTTGCATAACTATAATGGAATGTTGTAGCTTTTGTTTTAATAGTTGGGTGATGTTTATTTGTCTTCGCTAAGAAGGGGAAAGTATATTAGTTAGAATAGTTTTCAGTAATTGTATAAATTTTTCATATGAAAATGTTTTTTTTTTTTTACTTTAGGCCATGCTTTGTAACTGGTTACAAGATTTAGAACAGAGGACTTCAAAAGGAAGGCTGGCAGACTTGAAAAGGGAGCATGAATATTTTGGTTGAACTTTTTTTGTGGCAAAATAACATACATTTAGGTAAATCTGCTCTTCCTGATCATGTGGTCTGCTACTTCTTTTCACAATATGTATTTTCAACAAAGAAGATAAGTTAAAGCTAGGTGCATTTTAGTAAAATAAAATTACCAAAATATGGCTGAAAATACAGTATTTGTGCAGCATTAGGGGATTTTTTTTTTGTTCATCTGTGTAGTACTTTGGAAGAAAAAACACAATGCCCTATTTTCCTAGTAAATGGCTCTCAAATAAAGCTGTTTCCTTGTTTCATGGTGGCAGAATTGTAACCAATGAGAATGAAGTCTTAAAAATTTAAAAGTGAAGAACAGTAAAYATACTAATTATTCTGAGTTCATATTTGTAAATGCTTATGTATTGGAAACAACTGTCATCTTCCTGTGAAACTAGCAGTATTCCTGCTTTTTATTATCCCACTTAATATGGGATCCATTTTTTTCTAGGCTTTTGAAATTAAATTCCTTACTGTTGCCAACCAGCTCCTCCTCTTTTGTTGTTGAATGTTGTGCTACAATAGTATATTTATGCCTGAATGTCCTCAGTATGTGCCCTGTGGATTGGACTCAGCCTAAAACCTGTCTTGCAGACTAACTATAAACCCTTAGGCATGTCTAAACCATATGGTGAGTGCAGTGTGGATGTCCCAAAGACAACACAAATATGTAACCTTCATGGTGCTCTGTGGCATTGTGTGTGATATACCAACTCAATATGTGAGAGGTAGCACATAAACTTTTTTGCTACTTCAATATTTTTAGCCTAAAATTCTA
>NW_026623380.1:1110246-1135852 GCF_030028575.1 Malurus melanocephalus
AATTATAGGACTATGTTCGGTTAGTGAGGCATGCATGTGAAAGTTCAGGAAAACAGACACATGAGTGTACTAATATATACAGTGCCAATCCATAGAATCATGCAACAGCTCAGGTTGGAAGGGACCTTCAAAGGTTTAGCCTTTTGTGGGAAGGAWAACTTCGATGAGATTGTCTGGCAACCTGCCACATTGCATCTTGAAAACCCTCAGTGATGGAAGCTGTTGGGGCAGAGAAGAAGACAAAGCAAACCATGTGTTTCTGTGTGGTAGATAGTCACATCTTAGCTCAGTTGGGACTGCCTGTTTTCTTTCAGGTGTTGTTCCTGGGTTAGGTATTTTCACAGTGTCTCTGCAATGTCCAGTTTGTAAGCACTGTCTGAATTCAAGGCATACACAGGCCCCGAGCTGGCCTTACAAGCACAGCTGCTCTATGTGCCTCCACCCCCTATATCTTCACTTGCTTTCTAGTTTTCCCCAAATCCTCACAGAATTTACCAGGTTTTGTGCTGGCTACATAGGTTGGTACTTAAAGGTTTTCTCTCTGCCTCCCTCCCCTCCAGCTCTGAGAATGTTATGAAATTAATAACTATTGGAGGAAGACTTGTTTGAGAATACTGTTCAAAACCTGAGATCCTGCTTCTACCAAGTATCTCACACTCYGTTTTTGATTCAGTTTTCACTTAGCAGATCTGATTTGAGAAGTTCTTTTATTCTTGTGCCTGTCATTATTTACTTGCACTGAAAGCCTTCCTATAGAAAAACATGGGTAAAGAAAAAGCTAATGAATTGGAAAAGAAATAGTATAAGAACAAAAAACGGAACAAGAATACTTTATCTCTGTGAGCAGCAAGGCAGGCAGAAAGGAGAAAAATGTGGTAAGTAAGCTGTGGAGAATAGGAAGTGTAAAAAGTAAAGTGCCTCTGTTTTAGAGACATTGCATATGTTTTCCAGCTGCAGGATGTGAAGCAAAATGTCAATAGCATAGCTGGAGGTTAAGAGAGGACTAGAAGACAATTGGGAAACACAGAATAATTGTGTAGCTGTCACAGTAAAAATGTATTTGGTCCTGCACGTAGAAGTTTCACAGTTGCTCCAAACACATGCGCAATGCTGTATAGCTACAGCAGTGCTTGTACTAATTGACAATGGGTGACAAATGCACTTGGCTAACTGAAATGGAGTGGAAGACAATAGAGCATAAGACAATTACTGYGCAAAAGGGAAGCCCAGAGTCCTAATGCTAAGATTTCATGGGAGATGCTAAGACATTGGGTAGTACTGGGATAATAGTAATTAGAACAGAATAGTGATTCATTATTACACAGTCTCCCTCCAAGACTACACAGATGTCTCAAGCAAAAATGCCAACATAACAAGCAAAGAAAAGAACAAAATAATCAAAACAGCCAGAGGTGAGAAAATCCATTTTGAGGGAACTTCTCCAAATTATTTTTAAAATTATTATCTTTTAAATCATGAAATATGGCACATAACCTCTCTTTCAAAACCTTTCAACAGTTAGTCAGCATAAGATTACTAAGAATATCAAGAGTTTTAAGTGCCAAGTCTTTCTTTGAATCTTGGTCAGGTCTTGACATTAGTGACATCCTGTGGCATTGAGTTCCATAATCTAATTATGTACTGCATTAAAAAGTATATTCTTTTATCAGATTTGGAGCTGCTGCTTTTCACTTTCATTTAGTGTCCTTTTGTTCTTGAATTATGACATGCAGGACTACACAAGCTCCTGATCTATTTTCTCTTTGTCACTTACCATTTTTGTACTTTCATCATATCCCTCCTTATTCATCTTTTTTTTCCTAAGGTTAACAATTCAATTTTTTTTAGTCTTTTCATATGAAGGCTTCTCAATATGCCTAATTATCACAATCACTCTTTTCTGAATACCTTCTAATTCAGTAATATCTTTTTGTGAYGAGGTGACCAGTACTTCACACTATTCCAGAGAAGGGAAAATTATTGATTCATATAATGACATATTTTCKTTCTTTCTGACTCTCCCCATCATTTCTTATGCATGTCAACATTTTATGTGCATGCTTTTTTGACTGCACCTGCTCATCAAGCAGGGCTCTTCATTGAGCTGCCTGCAGCGAGACCCAGGTGTTTTTCCTAAGATGGTGCTTGTAATTGAGATCCCCGGTAAAACAAATGATCTGCTACAGGTTTGGGTTTCTTTGGGTTTTTTTGCTTGTTGTCTTTTTTTTTTAATTATTATTATTGTTTGTTTTCTCAAGAGGCCTTATTTTGCATTTCAGTAAATTATTTCCACCTGTTTTAAGATGACCATTCATCTCCCTTGTCAATTATATCTCAGATTTCCTTTCTTATTCAGACTTTGTTAACAGAACATTCTTGTTATTGTAAATTTTGCTAAATTGCTGTTCTTTTACTTTTTTAACATTAATTAATATATYTTGAACACTTGGTCCTTGTATGGCGCCTTGAAGCACCCTGCTGTCGAGTTTTTGCTGTGATGAAAATTGATGATATACATGCTTTTTCTTTTTTTTTAAAAAATCTTTGAGAGAAGTTTGGCTTTGTTTTGCATCCTATCCCAAAATTACTTAGTCTCTGACTGAGATGGAGACTGAGTCTCTTGAGAGGAACATTGTTCTTGCCACATTTATTCAATTACTCTAACAATGTTAAGGGCCAAGTTGCCTTCACAATTAATGGTAAATATTTGAGAGAATGCTATCCTGTTTGTAACCACAAGTATGGAAATTAAGGACAGAGGGTAGAAAAGTAATTAATTCATCCTGTTGGGCAGACATAATCAAAATCAAGATGGGAACAAGCTTTTAACGTAGCAGTTCTTAGTGTTGTCTTGGTGATAATCCTAAAAACCAGGAATATAATCAGTCCAAATAGGCAGGAGTATATGACTCTACTGCTTACATTTAAGACTTTGTGTGAAAATAAGGAAAAAAAACAAATTAGTGGTAAGATGTAGGCAGCTGTTAATTTTCAAGACTTTCTTTCACACTCTGATATGATCCAAGATATTTGTAGGTTTGGAATATCTAAAGTTCTTATTGGAAAGGGGAAGGGCAAACTTATTTTGAAGCTTTATGTGTCCTGACCTCCCCTAGGCCTGCTTATTTCCTGGTATCTCTCTCTCTTTCTCTCAAGTGTTCCCCATCCTCTCCCTGAGAGAGTCTATGTGTGCTTCATGAACCCTGACTGCCTACAGTATGCAACAGACTTCACCACCTTTCTTCACCAAGAAGATTGCTTGCACAGAGGAGCTCCTCAGACTGCTTGGGACACCTTGCACAGATGCATGCCACTGCCTTGAACTCAGAATGGACATTAAAGAGATCCTGAACATTTTGGTGGAAGTGTGATCAGACACCTGCAACTCAGACCCTACCTRTTTGGTAAAGGAACTATAAGGACAGCTAGAACTTCTTGTAATATTCCCATAGTTTTATCTGACAGAAATCCAGTATTTTCCGTACCATAGTCCACCCAACTGTAATCCAAACTATTGTGGGTGGACTGGAGGTTGACAACAGTTAACAGTTGACAGCAGCTATCAAGTATTTAATTTCTGAATGAGCCTGTGAAAATGGTAGGAACCCCTCAATAAGTGGTGATGGTGCCTGATAAGATTAGAGGACAGAACATGGAATATAATCTATGGACCAAACATTCATACATATATATATATATATATATGCACACATATATATTTCTGTGTATAAGAGTATATATACTATACATTTTCTTTTTCCCTTAGCAAGCTGTTTTGATACAGTAAAATATAGGATGCTGAATTATGAGAGAGTAACAGAAATGCTTGCCACTGTGACCTTTTTGTTCATTCATAGCAACACAAAAATTACCAGTATAATATAGCATAATCAAAATACAGAGTTTCTTATTTGAAGGAATAGGAAGAAAACTCAGTGTTCTTCACTTAACTTTGAAAGGCTCTAAAATACCACAGGGCTTGTGCAGCATAAAAAAGTGACGGGGATAGAACATAAACAGCACAGTCACACCTATTAGTGAACATAATGTTATATCAATGACACTTTTGCATCAAATATAAGAACAAAAACTGTATTGTGTGTCATTTAGTTAATTTAGAGGAAAAAAAWTTATACCAAAAATATMAGCTCACTGGAACAATTGAAAGCTRAATGCTTTTCACAATAGATTTGCAAAATACGCAGCAACCTAATAAAAACTTATGTAAGCCTTGACAGTTTGCCAGCCAAACCCAAGGAAATAACATTAAGTGATTGGAAGCAGAGTTTTGTGGAAACAATGCATATGAAAAATAGTGATAATACTGTGCCTGCTGCTGGCTTCATATTGAAAATATCTGTGCTTTGCAATTGCTGTGGGTTAATATATCTCTTGAAATGTGTGTATATTCAGGTAGTATTAAGAGATAAATATATGCCTTTTCAATGGTGCTTTTTCATTTTGGAGAATGTCACGGAATACTTTTCAGCACCTCCAGGAAGCTGTTACTCACTAAACAAAGCCTGTAGCCCAATATTTTTCATGTAAACACACCATGATAAAATATATCAATAAATAAGTATTAAAATGCTGTCTGAAATCAATATGTATCTGTATAATATTCCAGGGAAGAATCTGTACTAATTTTTTTGCAGGATTTTTTTTYCYTTTTTTTTTYCTAGAACYTRTATAAGAATTCATTTGAATATAGGAAAGATAGGCTATAGAAGACTGTGCACCCCCCTGTATTCCCCAGTTTAGTGGGATATYAGAACCCATAAGAGTTTTTTCCAATGTTTTAGTACTTTCCATCRTTCCATACTGTTAGTCCCAAGCCATGACTTCTTTCTGGGGAATGGTATCAATGGTTATTATTTCAATGTACAGGACAGTAAGTGAAATATCCTGGTGGAATAAGCTCTAAAGGATGATACTGGCTAAAATACTCATTTGTTTGGAAAGTCCTCTTTCAATCTGAAATCTGTGACAAGAAAACCATCAGTTTTGGATCATGGGAGTTTTGTAACTACTGGGAGCAGGGTTGGGTGGTGTTTTTAGTACCTCTGCACTTCAATTTCAAATAAACCGTAACATAATTCTGATTTTTTTTTTTCTTTAGGGTTAGCAAACTAATAGAATTATGAGACACAAAAGGTAGCCTTTCAGAATTTTTTGCTCGTTTTTTTTTACATGAAGTTTACGTATAAGATACTCAGCTGTCCTATACTTGATCAAGAACTGGGACAATGTAGTTTTGCTGCCCTTACTGGGGTTTTTCCACATATATACAATCACAGAGACATAAATATATGCAATTTTTCTGTTTAGTTCTTGCAATACCACTTTAAATTAAAAATTGTATCAGTAAAAACCAACAGGAATTTTGTTTTTTTACTTAAGTGGAACTCAGATTTTGATTTCAGCCAAATAGGGGAAAGATACTGTTGAAAAGATGTTTTCTGTGAACACTCTCAAATCACTATGGATTTCGCTGCCTTTTTTTTTTTTTTATGATGCTGCTCTATTTTTCAAAGGCATTGACTTTTCCCTGACACTTTTAATTATACTTGTCTATGTGAGACAAACTGTGATACTCAAACCATACAGTCAAAGCTCTCAGAACAGAATTATATATGGTTCCCAGAAGAAAAAAGCCGAAACTCTAAAGCTAGATGGACAGATACATTAATTATTAGATTACCTTCAAATTTTTTTTTTTTCCATACCAATACTACTTTGAGAAATGGAGAATCTATCAAATCAAGTATTTGACAGGTAACGTACAAGTTACCATGTCTTTTATCTGTTAGACAAGAAAATACTCTCCTACTTGAATCTTAATAAAAGAAAATGCTCTCTTCATACTAACAAAGATTTCACAAGACACTCGGACCTTACCTATACAAAAGATGTGTACATAATTTTCTTCCATATTAAGTATTCTTTTAAGTACATTAGTGTATCATTAACAACATGTGAMCATCCACAGGTGTGTGAGGGCTGCTCATTCATAGAATGGATTGCCAGTTGAAAACGTAGCTCTAAGAGTGCCTCCTCTGAATTTTCCCAATTGGTATGGAACCCAGGGCTGAATCAATCAAAATTTTCCTATCAAAATAAAGTACAGTATTGCAAACTTTTTTGATATATTCCCAAGCTATTACTGACCATTTATTGTAAAATCATGTCAAAAAGAACATAACTAAAATTCAGGGTATTTTCTAGCCTGAAGATTTCTATGTTGTATTTATTTCTGTAGTTTGTAAAAAAAACAATTCTGCTCAATGAATGATATTTTTATTTTAAAGGCAAGTCTTTAGTGTGCAACCTAATGGAAGTTAACTGCTTTGTCATTTAATAGCAATGGTAGCTGTCATGGCTTCATTCACTTTTTTTTTTTCATTGTTCATCTGGGTTTTGTTCAATTTCAGATTTCACTGATTTTGAACAGTGAAATCAGATTGGCATTTAACTTTTAGGTTCCAATTCATGTTCCATTAAGCAGGTATAACACAGTGCTGATMATGCAATAAGAAGTAAAGGGCCACAGGAGGCAGGGGAGAAGAAAATCCCAAAAGAGAAAAGCAATAAACTTTATACTGTCTTTTCCTTTAAAATTTAAAAATATATCACTTCTTTTTATCACTTAAAAAGTATATTATCAAGGTACTGGATATTTTTTTGTTTGATTTGGGTTTTTTATAGTTGTTGTTTTCTGTTTTTGTCCCAGGGTAATTTCAGGAAAGCAGTTTAAAGATTCAAAGTACAGATAGAAGTGTTGATAACATTACATCATAGCTTGGTATTGTACAATACACATTATCTCACCATAAGACCAAAAAAGTRCCCCAACTCCCCGCAAAAAACTTACTTTAAAAAGAAGACAACTGGTAAAGAAACTTGTTAATCCTGTGCCTATCTGTAAAGGAATTTTGATGTAGCAGTAGCTAGTTTGCATGCAAACAGCCCTGACTTGCCTTGTAAATTTTAGCCCAATGTTTGAAGCTTTTTCATAACAGTAAGTGAGAAAGTGAGATTTAAAGTAGAGTGTGTTATGTAAGTTCTTCCCACCTCCCAGGATTTGGTAAATCCAAGCAAGTAGCCCTATCAGGACTGTCAGTCTGTATGCCTTAATCCAGATTCAGCTTGAAATACTTCTCAGAAAATCTACTGCAGATTCAGTTTGAAATGCTTCCTGTACTGAAGACCTATGTGGACACATCTTGTGTCATTCCATATGCTTTTCCTTACCTGATCAGTTCCTAGTAATTGCTGTGGTGGAAGCAGATCTGATAAGGATGGATAAGCAATGTTGTGTTGAATAAAACTAATTCCACTTAATTGAACTGAATTGATAAATATGAATTAACAGTGATTGCTAGGTTGTTTTTGTTTTTTGGGTTTTTTTAAAATAATTTAAAGAACCACATATAGAAGTGCCTGACTTCGTTGAAAGTAATTCTTTGTAATTTTCTTGTACACTCAAAATAGATTTGTGCTCTTTAAATTATATTGCCTACAAGATGGCCAAATGTATCCTGTTAATGAAACTCCAAGGTAAATATTATCCCATAGTCTTTTCCCTACTCTTGGCACACAGCTGAGTTCTTTTACACTATGGACAGTTCATAT
This sequence comes from Malurus melanocephalus, assembly GCF_030028575.1. Classification (NCBI taxonomy): domain Eukaryota; kingdom Metazoa; phylum Chordata; class Aves; order Passeriformes; family Maluridae; genus Malurus; species Malurus melanocephalus. The sequence goes on from NW_026623380.1 coordinate 1,117,879, forward strand.
TCAAATATACATTGTTTGCATCTGGGCTCTAAGTTTTATCAAAATTACATGCATTCATCTAGCAACTAGGCAGAAAAAGTTTTCTTTTTCTATCTCTCATCACCTTATCTCATTTACTGTTCTTTAAATAAATAATTTAATAGTTGATTCATATGTTGACTAAGCCTTTTATTATAGCTTGGTTGAAGGGGAGGCTTTCAGAAGCTAAGTTTGAATATCTGGCTTGCAGCTCTCATTATGCTGAATTAGGATGCATAATTTATGGCCATAATTGGTTGTGACATATGGAAACAGATAGTTTTAACATTTGTCCTGATACAAAAGAAATTTAGTGATTTCTTAGATGACTGGGTTTGTGTGTGAGAGGTGATAAGCTAAACAAAATCAACAGTGTACCAGGAAATCATTCAGATATTTACAGTATAAGCTTTTCTGTGTCACAAGAGATCAAAAGAAAAGTGTGTGGGCGGTGCACTTAACCTGCTTCTCATCTTGAGGCTTACCAAAGCAGTTGTCAGTGGAAGATCAGTACGGAGTCTATCGGGCATCTGGTATTAAGCAAAATGTATGATCTTTGTCCCCTTGGTAACAGTTGTGTTTAGCAGAACGCAAAATGTGTTGCTCTAAATTATTGCTCTAATTGGCACCTTTGTTGACAGTCTCAGAAGAAAGGTCAAGATGTGGTTAGGCATGGGACTGATGTACTGTCTTACTCACAGCTGCAGCCTCCTTGGCTGAATGCAGCAAATTATTAAGCAGGTGTTTGCAGCAATTTATTAAGCAGGCGTTTGCTTTTTGAATGCTACAGATATTTTAGCAAATGCTTGTGATCTTTTTTTTTTTTTTTTTTTTNTAAATAGTTTCTTTTTTATTTTTTACTTTGCTATGGATAGTGTGCTTACCGCATTAAATCCAGGTGAGAAAAAGGAAAGTGAGGTGCCAAGCTAGGGCAAAAATACCTGTAACCCAGTCTTAATAACCCAAACTTAATACATTTGCTTACTGTTGACAGACTCTGCTTTATACAATGGAATATTAACACCTCCTAGGCCAAGCTACTCTGGATATTTGAAGAAAGTACATATTAGAATACCTGAATTTAAAAATGTCTAATCCATATATAGTCATATTCTATGAAGTGTAGGCACTCAAAGAGGGTGATTCAGAGCCCTAAATTAGTTGACTAAAGTTAGACAGTGTGAATACCTCCCACAGTAGCAATATGTTGTAGAGGGACAGAAAGCAGACAAGTGAAGACAGAAAGGGAGGAATGGAGGTACAAGGACAATAAATGAAGTCTATAGTGAACTTCAGAAACTGTTAGAAATTATTAGGATTTTTTTTTTTTTAACAAAAGGAAGACCAGTCTGCTTGTTGTAGCACATGCTCCTAACCAAGAAGCATCTTCATAGGCAACTGTAACAATAGCGTAGATATGACACTTTCAGCTGTGACTATCTGTACATCAGTTTTTTGTATCTGTATTAAAGTTGTTCCAGCAGTCCCCAGTCAATACTGGAGGATTAAAGTGTAGATATAAATAATTCCTTCTTCAAAAAACTGACGAGAAAAATAGGATTCATAGGTGAAGAAGAGGAAGGCAAAGGGGAGAAGAAAGAATGAAATTACCTTCTCAAAGTCATGAATGATAATAATTCTTTCTTAGTATAACATAGACTACAATCTATAATCCCTTACAATTTCCATGTGTGAAAGTATTTATCATATGCACAACTTTTGGGAATTAATTTGTTTTTTAAAAAGTGTGCCTTTAGTAAAAGAGAAAATATTTATACTCATGAGTAATGGTACCATAGTAAACAGTATCATTTATGTTTATAAGGGTTGGGTAGAGTTCTTGAAAACATAGTCCTTTCATAGTATTTATGGGTTTATTGTGTTTTATTGTATTCACTATTTTATTAAAATAATTCATTTAAGCTGTAGGCACCTTTTTAAAGATAAATCAAGAATTCTACATTCATCTGTCTGTAAATTTATTAGCTCATTAATCACTGTACAAGTGGGTGACAAATCTCAATTTTTCATCCTCAAAACTAAAGGTTACTAAAGGACAACATCCTGCATGTCCCAGACTTTCAATTTTATTTTTTTAAACTTGAATTTAACATGTATTTAGAAGTCTTTTTGGCATTTAATGTAATTGTTACAAACCTTTCTTGTCATGCATGGACATACATATGTACACACATACTAATGCTTTGTCTGTCCTTTCGCCTGTCTACCTATTCATCCATTACCTTGTGTTGTATAGGCTAAAAACATTTGATGTGCCATCATCTGTTCATGTCTAGACATTTTCCATTAGAAACTGTCATTATTAGGCATGTTAAAGTAAGTGCACAATAAAAGATTAAGTATTATTGTTTGGGAAGAAATGGGAAGCAAATTCTTCTGTTAAAATCAGCGGAGCTGCTATTTCACTTGCTGTTCTCTTTGTTGGACTTTCAGTTTGCTGACTCACTGTGAATTTACTCTGTTGATACAGTTTGAGAGTTCATATCATTAGTTTTGGTAGTTTTGGTAGTGCTAACACATGAGTCATCGGTTGTAGATTCAAGGTTTCCCATTTGTAAGAACTAATAGTACAGATGGTCTGATATCAATCTATGTCTAGTATCTCTCTTCACAAAAGACATGATATTGGGCTAGAGCAGTATTTCTTGTTCATACGTGGATTTCCTAAATTATATTGTGTTTTAGATTCGGGGTTAGATTTGACCTGGGCCATCTATTGAAAACAAAATGTTACTCTATATATTTTATTGTGGATGTAATTTAGCATCCAGTGCCAGTTATTAAAAGTCTCTTTGATCTTAGAAGGCCTCAGCTGTGTACCTGTTTAGTAGCAGAGAAGAGCAGATTTCAGCTGGCATTCTTTTATTTGCTAACATTCAAGGAAAGTATTTACGCAAGTTGCCTTCTGTCTGAAAACACTGAAGTTAATTTATATGACCATTTATCTTATTCAACAAGAACATGTGGGTTTTTGATTTCTGTGCTACAGAAAAGCACAGCCTGTATTTGATGCCTGATGGCAATAGTTTTCTTTAGATAAGCTCATAAATTTTCCCCTCTTAATAGAGAGAAAGTGAACTAACACCTGTTGCAGTGTCACATGTTTAGCTATGTGAGCTTTATAGCTACTAATTATTGAGATTTTTGTAGTTCAAGAAAAAATCCTGAATGCACTAGAGAACTTTTAAGATTTGCTTCTTATTGTATCTATCACTTTATAGTTCTTCCCTTGCATAACTTTCCATACTTTTTGGAGTAATGTAATAGATTTTTCAGATATATTGGATTGGAAACATACCCTTGGGTAGCAACTACTGCAATCAGTCCCTATTTTCCTTGTTCTTGAGTAAAGAGATAAGCCCTTTGATTCCACCACTATCAAATTTCTCTTTACTGTGGAGCTGCAGCCAGACGCTGAATACATCTGTAGCACTGAACATATCAACCCTGCAAATGTCACGGAGCACATTCGCAACATGATGCAAGTTTTATATTTTGGCAACAGAAAGACATTTCCTATACTCCTCTTGTTGATGTCCTGATAAACCTAGACAGTAAATAGGACACTTGGACTGGGCAGAGCATGGAGTCATGCTCTAAGAGCATTAAGTTTGTATTCAGGTGGAAAATTCTGAGCTTCTTATGCTGTTCTTGATTTTCTGCTCTCTTACAATATCACAATAAACATACTTACTTTGCTTGCTAATGCACACACTCTTRCTTGAAAGTGTTAACATTTTTTGTATATCTAAATTACAGTGTATACCTCAAAAATGGCTAAAGCAATCTGCTTTACCTAGTTGCTGAAACTGTGTTGCAACAACCGTAAATCTGAGTCTGTCTTCCTTCCCACCACCAAGGGTGATTTGGAAATAAAGAAAAATGAAGAAAACCACTTATGAAACATAAGTGGTTGTTGTGGTATAATGAAAAAAAAAATTCTCCTTCACATTTTGAATAAAAAAATTAAATTTCCTTAAAAATACATAGTTTCTGCTATTAACTGTGACTACATATCTGAGGCTATAATACATTTCCAAGGATCAGTTAAAGATAGATAGGATTAGATACAGAGTAGCTCAACTTTTTTTTTTTTTTTTTTTTTTTTGTCATTTTTACTGGGAGCAAGTTCATCTCACTGTGTTTCCATGCAACCATATATATGTCTATGTGAAGGCACATTTCACTTTTTGATAAATAAAGGCGTCCTAATTTTCTCTCACATCAGTTGTAGGTCTCATAAGTGGTGTGCAAGTGTCATGTAGTTAGATCAAAAATATAATATATTTAGAACTTATCAACTTAATTGTGTGCTTTGTTTTGTTATTCAGAACTTATCAGCACAATTGTGTCTTTTGTTTTGTTATTCACTTTCATTTATTGTGTTTCTATGCTGAGAATTTTCTTCCTGGCTTCCTGGAAAAATTCCAGACACCAAGGAAGTTTCTCTTCCTCTTCCTTTTTACCTTCTTATTCAAATGCTCTTGTGTATTCAACAAGAGGATGCCAGCTGCATGAATTCAAGAGAGTGCAGAAGACAATTTTAGCACAACTCATTTCTTTCTGTGGTTTTGCATGTTGCTTATTGGAACTTGTTGCTCATGTGGTGGCTAAYGTTGTAAGATTGTGGCAGTGTGAGATGGACAACTATTGAACACCGACATTTTAGRATTCTGGGAAAAAAACATGCCATGCATTTTTCTTTTGTTTGGCAATGTGAGGAAGGGCACTTTTCTGGCCATTTTAACAGCCATTTGCAATCATTTAGTTTAGTGTCTGTGGAAATGCATCGTGYAGCTCAACCATGCTGTAAAAGCCTTTCAGAGCCTGAGAGTTAGTGTTGAGCTGTCCTGCCTTATGTAAGCCAAATGTTTTCGAAATGGAGTCGCTTGGAGAACTCTTGCCTCTGGAGAGATGTGCCAGGACGGGGGCATATTGGTTTTGACTTGAGAACTTGTAACCATTTTTCCTAGCCAGATTAAATATTACTAATGACAGCAGTTCTACAGGGGAACAAAAGTGAACATTCTGTAGATAGCTGTACAGGAGAGAGAGAGTATATCTTCTCCATGCCTGTTGTTTTCAAAGTCTAGTCTTAGAAAATTAAAGGACAGGAGAAAAATAAATTATTAATACTGCTCATGAAATTTTAAACGTACAAACATATCTTGAAATATAGTAGCAGGAGGGTGATAAACCCACACCCTTTCCATTTTTTTTTTTTTTTTTTCAGTAGTGGACTTGTTTGTGCAACAGCACTCAAGCGCAGCTTCTTACTGCAGGTGCTTTTACCATTTTGGGAGTTCAGTGCCCTTGTTTTGTTAGCCTCAGCAGTTTGAAAGTGTTGGCTCACCCRCAGTGCTTGCAAATATATCACTGTCCATGCTGCCTTTGCTTTTCRTATTTACTGGTGTCTTATGCTTCAGGGTTTCCGATGCCCTTGAGAAGCTGTGATCATTTTTTACATCTGAAAGAGTGCCAATTCATTTATTAAGACTGAGTCTGTGAGGCCCGGATAAATTTATTCTATCTAACATTTAATAAAACATTAAATTAAAAATGTGACTTATGCAGTGACATACTCAGCATTATCCTTCCAAGGTTTATATTTGAGTGTTGCAGTGCCCCACCTCTCCAGAAGGTAACGTGCTATCAATCTGGCTCAGAGGTGACAAGGCCACTGAGGTTTTTCTGTGGTGGTTATTTAATAATTAATTTTTCATTGCTAGTCTGTTCAATAAATGGATTGCAACATTTAAGACCAGTTTAATAGGTTTACAGGTCCCTTATAAATTCCAACAATGATAATAGTTAATAGGACAATAATTAATTTGCGCTCAAAGATCTCAAGATCAATCAAGCAAATTAAATCTGGCCTAAGCTGTGGCTGCTAGGGTGTTTTTTTGTTTGTTTGGGGATTTTTTTMTTTTTTACTATAAAATGTACCCTGAGTGGATAAGMCTATCTGGTGATTTGTTGAATTTCTTAGTGTTTCGCTTGTCATATTAATTTAAATCTTTAATCTGAGGACRTGGAAGGCATGTGAAGTGGCACATTAAATCAATATTATGTCACAAACAATGTCTCCGAAGAGGGTGCCATTGTGTAGGGGAGTGCAATAATAGGAATAATAAAAAGAAATTGTATTTTGATCTTTTCACATAGGTTATTACAATGCTTTTTACCCGTTTTAAAAAACATATACCTCTGACTGTAAAGGCAAAACTTTTCATTGCCTGTATCACATACTCAAAATACAAAGTTWAAAAAAAAAATAAAAAAAAAACAGATGGGGAAGCCTTGCCAGTTACTGTGAGGATTCGAGAGCATCAGGCCTACAAAAGACGAGTCTATTGTTTAGCAGGGATTTAAAATAGATGGTTCTTGGTCTCGTTAGAGTTCGTGGTAGTCAAAGATAACCACATTAAGAAAGTTCATAAAGGAGGAAGGGTACATTTGGTTTATCTGCTTGCTTTTGTCCCACTCAGAGCCTGATTTTCCWCTTTCCTTCAAACTTTTCTGTATAATCACTTGAACTGGGGTGATTCTGTCATTTCACAGCTATTTCCACAGCTCTTTACTATTAAACACACAGTGCACTGGAAAGGGATTCAAAGCACTGCTATTCATTCCTGACTCTGAAGCTATCTTACTAAACATCCATTCACTTCATTTCCCATCTTGTACATCTGTAAAATACAAAGCAAGTTGACGACCTCAATAAAATGTTTGGATTAAAAATGCTGGATAAGAACATAGTATGTGCGATTCACAACAGTAGGAAATTGGGGCATTCATTTTTCCAGAGCTTTAGGATCTGACTGATGATCTTTTCTTACCGATTCTTTTTTTTAAGTAGTTCTGCTTAGATCGGACATTGTCAAAATTTTTTTGTTATAACCTGAAAAATAAGCAGAGGGGAGGGAGAACTCCACACAACAAACACATCTATTTTAATATAAATAATCAAGAAAACAACCTTAGGTAAGACAACAAATCTAAACCAACCCCAGGCAACCAATACTTCATGTGACACATTAAGRTATCTCCTTAGCCTTCCCGTCCTTGACATGAGCCAAGACTACCACTTCTCAAGCTTGCAGACAGCAATGCAGCAAGTAAACACTGCCTGAACAGCAGTTAGCTATGGCTGCTGCTCCAGTTTTTTGCTGAACAACTTCTAGAGAGAGCACAGGCTGTGTATCTGCATGAAGGTGGAGAAAAGAAGAGAAGGGCTTGGGAAAAGCAGTTATTTTGGTTAGTGCAGGTAGAAAGATAATGTACCTGGAATGTTATGTTGTACTGCTGAAATGTAAGGAGAGGGTGGGAGGATATTGTAGCAAAATATAAGAGAAAATCTAGGGCATGAGGGTATCATAAGAAGATAAAAAAGAGGAGAAAAGCTGGTAAACCTCCATTTATTAGCCTTGATAAGTGAGAAGTTCATGTATTTAGGTACTACCTATCATTAACTGGTAGTAGCCTGTTTCCAGTTTGGGCAGTACCTGATGAATAGCTACTATCAGTGTTGGTGTCCATCATAACAAAAGTAGATATTTTACTACTGTAAACTGATCAGGTGCTGCAAACTGGATTTGCTATCCTGCAACCCATCAGTGTTGCTTGCTGTTACTGCAATATTTGCCATTTTCAAATTTGGATTCACAGTAATAGAATCATACAATAGTTTGGCTTGGAAGGAACATTTAAAGGTCACCTAGTCCMACCCCCTGCARTGAGCAGGGACATCTTCAACTAGAATAGGTTGCTCAGAGCCCTGTCCAAGCTGACCTTGAATGTTTCCTGGGGTGAGGCATCTTTTCTGGGCAAACTGTGACTCCTTACCTTGTGATAGGAGTGGGCACTGACCAGTGCATGCRAATCACACTCACGGCGCAGCAGCTCACCAGCAGGGTATGGTCTGTAGAGGCTCTTATTCTGGGGCAAGGAGATGCAGCAAGCAGTTAGTGCTTCCTGCCAGCTACAGATCTGTAATTAGTTCCTGCAATGACTTTGTGATTCACAGCAGGTGATGAGCAGCTATAGTTTACTAGTGAAGTATGTAGYGACTTCAGAAAAAGAAGCCTGGGGCTGAGGAGAGAGAAGATAGGAAATGTAGTAGGAAAACGGGATTATTGTAGCTAGAAGTCAGAATCAGGTAGCATTTTTTTTTCCTTTGGTAACACTGAAGATGTAACAAATAAGATTTTGAAGTAGGAAAGAAGACAGGAGGTAGGAAGACAGATTACAGAATGGAAATCTTAGATTGAAATTTTAAGTGGCTCACCCYTTCCTTTCCCTCATGCACTCTTCTTTAGTCTAACAAATGTCTTGATATTGCTGTGACTGAAATCCACTTAATATTTAGTTTCTGGATACCCATGCAATTTCAGTGAAGTAATTCCTGAAACCTAGTGGGAGATTCAAACTTAGTGCATATGGGCCTATAGATCAGTCACTAAATCCCAAGAAATGCTATTTTCTAAAGGGTGGGAGGAGCATTGGTGGGTGGTTTGACTGAAGATAAGCATTAAGAATAGATATGATAATRAGATTTGTCCTTGATGTAAGTGCACAGAAAGAATAGCAACAGCAAACTTATGGAGTTGGAAATACATAGGGGGAAATCAGAATATTTAGCAACTATTGTCCTAGAAACAGTAGGAAAATTTGTTAAAATTAATTCCTTACTGATAGCTCCTTATAGGCAAATGGAATAGTATAGTAATTTGTTTAGTGTTTTTTTTTACTTTGTTTTATGAAGTTAGCAATAAGACTGCAAACACTGCAGTGATGCAGAATGATAATCTGCAAATGTTCGCATGAATTAGTAGCCCATCAAAATGCATTTTGATGCTATAGAAGTCAGGCTGGCATTTATTACACTAGGCTGTACTATCAAGGAGAATTTTACTTCATGTGTAATATATCCTTTTGAAGCCTAAAAGAAATTTTAGGAAATGACTAGAAATACAAGAAATTGTATTTCTTTACCTGCTACAAGTGCAACGAAATAACTCTAAAAATCAGAAAGGTGTGAGTTTTATTTAAATTGTAGATTCGGTTCATTCCTATTCTCTAGGTATGTAACYCATATATAAAATTAACATTATCTCAGTTACAATATCATCACCTTTAACTCTCCTTCTCTTGAAGCTAATTATTTCTRTGAATTTGGGAGTGTAAAATCCTGTTCCTTGCACTCTGCCCAWCACTTCTTTAGTTTGGGCGGAGTACAAAGATCTGAGCAGGAAACCTTTGCTGCTATGGACTGATAGTCCTTCTTTAGCCCATCCAAAGTACATTTTTTATTTTCTATAGTGCTTTCAGCCTGATGTAATTGTAACTTTCCAGATATTGGAGTYAATTTTCATTCATTTAGGGTATGGAATCTTATGTCACTCCTTAAATACCTCTTATGGTTGGACATGCTGTTTAAAAGCCTGGGTTTGTTAATAAAGTATGGTATTTGAGGTGTCAGTTTGTTCTATTTTAGGTTTATGAAAAATACCATTTTAGATCGATGGTATTGTAACATTTGAAAAATATTGACTTAAAAACAATCACTGCGTATTTCTGCAGAGAATACTTTGAAGACATTTGCTTTTAGAAAAATCAGGTTTTAGGCAGACAAAATAGCTCTTCCAACTCCATCTGAATTATTTCTTCTGTGCTGGTGAACTTTCATCTCTCTGGAGGTGTTTAAATGCCTAYGTAATAAATTTGATGTTGGTTATTGGTGCCTCACTTTAAACTTGTGTTCAACACAATGCTTAATTTTTTTTTTTTTTTTAAACGAGTTGCCAAATAAAGTGCAGTAGTTAGGATTTTGCTTACTGACTGAATTCCTTCATTTTCAGGCCATGTCATGGAGGATCAGAGTGGTCATCCCTCAGGGTCCWTTTTTAACAGTAGACAGTATCAGAAGGAAACACAGTGAAAAATGAAAAGCTCCGAAATGGAAACATGGAAGCATTTCCACTGAACCTGTTTTTATCCCATATTTCTGGTGGCAAAATTATGCATTGGAAAGCTTATTTTATTATTAAAAAAAAAAAAAAAAAAAGGAATGTATACTATCCAGTGTAGCAGCTAATGGTCCTGTTATTCATATAAATACCTAAAGCTCCTTAGAATCCATCTGTCTCTTAACTTCAGTGATGTCTTGAAGGAATATGATGGTATATGATAAAATATGCTTCCCAACACCTACTTTCTCCTTTCCTGGCAAYAAGCTACTTGTTATTATGAGAAGGTAGTCACTGTGGTCATCTGGCTCTGGCAAACCTGATCAAATAACTTCCTGCCAGAAGTGGCCAGCTTCTTATTCCCTGGGACAGAAAATATGTGTTTCTTCCTCTCCACTCTATTAATAGTGTTTAGATTCTAATGGATTGGTCTGGGTGAAATTGAATTCATACCTGCTGAAAGCACCAGCTCAGGCTTGATTCAATCAGCCACATAGATCATTTATGGACCATGGGCAGACTCAGGGCAATGCTTCTTCAAAAATAAGTAAGAAAGTATGATATGAACTTGGTATAAATCCACATCAGACCTAAAACAGGTGGGTTGAAGTAAAAGTAATTTAGAAAAAAGATTAGTGTCCCTTTCAGGAATATGCAGATTAATGAAGTAATTAGGACAGAGGGCCAGATCCTCAGGGCGTTGTAAATCATCATCACTTAGCTAAAGTTACTGAACCTGTGCTGATTTATAATAGCTACAGAATTGATCCAATAGCAAATCCTTAGTGATAATGTTGGTGTTTTCTCCTGGTAATAGAGCTGCAGGCATCYAGGGTGACAGCTGGTTTGAGGAGCAAGTTCAGAACAGAATACAGATAAAAGACAACATGCATATTTAGAGCATGTGGGGAACTTAAGATTGCAGAAGACCTTATGGAGTTTCTCTGTTCAGTTCTTTTTTACTGTTGCAAGCAATGACATCTTATCATGCCATTCAAATTTTTTCTTAGAAACAAAGTGGTTGGTTGAGGCAGGATGATATTTAAAGCACAGCATTACTCTGAAGAACAGATTGACTAGAACTTTTATCACATGCTGCCCTCTGGTTTCTTTTATGATCGCTTTTGCATCTTTCATTTGAAAAAGGAAGGAGATTGTGTATGAAAGAGATGGTGTGCTGCGTTTGTGGCTGTGGAATCGATATGGACAGCCTGTGTTTCTACAATGGGCAGCATTGAGGAAAGGCAGAAAGGCACTATAGCCTTAGTTTACTTGGTGCTTTTTRGTGCAGTATGAAGCTTCACTGAACTTACCTCCTGAGGTGTCTTTTGTCTGGGAATGGTCGGCACACCCCAGTTCTCTGTGCTGTGTCTACTGAGCGAGGAGTTTGGTCTGACTAATCTTTAGTGCTGGCAGCAATGTGCAAAGCCAGAAGGACAACAGCTTGGCTTACAAGTAGCATGCTGAGTCTGCAAAGACCAGATAGATTGAAAGGCTGTCTATTGACTTGTAAATTCAGGAAATTTGATAGTGAATCCTGTGGCGTACTGAAAATGCAAAAGTGTTCTGTACTGTTTATGAATGCAATTTAAAGAATAGGGTTACACTTTAGATGAAAATYAGCTTTTTATGCAGAAGTTCTGAATAAACTCTGAAAATTTTTGATTAGTAATGAAGTGTAACCTCAGCTCCACAAACATTTGAAATTGTGTGTCACTGTTTTTAGCTAGAGATTTTTGCTTGCCTCAGTTACCAGAGGAGGAGTGCACATGTGATGATGTGGTGTGCAGGGGGGAAGATGTGAGAGAAAAAGGAGGGCGTTTTTGATCTTCCCAAATGCAGTTCCTGATTGCTGATAGAGAAGATAGCATGGATAAGCATTTGGCTTTCATTCCCTGAACTCAATCTCTTTTATTTGAATTTATAAAAATTTTCATATCTCCAGAGAAGAATGAAAATGAACATTTTGCTGAGAAATGTGTTATGATATTTCTAGATATATTTTTTCTGACTAGCTTTGAGAGTCTCTGATGTTTTTCAAATTCAGTTATAAGGTGCCATCAAATCTTTGCAAGGCAATGTATACAGAAATTGACTGTCATGAAACACTAATAAAAGTTATCAAGCTTGTTGTCTTTCCAAACCTGCATGTTCTTATTTTCCTTATCAAATATAGCATATTGTGAATGAGAGCTGCTTTATTTATTCAGCTAAATTGTTTTGAAACAATAAGAATAACAAAAGATTTCCATGAGTATTTTGCTGGAAAACTATTATAAGCTGCTCCTAAGAAAACATTGGGTTTCCTGCAGCAGTATAGTTACATTTCAAATCTGGAGATAAATCTTATTAATGTTAAAGACAGCCTCCCTATGGTAAACAGGTTAAAATATCCTAATATTTAACTTAACAGTTTTGGGATTATGGTTCTGGGTTTTTTGTTTGTTTTTTGCAGGGTTTTTTTTTAGAGGGGAAAGAGGGGTTCTTGCTGTTTAGTTGTTGTTTTCTTCTTTAATTTTTAGAAACAGGTCGAAGAATTAAGATCATGAAGTTCATAGCAATATCTGGTAAATCAAGGGTTTGAGACACTATAACACTTGGAATAACATAAACTCTGAGGATATTTTAAATATCCGTAGTAGTGTATGTGTTTCTCTGGCTTAGTATTCTTGAGGAAGTTGCACCACAGGAGACAAACTCATCCAAGTCTTTAGCAAACTGGCAGTGTGAAGGAACTTCAGAGGAATATGGGCTAATTTTGTAAAGAGCTATTCCATTATCATTTGCATTCATCACTTTACAAAATTAGTTGGGGGATGAATACATAGTTTCTTAAAGAGCTCACACATACTAAAATACAATTTCAATAATGAAATCTAAGTTTTAGAAACTGTTTGCTAGCCATAGTATTTAATAGGAAATGGTACATGTCAAATCAGCAGCAATGGCAGCACCCAACAGTTATTGTAGGATATTGCCCAATAAAGGGCACTTTTTATACATACTATGCAATAAAAGTKATTAAATTGACTGCACTAAGAAAAATTAGATAAAATTGGTAAACTTGACTATTTCATAGATCTGTGCATATTCTCAGTATTAAAGACTGATACTCCCTTTTCACAGTAGTTGCACTAATGTCCTGTTCTGCTGCATGACATACAAACTGTTCTCAATTCTCCTGGCTAGTGCCCATCAGTGGGAGTCTGTCTGTGGATGTACTCCTGTCTGTGCTTGATACCGTGCAAGACAGGAGCTGAAATGGATCTGCTGTATTTCATCTATCATACAGAAGTTTTGATACTGTAGATACCAAAAATTATTTTTGAACAATTTACTGTGTGTATGGTAAATCTAAGATACTCTATCTAGTTGGTTTGTGTTATCCTGATTAAAAAAATATTAATTAGCAAAACTGGTGGTGCACATGGCCTTAAGGACATCTGAGAAAAAAAGAGTTGAACAAATCAAAACCTCAAGAAGAATTAAATCAGGGTAACAAAAAAAMCAGCCAGAGTAAAAGATTAAATTCATTACCTCCACAACTAGAATATGATCTTGTAGATCTTTTAATTCAATACCATTTTTAGTAGGAGATTCAGAGCAAGTTGTTTGATGGGGTCACTATGGTAAAAAGTGATGTAAAAAGTACGGTGAAGAAAAGTAAAAATCTGKGAGAGTTTTACACAGACTAAATTTTTATTAAGTCCTTAGACTGTTTCTATTTCATTCTTTGTTGTAATTCACCATAGTCTGTTTCTTAAAAAAAATAGCAACTGAGTAGTTGGGAAAAATATTTGTATTTTGCACTGTTCTAGCCTCTGTATTTTTTCTCAGATGTATATCTGCAAAGAGAGTGTTTACCTTTATGCTTGGGAGCAGCTGGACATYGGATGGGTGGAGAGAAGGAGGAGGAAAGTTAAGACAAATGATAAGATTTTCCACACAACATAGACTTGAAGTTTATTGAGTTGAGAAGGGAACAGAGGTGCAACCAATTGTAGGAAGGACTGAGGAAAAGGTTGCTCTGGTTTTTTTTCTGTTATTTTTCTTCCATAAGGGGCTGTCACTCCTATGACCTTGTTTGCAATAGGCAAATTATTGGAAAGTAGCTGATCTGAGAGAAAGCATAAGAGACAAAGCAGGCCAGAGAGAGATTGGTCTGTAGTCTTTTCTTATTTTCTCATTTCTGATACATTCAAAGGGTTTTTTTGCCATATTATGTATCTGATTTTCCAAATTACTCTAAAATAGAGCTCAGTCTAGAGAAAACAAATAGATAAAAAGGGGAAAAAGTCTTATTTTGAATTGCTTGTAAAGATCACATGAAAGAAAGAGAATGGACAGGTTTACTTCCAAACTGTTGCTAAATCAACAAGCATAGATTGTCTAGTTGTCTAGTCAGAGTCGAAATAAAATCAAATAACTTACTGAGACGCTATGCAAAAAATTCCAGATGGCAAAGCCTCAGGAACTTTTAGCCTGTTTACAMGCAGTATGAATAACTGACTCTGATGGTTACCAAGAGAGCAGCCACCATGTTAGGTGACCTTTCCTTACCATCAAGTGAGTTTGTTGTAAATATAAATTGAGACTATAGCCAGACTTGCTGCCAAGGCCAGTGCTTTGGGAGATTTCACTTTTCCCCCAGGKAACTGGCTACTGAAGGATTTTTTTTTCTCTTTGAAAAGTGAATTTTCACCTGAAACTTCGGGATGGTGTCAGGATATTATCTTGCCTTTTATCCTAAAAAATCCAAATTTCGTGTTTGGTGCCAGTTTGGTTCTACGTACAGTGCATGAGTTAATCGGGAGCAGTCAGGCATGTCTGACAAGCACAATAACAAGCATGATAACTTGGGAAGTGTTTTCAGCATGTGGCATTTAGATATTTTGACAGTGTAAATGCAACAATTTTGAAGTACCTTACGTAATGCACTGTGGGAGCAGTGACAGTAGAGACACTCAGAAAGGAAATATCTAGGATAATGACAGCTACAGGTGAGTAACTGGGTCCAAAAAAGCCTCTGACAAAACCTTAAAGTATCACAGTGCATTAATATGTCAATGAATATTCTAAGAGTAGAGTCAGAACGCTTGTGGACATCCCTTTTTCCATAAATGCTGGATTTAGGGAAATTTTCTCAGAGTTAYGCTCTCACTAGACTTGACCTTTTTAAGACTGAAACAAAACTAAAATACCAGATTTTTCTACCTGCCTGTGCTCTACCTCCAGTAATTTCTTTAGGATAGGCAGCTCTCTGACAGGTATTTGAAGTAACAAAGTTATTTACCTTAGCTATATATATGACATCTAAACCATTAAATTAGGAATGGATTTTATGTAATTTCTTAGAAATGTAATTACATCTTCATTTAGATATAGACTGGCAATTAATGTGAATGAAAATGCAGGATGATTTCATATAATTTGCAGCTAGACAATTCAATGAGTTGGGTAGGGGATGATAATATCTTTTACAGTTTTTGTGTGTAGAATATTAGAATGAGTTTGTGGATTAAAGCCTTTTCCAGCCATCTACAAACAGCAATTTTCATTCACTATGATTAGGACTGAGTTTGATATGAGRTCAGCAGCTGATTCACTAAGTAACTTGACCTCCTTTCAGTATCTTATTTCAATACTAAATTCTGTCCTTTTTATCTTTTTTCCAATCAGCTGAGTTCACATCTTTGTTCTGTGTATGTGTAGAGCCTTTTCTGATAATTTGTGGTTTTGTTTAGTCAATAGTACTCCCTTTTATATGTATATATGTATGTCTATAAATACATCTATCTACTTCCAAAAAAAAAAAATCATTTGAGCTAATGCTTTCTATATTAACTGACATTTTGTCTCTAGAAGGTAAATTTAATGCTTCCCATGGAAGAGCTGAGCTCAGGTCTCACAGGTGTGTACACATCTCTGTATACATCTGTGTTAAATTACTTGATACTTAGAAGGGCTCCAGAGCCTTTTCTGCAACTTCTGTGCAGTCTCAAGTCTGTAACAGAATTGTGACAAACTTGAAATGTATGTTTTATAGAGAATTTGTCAAACTGGCTTTCTATTTGAATTCCAAATTGGATAGGTAATACCAAACATTTTTTTTTCCTGCAGTTTCTATTTTAAAAATATTTTGAAAGATGGGGATGAAATTTATAAAATGTAGACAGGAGCAGGGAAATCTGGCATGGCATTAGTTTATCATACTTTACCAGTCAGCTTATATTTAATGCTTTTATTTTTTGTCTGTGTATGTCATAACATTTTTTACCATGTGAACATGCATTACACTCTTTTTCTTCCAGTTTATTTTATTATAGTTTGTGATGTTCAAAGGAAAATTTTATTTTGGATATTCAGAGTTTTGCTCATCTAGGCATATTTTTGGTATGTGAAATCAGTCTTACTGAAGTCAATAGCTCTACTTTGTTTGAAGGTAATAGTTGTTCTTTTTTATTACATATATCTATTGTAGTGTTAATGAACATAATTTAGGTTATTGAACCTGGTAATTCTTTTGGTGAGTTCACAACAAGGGCACATTGGGCTGAATGAAAAGTTGTAAAACTTTAGTCAATAAACCAATTAATGTGTCAGCAGTGTACACTACTAGGCAGCAGTGCAGTGCTGAACATACAACAGTTTTTAATGTTTAATCTGGAAGAGGAATAAGATATTACTATCCTTTTTTGTTTGTGCTTTTAAAAAAAAATATGTGAGAGTAGTGGAAAGTAAGAACAATAKTCTTCAAATTATTCTCTCGAATAAATCACTTTTGAATCAGTCCTAATTTAAAAAAACAACAACAACAACAAAGATAAACAATGAAAATAGTGTAATTTAAGAGGTTGCTTCAGCTTCTTAAAACACAATTTGTTTAGGAAATTAAATGCCTATTACAATATTCTGAGTGCTATCAATGGAATTAAGTGAGGTTTTTATTTTCAGGAAATGATAAACTGTATTGCAGACTATGCCACACCCTGCAGTTTCTCTCCCCCCTTGTTTTAAGATTAAGAGCCTCAAGTATCATTAACAATCAAGGCAGGCTTTCCTACAGGAACAGTATCATTACAAATAAGTAGCTTAGCACTCTGTGCACGTTAATGCACAGAACAAATCCTAGCGCTGATTTGCGAGCTCTAAAACCCATTAGAACACAGGCCCCAAAAGGGGCAAATCACTGAAAATGTACTAATTATCGGTCAGGCTCTTCAGAAAGACTTTGGGTCAATGCCAGGCATTTTTAACATTTTCAGGAAGTTTAGACCGAGTTTTCTGTTTGGTTCTCTCAAAGGAGCTTGCAAGCAGATAATTTGTTTCATGCATGTGTATATTGAAACCTAATGGATTTATGTGAGGTTTTGTGTTAAAATCTGTATTTAGTGAGTTCCAGAGTACTGCTGGGATAGGAAGGACTGTGCTGTTTCTGTAACCTGTATTCAGCCTGTGCTTGGGTCTTGAACCTGGCCCAGGTTGTATCACCATTGYTACTTGCCCATCCGTGGTCGGGGAGCTGAAAAGCAGTCAGCGTAAAATAATAAATGAGTAAATGTTTACGCCGATGTCATGCCTGGTGCACTGCAGACTGTCTGGGGCAGGGAGCTTCTCTGTGAAAAATGGACAATGTGTGAATTTATGGCTCTGTCAGGTCGTTCTCATGTCTAAGGGAATGGGTATAGTGGTTATCGACCAGCAGAGAATTTATATCTAGGATTGACTATCGTTTTTCAGTACAATGGATTGTTTCTCCCACGTCTCATAAATAATGTGCAGCTTTTCATTCAAACTGATGAGTATACCAAAAAGTTGTATTTTCTGCTTTCTTTCTGTTTGGTGTTCAAACAGTGATGACATCTCGCCACTTTCTTCTGCTGCTTTTGTATCTATGAGGCCTGAGAGAGAAAAGAAGATAAACAGCTACAGAACTGCCTACTGGCTTTTTTTTTTTTTTTTTTTTT
>NW_026623380.1:1135867-1159098 GCF_030028575.1 Malurus melanocephalus
TTTTTTTTTTAACTTTCTTTTTTTTTTAAGCAGTCAGAAGCCATCTGTTGAAGGATGTGTACTGACACTGTCTCTCATCCTGCCTGAGTCAGGGGTGATGGGAATGGTTCTCTGCACTTTAGCATCTCAGGCTGAAAATGTTCCAGGAGGGTGGTAGAAACTGAAGCTTCCACTAAGTAAATAGGATGCTCATTGGCTTCATTGAAACTTAATTTATTTTTACAGTAGTGGATAGACTGGCAGGGGTTTTAAAGCACAAATTCCTTCAAATGAGGTATTCATGTATGAATTGACAAAAGCAACCAYTCAGGGTCAGGTAAGCTTGTTGTATTTACTAGAATAAATCCATCATTTTACCTTTTGGTGAGATAGTCCGCCACCATAGTCCACCACMACTGTTTATTTCAGCTGAGTTTGTGGTAGCAGAGAAGAAGTTTGTGGTAGCTTCCAATAGTCATAAAAATTCATTTTAGGCTTTTCCAGCCTACAGTCTTCATTTGTGAGCAGGCGTCACACAGGAATTGGTGGAAAACATTGACCACAAAACTTGYGGGTTTCACAGTTTCTCAGGGAAATCAGATGTCAGTATTAGGGATATGGAGCTGCTTCCGGTGTGACTGTCCCTCTGTCCTTTTCAAAGCCAGACAGTATGCACTCCTTTTCTCTGCTAACTGTGTTGGACCCCAGATCTATCTGCCCACTTCGTGCTTGTGCTGTGGCATGCTACATTGGGGACAAACTGCAGCTTAAGAAGACATTCCCCATTTAGCTTGAAGTGAGGCAGCTTTGCTTTTGTGAGGAATGTAGCCACAGGAAGCATAGTGGCAGCTATTTGCTGAAGCACTTACTTAGAATCTCCTGGATTGGGCAGTCCTTAATGGACTGGTGTAATGGATGCACTCTCACATCAAATGTGAGTGGTAGGAGCTGTTCTATGGTTTACACCACAGCGGTAATATGTCCCCTGGGGATTTGCACCTCACAATGCACTGAGAGCTAGGCATGAGTTCGTTTTGGGATCTTTTTTTTAATTTTTATTTATTCTTCCTTTTTTTTTTTTTTTTTGGGCTGGGGGAGGAAGGTTGGGGGGAGCTGGTTTTGGTTTGTTTGGCTTTTGTGGGGGTTGTTTGTTTATTTGTTTTGTGGTTTTTTGAGGGGGCTCTGTTTCCTTTGGKTTTTCCTTCATTCGCCCTCAGAACAAAGGTATACCCATTCTTAAGGTGTAAAACTATATCATACTATTGTGTTTGACTCAGGGAGAAAATTCCTTTCTACTGATTCCTAATGCTTTATCTGAACTATTATATGAATGGAAGTACTGCATGGGTTTATGTTATAATCCATTCCTCTGCATAATAAGAGCATGTTTGATTTTAAAAGGCCTGAAGTGGATAAACAAATAGTTTTTTTCCTGGTCTGTAGTTYATTCGAGCATTCTTCAGATGTGTTTTAACTGCTGTATATTAATTTGTATTTTTTTTCTCCTGTGTCCTTGTGAAGGTAGATTATGGTTGCAGTTGTAGCAGATCACTAATCAACACTAAAATATTTTGCCTGGATTTTGAACTCTTAATTTCAGGGTTAAAGGAYATTTGGATTAGGTTTGGTTTGAATTATTTCTTCCTCCTGTTTGAGGGAAATAAAATTAAGGCTGAAACAAGATCATCTTTTGCTTAATAAAAAGAGAACAGTGTATCCGATATGTGTATCTTTATTCTCAAAGTCTCAGAAGTGAATTCATTACAAGGGAAACYAAAGCAGTGATTCAGTGATAAGGCAGCATGCTTCCACATGGAATATTTAAGTTCAAATTTACAGCTTTTTCTTCAAGCTTTGTAGTAGCTGCTAAGCAGACATACTGTAATTTCTTAACCACTTTCCCCTTGTCATACACTGAGTTGCTGTAACTGAAAATGAGTTCAGAACCTCTGGTCAAAGGTGAAACCTATTCAAGAGTTCCTGCACTGATCTAGCCCTCCTATCTCATGGCAAGGGACCATGTTAATAGAAACACTCAAGAAGTGTAGGGTGAAACTATTTTTGAATGCAGGTCTGATGTTAGCTGTGTGAGACATTTTTATGGCTGGATTCGGGGTTTGTTTTTTACTGTATTTTACTTGAAAAGAGAACTTAACTGTAAGAGAGCAGTAATACTTCACCAGGCTTTGCTTGCTATAGCCTGCTAGGCATGGTTCCCTCGGGAGCAGCACACTCCCCTCAGATGCCTCTGAACAGCCAAGGTTTCTTTTCCTCAACCTATGGATTTGATCCCAATCTGCAGGGATCCTGGAGCGCAACTGATACTCTCTCCCTTGATCCATCTGAAAGCATATCGTGTCGCTATACAGCTGGTGGGCTTAGACAATGTACACACATAAAAGGCTCAAAAAACAAAAATCACCGACCTTGTTTGTTTATTTTAGCATGGTCTTTTTTATCCATGATGAAACTGAGATCAAGTGCACAGCGCTGCTGGAAGCAAAAGGCCTGTTATGGACAACCAAGGGAATGTGTGTCCATTGATGAGGATCAGTAGAGGAGTTGAAGCTGACTAATGTGATCCAGAGTCAAATATGCCTTAAGCTCCCATAAATTTGAGTGACAAAGAAACCTTGCCACTTTTGTGAGCTTCATCCTTTACTTTTTGCAGCATAGTACTTCCTTTCTGAATCCCCCATGCCAGTGTAAGTTTTGTGTCTAATCCCTTGGATTCTATCCGTGTGTCCAAAATGCATCCTATAAGCTCAGTGAGAGCTTACAGCAGTATTCTGAATAATCAAGTAGGATTTCTTGAATAGTACTTCATTTGTAACTTCAATTTCCACGCATGGTACTGTGGTCAAAATTGTGTTGCTAGATTGTAAATTTCTCAAGAGAAGAAAGATTATGCATTCATGATTTAAACAGAAAAAATACTCTTCTTTCTACTATAATTTGCTTGTGGTTTTTTTTTTTTTTTGTTTGCTTCCCAATAAAAAAAGACTGTGTATTTAGAGATGGCTGTAAGTATGTATATTTTTAATTGTGTGGTAGATATGATGCTGTGCCACGCAAAAATTACATGTTATGATAAAGCATTGAGCTGAGATCTGCTGCTCATTCTCTTAACTTCTTTAAAGATTTTGAATAACCCTTGGTAGCTYACTTATCACTGTAATTAATTTCACATCTGTGAAGTAAAAGTGATCCTTTTTCTCTTCCTTATATATTTCACTGTTAAATAGATGAGAGAAAGATTTTTTAAAGCATATTTCTATTAAACAAATTGAGCTAGCTGTATCTTATCTAGGTTTTCAGTTAATCCTCTAATTTAGTCAAATGAGATTATTAAAAGTAAGAAAGTCCTTTTTCACTGTTGTAAAACAGTGAGGAGAAAGAAAGTCTTTTTAACTATAATAAAAGTAGGAATCATTATGAATTTTTTTAAAAACAGCTTTATTCTTGCATCAGTATGAGGACATATTTTTTTTTCCCTTTTCCAAAGTCAAATTAATTTTTCCATTTGTACCCCATTGATCGTTTTGGGTTTTACACATAAAAAAAAAAAAACATATTGTTTGCTAAGATTAATGTGTATTTACATTATATASAGCAACATATAATGTTTTATAATTTTTAATGCCTTGCATTCAAATTATAGCTTAGACCATTTTTATAGCTCTCCTTACTGTGAAACTCGTGTCATTTCATCCAGTGAGTGATTCAGTCTCCAAAGTCTGGCAAAGCAATAAACATCTTACAGCACACTGAACAACAATGTTGTACCTTTCAGAACAAYGGTATTACCTTAAGTCACTAATTTGTCTTCGCAGGGCTTGCTATAGAATATTGCATTGTATTCAGTCTTGGTGCATATTGTTACTAGAATGAGTATTCAGGCACCTTAGTAATGAGTAAGAGAAAAACAAAGTTGTAGCATGTGCTCCCAAAACCTAATAGGTAAATTGCTAAATAATCTAATATTGGGGTAAGATCTGGGACCAACTAATGATTTCTGAAATGAAGGTTCTGCCMCACTGTGTAAAGTGGACACTTTAAAGGTTTGACAGCACAGCAGCTGGGAAGATGTTTTTAAAATTGTAGCTCTGTACCATGACACCTACTTTTACCATAAAAATGTATTTTCTTTACCTATTAAAGTACAAAAACCACTTCAGCTTCCAASATAGACGCAAATATGCATTTAATTTCAAATGCATTTTCTTTTGTCTCTGAATGTGAACAGAAGTGGTTTCAGTGATTTTAACTAATGGAAATATCCTGAAGTAGGATTTGGATTATTATGCAAATTCTAGATATTTTTCTGAGAGCCAAATAAAAATACCAGAGCTAAACTTCCAAAAACTTTCATTCTATTTGACAGTAGCATAATATATGCTTCATTCCATTTCTAAGTTTTGGGGCATGCAAAATTGGTGTTTCATTACCTTATGACAAGCACCTATTCTGTATGCTTAGTGATCAGCATTATTAATGTTGTGTCTGCAGTAATGGCTATTAATGCTACTGTTATTCTAAGATGAACAGAATAGTTCTGTTCTGTTCAAAGGACCCAACTGGCAGTTGGAGTTAGCTCTCTGATGTAATTTTGGCTGATTCTGAGAGAACTGAGTAAACTAGGCAAAGTCTTTATCTAAGAGATAAATATCCATAAGATGATAGAGATCATGTATCTACAGATGGTATTTGCAAAAGATGAATTTAATACTAACTCAAAATTCAGGACAACTACCTGCTGGCAAGGCCAAATTGCAGAAACAATTCTAGCTAACTGGAAAAGAGGAACAAATCCAACAGCAATCTGTTTATCTTGCAAAAAGGTTCACAAAGTTACTCAGCTAAAGGCACTGAACTACTTTTTGGTACATGCTGATATACAGATTTCCTAAAATCATACAAGATTTTGAAAACTAGAGCTAGGTTTGTTATTTTGAATTTTTTGTGAGTTTTAGTTGTATGAGTAACAGCTTATAAAAATTCCTRTTGTTTGTTATAGATCAATCCTTGGCTTGCATTAGAGAAACTGTTTTAATTTTCATGCATGTCACAGCCTTCCCAACCAATGCTGCAGTAAAACCAGCCTTACTCTTATCTCTCCTTTCTCACTTTTCCCCCTAGAATATTATGATATTTATCTTTGTTACCACATGTTGAGTTTCTTCTTTCACCTACCGGAATTCCTGTGATTCTAAGCGCTACTAGAAGACAGTAAGCTTAGATTGGATGTTAGGAAGAAATTCTTTACAGTGGGGGTGGTGAGGCCCTGGAAGAGGTTGCCCAGAGAAGCTGTGGATGCCCCATCCCTGAAAGTGCTCAAGGCCAGGTTGGCATGGTCTAGTGGGAGGTGTCCCTGCCCACGGCTGCAGGGTTTGAAACAAATGATCTTTAAGGTCCCTTCCAGYCCAAACCAGTCTGTGATTCTATGATTMTACAGTACACAAACAGCAACCTTAATTTAAAAGGCCAGTGGAAGTGTTTTGGAAGGTTTTCTTCTTAAATTGATAAAGGRGGATTCAGACAATCCTTTCTGCTAGCATTTCTGTGTGCTGCTGAAACCTTAACCACTGAAGCTGTTAAGAAAGTGGCTGTGACCATACCTATGYGATGGTAAAAAACTTACAATAGAAGAAAAGCATAATTGTGTGAGGTTTTTAAAATTTGTTCTTTATAAAGATTATTTTAATTTSTTTTGTACTGACTTTTTCTTACTTTTCCATATATGATGGTATCCATTATGCTGGTAGCTGATTTTAGGTTCTGAGGTTCTGCTTCAGTGATATGTATTTTTATGTAAAAGAAGAATCCTTAAAATACAGAATTTGGAAAATGTACATTTATGCCATATTTGAATCACTTTTACAAAATTATGAGTTTTCTTATTTTGCTTCTGGAACAAGTCAAAAATCAAAGGCTGCCTTCGAAATCTGCTAAGTCCTAGTATGATTTTATTTTTCATGGTGAGTAAACGTAGAAGGAAGGTTTTTTTTAATTTGTTTGTTCAGGAAAATATTTTGGCATGGAATTGGAGAGTTAAGGAGATGCTTAGAAAACAAGTATCACTATAAGTAAACAGATTTTCAGCAGGCTATTTGTTTGTAGAGCCTTTCAAGGCCATATTCTGAGACAGTGTGGATAGGCAGTGTCTCACCTGACTAGAATCTTTCTGGACTAAATATTCCAAGCCATTTTTCTTGGTGATGCTTATGGAATTTTTTGTTGTGCAGGTAGAGAAATAGCATATCTTTGTTGCTCTAAGGGAAGTTGAAGGCAATCATGTTACCTGAGATTTTGGAAAGACTGTGGTATATGAGTCCGGTATCACCTGCATTCAAAGTCAGAGACCTTTGGACTTTCAATTCCTCTCCCTTAGAATAACTTCTATTCATTTGATTACTGAGTCTTTTATCTCTGGCAACTTTTGAGACAGCAAAATATTGTGTGAAAAGAAAGTGGAAAATTTTGAGGTTTTCCTCCTAGTGCTGGTCTGGCAAGTGTACGGGTCAGTATCTGTGTGCAGTATAGACAGCTGGAGATGGAGTTGTGGGCATTGTGSAAAGGTCTGTTGGAGCATACTGAGAACCTGCACAAGCATATAGAAATTGTAATGCCTAGCCCCTTGTCAAGATGAAAAGTACCATTGCTCTGTAAATGTATGCTGCATTTCTTGTTTTGTGATGTGTCAGTCTGTTTTGAGATTTAATTACACAAATATTTCAGTGAAGTGATTTTTTTTTTTTCAGCGTCAGTTATCTCCCACATGTGGACAACCTTAAGATAGCTATTACACTGGTTTGATGGACAGAAAAATGATAGGAAAACTCAGATTAGCTTGGAATTTCCAATTAAATAGTATGACAGTTAACTTTTAAGGCCAGTGACATTAACTCAGTGATGTATTAACAGGAGTGACTTCGCAGAATATGTGACATCTCATTTCAAATAATTTCCCCAATGTCCAAGAATATCATCCTCTCTAAGTTTGCATATGTTGAGTAAAATTGAATCCCTAGATAGTTTGTCATTATTCATTCTTGTGGAAACTATTGAAATTGGTCTTATTCTTTGGCATAAGCTGTTATGAAGTTTAAGAGTGCTCTGATTTCATCACTGGTATGTTTTTGTTTATCAATACTTTATCCTTGTTCTTCAGTTACCCTATAAATGATGGATCTCAGWAAGGTTTTCAAAAGTGAAAACTTGACATTGTTCTTTGGAGGGTTAARTCCTTCTATCCCTGTGTCCTCTCTACCATGCACAGTCTGACATTTATTTTTGAAATACAGCACTTGAAAGTGTTGCTGTGAGGCTTATACCATGCTGCTTGTTCCTCCTCTCTCTGTGGGAAGTCCTGGTTAGGCCTCAGGCTTGTCTCACACATGCACCAAATTGTCATTCAGAACAAGAACACAATGAGCTACTATTGCTCAGAGTGTTAGCTTACATTTTGGTATCCTTCAGTTGTAATTCCTACTGACTCAGTGGGTTTTTTTCATACAATCACAGAAATGAGGATTCCTAAAAGCCAGTTGGATTGTGTAGCACCAGCTTCAGCTGTAACGGGAATTTTCTAGACTGATTTGAAAAAATGAAATCTTAAATCAAGCAGCTTTTGCCTTTCATCTTACTAGACTGTGGGGGGGGGGGGTTTGTGTGTGAAATCTTTAACTTTTCTTTCTTTGATTTCCTTGATTCTTATATTTAGCCTTCAAACTGCTTYTTTTACATGTCTTAAATGTTTTTAAGCCTTTAAGGGTTTTAAGCCTTCATCTTAGAGGTTGATATTGCAAAGGAACATGTTAACAAGAGCTGAAAACATTATTAGATATTGAAATGCTTGGAACAGGGACAGGATAATTTTCTTGTCTTCRGGGGAATTTACAGTTACTATTACCAGCTAAATTAGTGTGCATGTGTATTTTAAATRCATAAAAATCTTTATTTTAAAAACATGTGCTTTCACAATATATGAAGCAGTATGCAAAACTATCAGCTATTAGTCGATATTTTAAAGTTGTCACATATTTCGAATTTTCTAGTGCTGACAAAATGAGATAATTTACGAGGYAATTTGCAATATGGCATAAATATATAGCATTCATCAGATAAAAATGGTTGCTGAGGAATTATACCATATTTAGTAGCATTAACTTTTTTGCCCTTTACCTAATGGCATAAAAATGCTTCTGGAATGAAAATAGGTTTTTTTCTTGAAATATATCCTCCATTAATATTGCTTGTAATTTCTGTTATGTATCACCAATTATATCTTGGCACTTTGCCTATCGTAGTGGATATGCTGTTAGAGTTGCAGAACCATTTAATCTAGAAGACCTGGTGGCCTGGAACAGTGCATTACATTTACAGCAGAGAGAGTGAGAATTTAGGGAGAAATGCAATTTTCCAGAAACTCTGGCTAATGGAGATTGGATGCCTACCAGAAATGATGCTAAGGAGATCTGAGGTATGAGAGCAACAGAGAGAGAGACCTTCTGCTCAGTTGCCATTCAAGCTGTAACCTGCTATGACAGTTGTCAACACTGCCCTTTCTGATTTTTCCCGGTTGTATTCCATTTGTTATAAGCACATCAAAGGGACTCCTGCTGGGGAATCCAGAGGAGAGTCACTGCAGGAGGCTGGCTAACAGATTTAGTCAAAAGTACCCTTGCCCCCTGCTATGAGCAATAATTTAATGAGCACTTCACGACAACAGTATCAAAATAGGTATGCCCCTCGCTTTCAGTGGAAGGAAKAGGTGAAAAGAGTGGGCTTCCAAAATGTATCACATGGCTTTTTGGAGCTGGAATCTAGGCGCCTATCTTTTTGTCTTGTTACAGTGAGCAGAGTGCAGAATTAAGTTAAAAGCTTGACCTGTTATACAAGATGCATGATGTTTGAAAGCAGACGAACACTGCAAGGTTTTCTTCCTGACTCTCCAAAGATTTTTTTTTTTTTTTCTCTTTGAAAATGAGAGGCAAGAAGGCCTGTCTCTAAGCAGGGGGTTGGGTGTTTTTTTGTTGTTTGGTTGGGTTCGGGTTTTTTTTTTTTTTTATTTTAAATTGAAGAAATATTACTAAAGCAATAGACAAAGGGTAATGTGTGAATCTCAAAGTGTTTTGTGGAATGTCTGATAAAAATTAGTGGAATAAACCAATACAAGGTCTCCAATATATTGGAAATATGTTTAAATAAAGGTAGTAACTCTACATACAAGATATCTGAGTGGCTTTCMCTTGCTGGTTTAGAGAAGGGATCATTGTGCCCTCTACCAGTACAACCTCTCACAACTCCATTTCTCTAGAGTGGAAAAACATATATAGCCAAAGAATCACACGTCGTTCATTAGAATAAAGCAGTTTCGTGTTTGAAAGCAGCTGGTCAGATCTGTGATGTTTGTTTGGGGGAGGAACTAAAATGACACTTATGAAAAGTACACTGTCACCTCATCTGAAGCAATAGGGCTTCGTGATGCAGTGATTTTCCAAATAGTTGCTCCTTCAAACTCAGGTAAAACAACTAAATAACTACTAAAAGAACTGCACAAAATGCACATGTGCACAGGAGAATCATCCACTGAAGTATCAAGAAAATAGCATTACCTGGTAAAGGGTTAATGCCTAGCACACATTTCACAGGCACAGACTTAAATATTTAACTTCCAAGGACAAAATTATCCTTGTATTAACGTCCTGTAGGCTTCTTATAGATCAGTGCTAGTCTTTTAGATTATTCACTAGAGTTTACAAAATCTGTTGTTCTATTATCCTAATTTAGTTTCTTTTTCAAAGAGAAACTGCAGGAGGCCATCACCAGTACACTAATATGGGGCAAGCTGTTACTAATATCAAATCAGAACTCATTAAAACACAATGCTGGAGATATCAATCCTTTATTAAAGTCAGGTTATGCCAGTGCATTTCTGTCAATGAAGAAGGTGAATAGTTCACTCAGGATTTCTAGTGCAGTTGCTCATAATTAGACTACAGGATGTTGAATGTCAGTTTGTTGCATATTTAGACTATTTTAGCCCCAGGGGACTGAAAATTTAGTTTAACATATCATGTAATGGACCTTCCCCTTATATCCTGCCTTGTTTCCAGTTTTACCTTTTCTTCTAGCAAATAAGGAAATCTCTTTTTTACTTACTTACCAGAAAGCCTCTTTTTATGCAAACCRGCATTATTGAAATGAACTTGATCAATCTCATTTTCTCACTTTTTCTGGGTCCTACTATGACTTTTAAGCTTCAGAGAAAACAGACAGCTGGCTTAGTAGCTTGTAAGAGTGTGGATATCACTGAAATGTAGAAAACATTAATGTGACTGGGAGTTAATTTGCTTGTCTACGTGCTCTGCATTGTGGGGTGCATCTTTAGGTAAAACAGTTGTTCTGGAAAAGCAGTCTTCCTTCAGAACTACATAGTATGAATAAGAGCAGATAAGAGGATTCACAGCCAGAATAATTTCTAACTGATGCTGTTAAACCTTGATTTAGGATATTTCTGCACAGCTTGGCCCATGCTCACAAAATGAATCTGGCGGACTGTGCTGAGATCATAGGCAGTGATTAAACATTTATAGTTAACGTAGTATACTATGGTATTGCTGCTGCCCAGAGGCAAAGCATTGTAATGCAGATTCAGTATTACTGCTGCAAGAACTCTAAAACAAAAGGGGACTTAGAATCTCTTCTTTGGTCCTGGCTCCTGGCTGTTCTCAAAACTACATGTGTTCGTCTCCTATTCTTCTTTATTTCAGTAGGGGGTAGTGGGGAAAAGTAAGAGAAGGCTGCTACTAATGCTTCAAAACCTGCACTTTCTGCCCTTTGTCTGTCCTTTGGGTCTGTCCTCTRCTTCAAGTTTACTCTTATGTAAATTAGGTTACTCAGCTTTTGTAAGTTGGTTTATGCAATCAAATCCTAATGAAAGTATGTAGCCGTGCTGGTGGTGACAGTCCAGTTGCAAGACAGGTAAATTAATTAGAATGTCTGCTCTAGAGGGCCAGAAATTGTTGTAGACTTACATATTTTAAAAACATTCCTGTCACACATGCAATCGCTTTAGGTGTATACATGACAATTATGTTTAAAATGTGTGTGTGTATCTTGTTTATTTTTAAGTGATTATAAGAAATGATTTCTTGACTGCCAGTAGCAGCTGGTATTATTCAAGACTCCCGTGTTTTGCTTTGTTTGTATTTATTTGCATACCAGAGACTACTGTTTGCATAATAAGACCACTTCTAGTTTAAGTCCCTGTATGGCTGATTGCACACACATCTCAATGTGGTACTTTTTTTGTGCTGTGCCGAGATCCAGTTCAGCTTTCTCTCTTGCAAAGCGTTGACTTGCTAATGTTCATTGTATCTGAAGGAAATAGTAGGATCATGGCAAAATGTTTTTGATGCTGTCATAATATGCATTTCCTGATGTGGGTAGATTGGTGGAAGAGGAAGTGAGGAAGGACACAGATCATCCCATCCTCATGATGCACATGTAAGAGTTATGATAAGCAAGCACTGATTTACTGCAATAAATGGCATTGGGAAAAGTAAAATGGTTGTCTGCTAAAGTCTCKTAGAGGAGGAAATTCTGAGATGAGTTCCTGTTAGACACAGGAAATACTGAAACCTGTTTTAGTCCACACTTGCTACTACATTGGAATTACACTTCTAAAATCACTTCGTAAGCATGTATACCATGTGCTTAGAAAGGACTTTTATGATGAAATTTCTTAACCTGTGATATGATTAGCTAATGTCATACTTGGGCCTAACAATTAATGGGATTTAAAAAGAATTACCTGCTGGGGAGGCACCTACTGCAGGGTTAATTATGGATTGGTTCTTAATTCACATGTAGATGAATGCAAGCAGGTCTGAAAGCTGAGCATGACCTTTTCTCTGAAAAGGATTGGAAATTTCAGCTGGTTTCTTAGAGAAAACCATGGTCCGATTGGTCCCTGTATGAGATAAATTACGTCGTCTCAAAACAGAAGTGCTGCTGCTTTCTTAGCTGGTGTTCGTATTTTTTATGAAATTTAGCTATCCTAAGAATTTCTTAAGTGGCAACCATGTTTCACAAACACTTGACTCATGTCAACATTTGAAAAAGGGAAGAAGAACACAGTTGTTGGCCAGAAAAATACAATTAAAGCCAACATCTTGTTTTAATAGTTTAAGTTTCGAAAGCCGGGATGACCTTTAAAAGTTGTGTTGTCTTTTTGCTAGCTTATGACAGAATCTATACAAGCCTGATTTGTCACAGCACAGCATCATCAGTTGAGGAGATTTGTGAAACTTCTTGCTGTTGCTTATCTTGTTCTTTTTTATCTTGCTTATTTCTTTCTGCTTTTGTGTTTATCCTATCATTCAACATAAAGACAACTTAAGCTTCACCCACTGTGAGGAAAAGGGAAGAAATGCAAACCCACATCTACATGAACATCAGCAT
This sequence comes from Malurus melanocephalus, assembly GCF_030028575.1. NCBI lineage: Eukaryota > Metazoa > Chordata > Aves > Passeriformes > Maluridae > Malurus > Malurus melanocephalus. Next base: position 1,148,315 of record NW_026623380.1, read on the forward strand.
GTCAGAAAAGATGAGCATTTGTAAGAGAGAGGGATTAGTGAGTCCTTTCTATGGAAAAGGAAAAGCAGACCTGGAACAACCACAATACATAAAAAATGAAATTAAGGCCTTTATGGATAATGCCATTACAAAGTGTGGTGTGGCATAGGGGTTAAGGTTCGGAATTGGAAATAAAATCTGTTGGTGACATAGGAGTTTCTTCAATTGACTYATCTTTGACCTTAGGGGACTGTTTTTGTGGCTTGCTTTGCTTGACTATATCCTAAAACAGGGTGTTATATTTGTTTTGTGTGAAGGTGGAGGGAATTTGTTGTTTGAAAAATGCTTTGAGATTCTTGGATGGAGCCAAGTGACTCTTACTGCAGGCAGTTGGCAACATTTTTATACTTGTCCTCTGCTGAGAAACAGTGAAGGACAGGTAAAAAGTAATGCCTTTCAAACCTTTCGCTGTCTTGCAATGTGTCTAATCATTTACTGTGGTATAATGTRAGTGTGAAAATGCAACTGAACTAGAAGAAAACAGCATTTTATGCTTATTTTTCCAGGTACAGATCACTACACAATGATCAAGACAGTAGCAAGTCAGCTTTTCTGATAGGTACAGGGTACCCATACTGGACAGAGTATGCTGCTATGCTCACAAATGCCCTTGAGAAACACACTTTTTTCTTGAAGAAGAAGTTTCTCATGGGAAGCTTTTGACCAATCAGACACTGCCTTCCTCTGTCTCTACAGTCTGCCTCAATAATGGCTTGAGCATATGGCATACTTGCTGACATAATAATGCCTGAATTATCATTGGTTGTTCATCCGATTTATCACTTCCTCCTGGGTGTACGCCGTACCTGGTGGTGGTAAGAGTCAGACAGACTGTGCGATCTTGTGTTGAGCAGTAAACCTGAACTTTCTGCTGCTTGCAGAGCTCAAGACCCCTTTTTCTATGTGACATGCCTCTGAAAATGTGGCCTGACAGAAGAGACAGTGCTCTCCTGCATCTCATTCACTGCACACCACATTGCATATTTGCATTCTCTTATCAGCTACAATTATTAAGTCAAGTTGAACTTCAGGTACAGTGGCTGGAAACAGGCACACAGAGGTAGAATCCTACCAGATTTAGCAGAGTCTAGAAAAGAAAATAGTTTTCATTAGTCCCACATACTTTTTTTTTGGCAACTGGGTTGATTGGTTGTTTGTTGGGTTTTKTGTTTTGTTTTGTGATTGTTTGCTTATTTGATTGTATATTTTGTTKTTGGTTTTGGTTTGGTTTGGGGTTTTTATTCCTGGTTATGACATATTGTCTATATGTAGTGATCTTTTTCTATAAATTGTGAAGGAATTATTCAGATGCATGGGAAATTGCCTGTGACATGAAGCTTTAACTCTTTGATAATAGTGGCATTAGCATCTCTATTCAAAAATTAAGATGGACTAATTCCCATGAAGGTCCTTCAATATGAAATCTTGTTGAAGACAAAATGTGTCTCAACCTAAAGTCATAGTGCACTCTTTAGCTTAAGCTTCAAAAGCTTACCCAATGTATTTCAATCCAATGACCAATATATAGAATAGATGCCTATTCTAAATTGATTGTAGTTTTATTTTATTGACAAGTAATAGATCTGTATTGGGAGAAAGGCAGGTGATGGCCACTCTTGATCGAAGCACTGCTATTTACGTGTGTCTTCTCTGTAAAAGATGCATTGAAGTTAGTCCTCTTGCTAATTATTCCCCCCTTTCTTTAGAAGGTAGTTTTGAGARTGGCAGTGATTAATTTGTGAGTGAATAATATTTTGCTTCTGTCTTGGTTTCAAACATGATAGGATCCCAGCCCTGGAGGTCAGATTTCTTTGGCCGACAGTGGACTCTGGTTGACTGCTTTCTGCTGTGATTCTGTGAACCATATCACTATGGATCAGAATAAAATTGCTTTCATGTCTGTGATCTCTGACTGTGCTGCAGAATAACTTTTGTTTTAGCCAAACTGTGCTTCAGTAGTTTGCCAAAAAGTTTCTCCTCCTTCCTTTTTTTTTTTTTTCCAAATCTTGTTTTGTATGATATCTGGCTATGTAGCACATTACTTGCATAAATGGGCAGGCTTAGTTTTATTAAGCTCTCTTAAATAGCATAGCAAGAAATTCACATTTTCCTCAAGAGTGTATTGGGCTTGGCTGGGATTGTTTCTTATTTTCTTTCCACATTCTGTAGAGAAGCAGCCTGATAGAGAATTTGGGTGGGTACCTGTTGTCCAGCCAGGGTCAACCCACCACAATCATCAGTGCCCACTTATACATACTTTGTAAACATGTTTTTGAAAATTCTGTTCAAAGAAAAGGGTTCTAATTGCAGGCTAGTTTTTCGTGTCTTTGTAAAGCTACGTGTGCCAGAACAAGTTCTTCTGAATGTTGGCATGGAGAGAAAGGGAAAAAAAAAACAAGGTTGTTACAAAGTGCAGTGCTTAAAGGGGTGCAATGCAATGTTTAAGGAGATATTTCACAGATCAGATCGCTCTCTGGAAACGTGGTAAAACAGCAGTGAAAGCTGGATTTTGAGGTGATCAGTGAAACTTAGTGCCTGTGTAAGAGAGGAGTGTGTGGCTTCATATTTTCAGTTACCTGTGACCCAGTAATACTGCCTGCGTTGGAACTGTACAGTTTTTTAGTGGCAGGTTTAAATAGGGATGTGAGGGTAGATTATGMAATGTGTTCCTGAGGAAACTGAAAATGTGGATAGTGAGAAGTCCTCAGATGGGAGATGGTTGTCAGTAGCTACAGGGATGTTTTAGCAATCACCTGTGCCATGTTTCATGAATCTCTCCAAGCTCTCTGGCTGAGAAGATCAGACCTTAAAAAAGAGAATGACTTAAAATAGGAGGCAGAAGAGAGAGGGAAAACCTATTCTGGCTGTTCAGATAAAGTTTTGTGGCTAATTTGTTTTATTTCTTCAACAGCTATAAAGGAACAGTTTGAGAATCTACTAGACCAATTAAGATCCATGTGTGTACACATTCAATTTGTATTCTAATGTTGTATGTGTTAAGCTGATGTATGAGCGAATTCTCTTCCTGTTATTTTTTATTTTAACAAAGTCTGAGAGATATGACCAAGAGGAGTTCTACCTGTTTATTAGAATAAAATAGAAAATGAAAAGATACCTATTTAAAAGAAGAAGCATGTCGGTATTAAAAAACAAACAAAAAAAAAMMCCMAAAAAAACAACAAACAAAAGAGGAAATTAAGTTAGTTATTCAAAGGTGAGATAACCTATAAATAGATACTGATATTACTATTACTATTACTGAAATAATAAAGCTAAACAAAATAATGTCCTTACTCAAGCATCAGGAATCTCTATACGAATTGTAAATTTTCTCTTGGTTCTGTATTGAAATATGTAGTTCTTTTCTAAGCAGTGTGCTACAACTCACAGGTAATCACAGCATCCTTTTGCTGTAGAGCAGGATTCGGTTAATACAGGCCTAAACAAAGCAAATACCAACTGTGGACAGCAATAAAACAGGCAAGGGTGATAATTTTTTCCATKAATGACTTTTTAACTTTATATTGATAAAAAAATACACCTTCACATAAAACCAAATCTGAAAGGGTTTTTCTTTGCCAATAGATGGAAGTGAATTGTAAATGATTATCAGTGACACTATTACAGGCAGTTTCTAACATTTCCATGACAAAGTATATATTAGTATAACTGTATTATATATACACTGGATTTAAAAAAAAAAAAGTCTTCTATGGCTTTGTAGAGGTGTAATGGTCTGTGCATGTTGCTAGTGGAGAATCTTATCCTTAGTCATGCAGTTCATTTATAAGGAAGTGAAATRGTCATGCGTGGATGTGACATGAGTAAGTATTTTTTTAATACAAGGGCTTCTCTAATGAGACATAAAAAATATCACTGTTTTATTATTTTCTTCTTTAAAAGTGATTGGGAGGAGATCTTGACTCTTGTGACTTCACTATTTATTTATTTTCTTTTCCTCTAAGTGTGGTAAGATAGGAGATGCATACTGCGTATCATGCTGTGTTTTCAGTTGTCATTTTGAGATGATCTCCAGACAGTAAGGTCAGACAAAAAGTGTATGCCAAATGGACCAGACAAAAGGAAGATGGTCAGGTGAATTAAAAATAGAGTAAATAGATAAATATTCCAGACCTATAAAGTGGTGAGCTTTAATCTCTCAACCTTCTTTATTGCTTTTCTTATCCTCACATACCCAGTTCCTTTTRAACAAGCAGATGTACCTTATACAGTATAAGAACTTTTCATTAAGATGTCAGTTAAGATTTATTCCTGAATCTTAAAAATACCACTATATTTGTAACTTTATCATCTTTGGTATTAAAAATGATTTTTCATCAGATTTTGTCTCTAAAATAGATATATTCAGTGTTTTTCATGTTATGACTATCAAAAAATTTTTTTAAGTTTAGCAAAAACATTATTTCACTTGTGCTTTGCATCTCTTGAGAAAAAGTTCTGCTCAAACATTTCTTAATTAGTTAATCTGAAAAATCTCACTTTTAAAATGAGGAATAGGTGTTACTATCTAAACATTTCATCTACCTCATACTAGGAAAAATGTGTTGCACATAAAGAAACACAGAAAAAAAAAGATTTTTCTATGTCTCTGCATATCTAGGAAGCAATATAGCAAACAGTGTTTAGATTAAACTTAAATTTGAAATGCAGTCACCCACCTACCTACTGGAACAGTTTCAACTATTACTGCATTTGCAAAATTGCAGCATATACTCTGTCTCCCAAGCCTCCCTTGAGTATCACCTTATACAGAAGTGTGAGAGTTTTACTGCACAAAGAYGGTCCCTGGTCATTCTCTCATGTAGATCTGAACACGTTGACAGAATTTCTGCCCAAGGAGTTAAATAAAACACCTGCATTCTAAAAGTATACAGGTTTCAGCATCCCATAAGAGAAAATTGCCTAATTACGATATTTTCACATGGTCTCCATAAATGCACCATCTGCAGCAGTATAACTTGTAATCTACACTAGCTAAGGGTTAAAGGTGTCTAGACAAGAGGGTTATCCTAAAAGGCTTTTTGCATGCATCTCCTATCCCTGATTCTCCTGAATCTGCTCTATTTCAGTAGCCCCTTTTACAATGTTGGTATTGTTTTTCTATTTAAACATGTAGATTATCTAAAGTGCTAATTATAAGGAAATCTGGAATATATTTATATTTTATCGTTCATCCACTGTAAATTACTGAATAGTTTAAGAACGTGTTATTGTTGGGTTTTTTTTTTGGTTTTTTATTTTTTTGTTTGTTTGTTTTGGTTTGGTTTTGTTGTTGTTGCTGTTTTTAATTTAAATATATCTGACCTTATTTCTCAGAGGATAAATTAAATGCTCTACTATGGAAGTGCAGAAGGAAAAATATGATGTATGATGTTTACAACCCTTACAAGTGTTGTGCCTCTATCTTGGCAAAGAGAAATTTTCTTTAAAAAACAGGATAGTGTACCTACTCCATGCCTTACTAAATTGTGTTTTGACATGTTTATTCTCCCTTCTGGATCAGAGTTACATTTTACCTAAAATGAAACAGATTTATATTATACGTTAAATGAAGACTCCACCTATGTGGAGTTTCTAAGACTAAGACTGGTCAGGATGAATGTCCAGCAGAATCTCCCTCTCTTCTGTTCCAGAAGTGCTACGAAAGACAGTGACAATTCATTTTGAAACTGGACCACCAAAGTATTTTTAAAGTTCTTTTTTTGCTTGATTTGACAGAACTAGATGGTTTTTCTTGCAAACTCATGTCAGTTTCTGTTTTCTCTCACAGACTGGAAAACTAAGTSGTTAAATATCCCTAGTTGCCACTGTTTGTTGTTTTCAATTAACAAACAGTGAGATATGCTGCACTCAACAGTGGAATAAAACTCTGTCTTCTGCCTTTAATGTAACTAASACTCTATGCTGCAAATCTTAGACCAACAGCATTCAAACATACTGTAATTAACTGATGGATATTGTTACTGGATGATGAATCTAACATGAGGTTTATRAAGACACAGGAGTATTGCAAAAGGTCTAAACTGCTCTGTTTCCTTAGGTGAAAGAAGAATACAGGCTCTCATCTCCCCACCAAATAACCTAAATGGTGTTTATTTTAGATTAAATGGTAACAATAATTCATTGCTTTGTCATTACAGTGCAGTCACTTTTAAAGATAATATTTTTATCTGAAGAGAATAGTATTCTGAAATTTTTAAAAAAATCTTAAGATTTTAGAGATGGATGTGGAATGGAATGTGAAGAAAAAATGATGTGTGTGTTTGCTTTGTTTTACTGGAATCCACCACTTACAAAATCCACCCATTGTGCTGTTCCACAGTTGTGTAAGCTTAAATGCCTCGAGTGTAATTTGGGGACTTCCTGGTGTGCACTGAAAATTATTTTCTCTCCGATCATGCTTGTCTCTGTTCTTCCCTTGGTGTTTCAGCAAGTTTTTGAAGAAGATGGAGAAAGTAGAAGAACAAAACTTTATGTGAGACAGAACMTAGAGAAGCCACAAGAAATAGAATCGACAGAACTTATTAGGAATGTCTTAATCATCATATKCTCTCTCTATTACAGCTTTCCTGTAAGCAGCTCTCAGTGTGTAAAAACTTGGGAATGTGCATTCATTAGCTTGCTCATACTCATAATAGGATACAGATGCAGTATCTGTATCTCACTATSCTCAAAGACAAAAGTCATGAAGGCTTGAGTAGTTTTCGGCTGTTACTGGCAGCAGAAACTCCAGTGAGGTAGAAAATAGGAGTTACAACTGTTGCTATCTAACTACCATAAATGCACTAGTATACYGAGGAGCTTACTCAATGTGTATTTGAATTTCTTTTTGACAAATGTATCTCCTCCTTAAGCGCAATAATAAMTTTATAAACTTCTCTCACATTGTAAATTGCTTAATTAACTACTTAAAGTACATTTAAAAACACATCTTTGAAGATGGGGATGCTTTACTTGTCTGTGGAAGTCAGAAGCTGAGGAAGTACTGAATATTAAATAGCAAATGTAGTGTGGTTCTGACATATGAAAACTAGAAATCTTACTTTAGTCTTCTTTAGAAAAGGTTAGTAATGCACAGTCAGCATGTTAGTAATTTACTGTTTTACATTTTTGTTTCCAAAATGCATCTTTCTCTGCCCAAGTTCCTTTTAAAATGATAGTCAGTATTGCATTTACAGTGATTTAAAGTCAAATAAAGCAAAACTAAACAAACAAGCAAACAAACAAATAACTCCCCCCCCAAAAAAAAATTAATAAAACCCAACAATATACATCTAAAAAAAAACAAAACAAAGAACCCACCAACCAACCAAAAAAAAAGCTCCCCAACCCTTATGGCTTCCTTCCTTGTTTGGAGTCCTGTTCCTGATATAACAATCCAGTGACAGTAAGAGCTGATAGTCAATATTCATGTAARTGATTTCACAGGAGAAAGACTAGGAAAGAAGGTGTAGTCCAAGTGACAGTGGGTAGGAAAGCCATAAATTCTGTGAAAGAAAAGTGACGAAAGCTTTTATATTGTAGTGTTATCTCATGTGTTACTCTCTACCCTTCTTAGGGCAGGATGTCAAAACAATTTATTTCTAGAAATTTATGGTTAGTAGATTGAGAGGCTTCAGCACAAAGGAAGATTCTCTTTGGAACAGCTGCACTTAAATCTTGAACCATAGCATTGTAATCAAATTCACATAGATGGGAGCTGTGGAAAATATCTCTTGACCATTTCTTTCGGATAATGGAATTGGGTTACCTTCTATAAAAAAAAAAAAAAAAAAAAAAAAAAAAAAAATTAAGAAACCCCAGGATTGTTAACCTGTTCCTTAGCAAAACTGYATGCTTTGATTCTGAAGCTGCAAATAGTCACCTCAATTCCTTGCAGAGCAAAAAGTTAAATATGGGACTGAAGTATTGCTGGGGTAGAGTGTTAGCTCCAACTGCTTCTGGAGATGAACTGTATGTTCTTAGGAATCTATCAAAAATATCTTTTTCCTTCTTTAGCTGTTAGCTGCTTTCTGAGGAATTAATCTAGTTTTTTCAGGCTGAAAGAGTCATTTGGTGCTAACTAATAAAATCTTTCACACAAGTATTTATTGCAATAAATTCTATGAAAACAATTATTTTCTTTCTGGAAGGGGAAACATTATTTTCTGTATAATCTCTGTAAGTTATTTAAAAAGAATAAACTGTAATGCATTAGAAATTCATGACTCCAAGAAATTTCCACTTTTTTTTCTGCTGAAGATAATTAGAATTCATGTAACCAGACCTACTGTGAAAACAGGGTAAAGTCTGAATAACACAAATCTGCTTTTACAGTAACAGCAATATTATTGCATATATAAAAACAGAGGTCTTCATTTCAGTATTAAAAAGCAGAAAATAACCACCAGGTATTAATGTTCCCAAAGGGCTGTCAGTAATGGTTTCTAATAAAGCAAATGACTGTCTATAAACCCATACATTCCCTTTGCACATTAAGTGGTGAATGGGAATTGCTAGCAAGAAAGGATTTTTCAACTGCTCACATGGTACACACAGGTAAAGATTTGATAAGACAATATTTCCTAAAGGCAGTAACTTTCCTAGCCTTTCTGCACGGTTTTCTGAAAGACTATGCATTACAGCTGCAAAAGGATTGCTCCTGACAGCAATGTCCTTTGTATTACAGCATTGTCAAAACAGGTGTGCATATCTAAGGACAATAAACAGCTGAAATGCATCACTTGTGAGCATATTGCTGGGCATGCTCAATCTGGCTACGCAACTGCGTAGCAAAGCTTAAGGCACTCACACAACAGATGTATTGACTCTGGRCAGTGAATCTATACTGTTGGAATTATTATTTTTTAATAACTGCTTGTGAGGCTTGAAATATGTTGTTCATATTTTGGGTAAGGAGGAGAAATTAATCTTCTTAATCACACAAATCCACATTCAACTTTTGTATTTTGACCAGCATTGTTGCTTTGTACATTCTAAAGGAATATGGAAGATATTAAAAAAAATTAAAAAGAGAAATTAGCCTTTCTTGCATTCATTTTTTTACGTAATTTCATAACTTTGTTGTAGTCATTGAGTCAYGTATTTACTGCTTGAGGAGCTGCATAAATTACCATGCTGATGAGATGACAAAGACACAGGAGTGAGTTTGAATAACTCTCATATATCATCCATGTGTTTACTCTGCCTTATCAAGTGAGGATGGGAATCTAATTTTTGTCCATAATGGAAGGGACTTGTTTTAGATCTCTCATTGAAGCACTTCTGAATGTCTGTTCTCACTCACTGGAATCTGTACTGTGTGTGCATTCAGTCACTTCATCTCACAGAACCTGACGCTGTCACTTGAGTGTGGTGTTTTTAACTTCTGCTCCAGGAAAAACGTACTAGCATTTTATAGTCAGGTTTAATAACCAGCAGAGAGATTAAATTCTAGGACTAACTCATCTGGACAGAAACTTTTGAACATTTGCTAGACATATTTGGATTAGGAGGCCAGTTCTTTTCTTTCTAGGAGTGTTATAATAAATAATGATAKGCAGAGAGATGGAATGGGCTTTGGCTTTATATGCTTTTGCAGTACCTCCAATTTAAATTATGTCCTATTTGGAAATACTTAATTTTGCAGCTGAGGAGGCCTAAGAAATGTGGATCCTTGTCTCAGGCCTGTAGATGCACATGTTGAACATCAAGTGTTTGGATTTTCAAATGCCCAAAATTATTTTTCCAATCTGTACTTTGATCTTTTTGTGATTTGATTTACGGGTCTGTGGTATCAGGAACAACTCTGGGTTTCTCCAAAGCATAGTTAAGGGTCCGACTTTCTGAAGGAGGCACAGAAATAATGGGTTACTCATTACTATACAGGATCTACATGCCTTMCTTAACATGTAAAGAAACAACTTGTGTTTACTCTCGGATCTGATTGAGCTCTGTGATTCTAGTTGGGAGCTGCAACAGCAATTCTGCCTTAAGTGGTGCTGTTCCTATCTCTCCAGTGCAGATSCTTCTCCATTGCAGACCCGGATTCCCATTTCCCTTTCCACCTCCATCATATCCAGGCAAAAATACCTGAGCCACCTGGTGCAGTGTATCTGCAGGAATCAATTTTCATTTCCCGCTGGCACATGAGCATCCACTTGCAAGGTGAGTCAGTGGAGGCCAGCTGCTCCTCTGTTGGAAGTGGTGCATGAATTRCAGAGCATCACTGATGTGGAGTGTGGGAAGGGGGCTTCTGTAAGCGTAAAATGTCTCGTTTGCAGGCAGTGCTACTGTAGACAGCAAAAAGTCACCTCAGAGTGCAAATGAGGGATTTGTATCGCTGTCTCCCTAGCCTGCAAAGTGCATTGTGCTTTACTCTCTCTCTGCAAATGCAGAGTATGGTACAGCCTGCTCCTCCACGCAAGAGTRGCTGGTGGAGTCAGTGTTCATCTGTGAAAACATCTGTGTAATTAAGCTGAATGCCGAAGAACATGAGAGTTCAGAAAACAGCAGAAAGTTTCAAATATGCCCTTAGATAGAGAAATTTGATTATCACATGGTTTTCCCACTCTTGGCTATGTAACTCAATAGACATTGATCAGTTGATAGGTGTGTATGCCAATAGCATTAAGGACTGTTATACTGAAGCTAGGATAAAAAGTGAAAAAGGTGATCTCTTTGAAAGATATTTTCTTGTAAATACACATCAGCCACACCTGTTCCAATGGGAATTATGCAGCTTT
>NW_026623380.1:1159148-1163428 GCF_030028575.1 Malurus melanocephalus
GAGTATGATTGGTACAAAATAAGGATTTAGCTAAGATAATCCTATTTCTTCTTGCAAATAAAAGTCTTTTCAAGTAAAAAAAAATATTCTAATTGCAATAATAACTTGTAGGTGGTGCATATGCTCATTATATCAGTATTAGATGAAGTRTTGGTATGGTAGGCATAAGATGAGAATACCAATGTGTGTGATGTGTAATTGCAATATGTTGTTTTTCGCAGAATGTAATTTTCTATAAAATACCTACAGATGTTTTAAAAACAAACATGATTCTCAGAACACATGCTTTTCTGAAGATTAAAAGTGCATACAGCTGTTGAGTCTTGTTTTTTTGTTGTTTGTTGGGTTTTTTCCCCTTTTAAATCACATTTTTATTTTAAGGGATTTTGAATGTCTTACATCAAGGATTAAATTAGGGTTGGTGTTAATTGAGAGTTGTTTTCCTATAAAAAAAAGATTTTTTTTCTAAAATCATGAATTCTGACTTTCTCTGATAATGTATCAGACTCAGCTGGGAAGCTAGTGAATGTGCACAGATGTTAGATAAGTTTTGTTCTACWCTGAAGTTTTGTTGGGAACTTCAATAGGAGCCTCTTTAGGAGAAAGGCTACATGATTATTCTTTTTATTCCTTTTTCTATTATATTGCAGTGATACTATTCATGTCACAATTCAGTTTCTACTATTTACATTTTAACCTGTGAATACAGTCAATTTTGCTGCTGAAGAAAGARCTGCATAGTGTAACTCATCTGGTAACATAGTCAACTGGTTTTGATGAATGGATTCAGTCTAGAGGATTCTCTGCTATGATGTGATATACCTCAAACAAATAGAAATGTGTTTTTCATCAACACACTGGAAGGAGTMATTTATATTGTCACATATGAATGACTTTTTCTGATTGTTATGTTTCCTCTGTCATACTGAGCTGCTCATGTAAAGTGTGCAAGCAGAACTTACTGGATAAAAACTGCTGTTCACCTAAATAATGACATCTCAAAATATTTAAATCAGATCGATCCAATGTGACTCTGTGTTGTTTTGCTGTTTTTTTTTTTTTTTTTTTTTTTTTTTTTTTTTTTTTTTTTTTTTTTTTTTTTTTTTTTTTTTTTTTTTTTTTTTTTTAACCGGAGTGACAAGTTCTGGTTTTACTAGCATGCTAAGAATGTTGAATATGTAATGATTGTGGCCAGTCTTTTAACATTAAATGTTAAATTTGTATTAAAACTTAGATACTTTGAAATTCACAACAAGCCAAACCCCAGTTGTTTCTAGCTTAAATATCTGATCATCACTCAGAAATATTTATTAATTTGCTACATTAAGGATCTTCTCTTCTTTTGTATGTATATGTATGCATRTACACTTTGTGTTTACATATATGTATATATATATATATAAATACTCAGCCTGATCTAAGAAGTAGATTTGCAGTGTAAAATGTTTCTGTCTGCATTTGTTTTGTCAGTGGAAGAAAAGCCTTATGTATGCACACAGTATTTCTTGTGCAATTAATTAATTTCCTATTCTTTGTGTGGAGTAGAATATCTTAAAAACATACACACAAAGTTGTCTGATTCACCTTTCATTTTAATACTTGCATAAAAATTCTCTAGGATTTCTGATCTTCTCTTTTRCATATTTAATTTTCCTCAGATTCTGAGAAGGCATTGTATGGAGGGAGGCAAATGGCACAATGCCCACAATTAATGATAAGCCTTTCCTTGTCATTCTTTCTCTGCCTCATTGTAGGCATTTATAAGGAAAGTAAAAGAACACAGTGTATCTGTGCTTCTGAATGCAAAATCCATCACTTCACCTTTTCTTCCAATGAGAAGACATGCAGTTGAAGGGACAGACCAGGACAACCAGTGTCACTAAGAAATGCATAGAAAGCTCACGTTTTTCTCTCTAATACTTGCTTATTTTTAGAGAGTTTTTKTTTGTTTGTTTGTTTTAATTTGTTTTAATTTTATCTTTAATATTCACTCATAATTAGGAAAAAAAGCCCCAAACCTTTGTAATATTGTAGTTTTCCACTTATGGAGTTTTTTCAATGCGATTGTGTAAATGAGCCTTCACAGGAATTTATATACAACAGGATATCACAGTAGATTTGGCTTAAYAATACTGTATTTAGGATCATAATGTTTGCAGAAGTTTTTAAGTGCTTACTTGAAGATCCTGTACAGTAAGGTGGTGTATTTCCTCAACTTCTTATAAGCATGAGCAATATTCTTAAAGATTTATCTGATAATTCTTAGTGTGGTGTGTGTCAGAAAGGCTCTGAATGGCCCCTGTGCAGAGAAAGATTTTAAATAATACAGTCTTTTGGGATCCATGGAAGGCCACTTCCATTGGTCATGTTTTTCCATAAGTCGTCAAGGTCCAGATTCAAACTGAGGTGGAGTCAGTAAAATAATTTCTTCCTGGTTCAGCAGACTTTTTAATTGGTGTGCTCTGATTTTACTGCTTCKTCTAGGGTTAATTTTTAAAGCCTCYATACTCAGATTTCAAAAATATCTAGAGAAYCCTTAACCTGACAGGAGATTTCTTGCAGTCTAGCAGCTATCACAGCTTACAGTTAATTAGCAGCRGCTTTCAGATATTCAGTGAGGGGGAAAAAACCTTCTGATTCAGGGTAAAGAAAAGASTAAATGGACATAGTATATGCACACTTTGATTCTTTGCTCTAAATTACAGCATTGGCCAATAGAAGGACCTTTCCCASCTATAGAGTGGGGTTTTGGTGCAACATGACTTTATTTAGAGTTGAGTCAATRGAATATAGTCCTTTACTAGGGAAGGGTTTTTTTTCTGATTTTTCTTACCCTTTAAAAGACAGGGACTGTGTGTCTTAATGATTTTGCAATTGTGTGATGGTGCTAAGAGWCCTATTATGATAAAAGAGTAGAACTGTTACTAGAAGTGTATAGCATGACTTGTCAAGAGATGCATTTTTCAGTAGATTTAATAGGTTTCTTGACTGAAATCTTGGGAGATACTGGGTCTGTGAAATTACTAATGTAACCTGGGTTTCTTATGCAGGCTGTGAGGGGAAAAAAAGTTGCCTGCAAGAAAGTAAAATTASTATGTCTTATCTTGTCAGTATTTATTTTTTTTTCAAAAAAAAAAAATATTTTGCAGAAGTGTGTAGCTTTCACAAAGAACCAACAYATATTTAATATAAAGAGATGACAAGTTGGTAGGAGTTGATGATTATGTCTTGTCCACATTGTGACGCTTCATAATAGCCCTCCCAAAATAAAACTCCAYGGAGTTACTGAAATGTAACATTTGTAAATAATTTGTTTCTAAACGTTTTGTAAAATCCAGAATATTATGAACCACACTAAGGTTGCCTACTATACACATCTAAATTTTATACTTGTTGAATATTTAWGTAGGGACAGTAATGGATAATAATTTCAGTGATTTGCTCTGTCATTGAATTGAATATCTGCTAGTAGAATTGATACCTGAGTACCATACCTACCACTATTGTGTATTCTTATCATATAATCCTGTTAGAAACTCAAGTGAGTAGATTTAAAAGATGCCCTTACACCATGGTGGCTTTGTACATTTTTTTGCAAAACTTCTGTACAACTGTTTTTTATCTGTATTAAACTCTGTTGTATTTTTCCACTGGAGCATTGTTTGCCAGTTGGTTACTACCACAGATTTGATAGARCTATCAATCAAAATCATTGTAAAAGGGAAAATAAAAAGGAGACAAAACAACACAGCAGGACTGGCTGTGAACAAAACTTACAGCCTTTTTTGTGCTGTGGAAAGGACACTCATCMGAATGCCCTCATTTGTTTGGATGCAATTGAGCTTCAAAAGGGCAAGACAGGTGTGTTGTTTTCAGGAATCTTAATTTATTTTGTGACACAGTTCATAAACCTGCAACTAAATGTGAGAACAGAACACATTTTCAGGCCAGCTCAATGTATCTTTACTTTCTCGGGAAACAAAAATATTTCATAATTTTTTCATACTATTAACCTTCCACACCTGAATTGCTGTGGCACTACAGCAACGTGGAGAGCCTTTTCTGAGACATGTGTCAGGATGCTATCTGCTTGGCTGAGATAGCTCAGCACTTCAAAAACCCRGACAGATGGGGTGCCTTCTCATGAGAGACAGCGTTCTGCTGGGCTTCAGAGGAGCTAAGAGTTGAAGGTGGGGTAGTGTATCCAGCTGACATACCTGTTCTGCTGCTAGCTTATGTTACAGCAAAAGACAAAAGAGGAGATGATGAAAAAAAAAAAA